>NW_018164444.1:7406202-7424529 GCF_001263595.1 Phalaenopsis equestris
TCAATAACGCTGCAGTAATCTCATCAACTTTGATAGTCTTTTTCCCATATGTCAGAGTAGTCACCAGGTGTTCATAGGAAGAGGGCAATGAACACAACAAAATCATCGCTCGATCTTCATCCTCAATACTCACATCAAGTCGTGACAGGTCCGTGATTATTTGATTGAAGCCATTAACATGTTGCGCTAGATCAGAACCTTCTTGCATCTTTAGCCCATACAGTTTTTGTTTCAGATACAACTTGTTCGTCGGAGATTTAGTCATAAACTGAGTTTCCAGTTTCTTCCAAACTTCTCCTGGAGATTTCAGATTCATCACGTGATACATAACCTTATCTGCTAGGCATAGTCGTATCGTCGTTGTCGCTCGTTGTTGCAATTCTTCCCAATCTTCATCCTTCATGACATCTAGTTTTGCTGCCCGCAAAGCCTTCAAGATTCCCTGTTGCGCCAACAGATCTTTCACCCTGTTTTGTCATAATCCGAAGTTACTAGTTCCGTCGAACTTCACCACCTCGAATTTTGCACCAGAAAAAGACATCTGAAAATTAATCCTGCAACAAAAAACTGTAAAAAATTCTTCTGCAAAAATCCTTGCTCAGAACCTTTTTTTTTTGGAAAAAAAAAAGAAAAAATTTTAATCTTTGAACAAAGTAAAAAATTTCCTCTTCGCCTCCAAGAAAAGAAATAAATATTTCTTTTATTTCCTCTCTTTATTCAACAAAGAAAATCCTTAATTAAATTTACTTAATTTAATTAAAAAGCTTTCCTTTTTGCGCCTTCCAGCAAACGAAATCGGAGGGGAATATTCCTCTAGATTTCTTCACTTTTCCAGTTTAGGAATATAATAATACTGTGCTTTTCTTTCCAAGGAATCCACGGCAATTCCTTACTTTCCAAGGAATTAATTATTCATTCCAAAAAGGAAAAATTGCGACTTTCCTTTTCGTCCAGTCAAATTCTCCAGCACCTCCGCGCAGGGAAGGAAAGGACCGAACTCCTTTCCGCAAAAGGCTCCTCGGCTGGAAATCTTCTTCGCAAGCAGCGTCGAAACCTCCGCGGTTCTCTCCCGGCGTTCCTCTGCGTCTCGCAAACAGTGCGTCCCGCGAACAGTGCTGCTCCTCGCGTGCCTCGATCCTTCCTGGTCCGCACTCACTCCAAGATCGCGTGCGATTCACGAACAGAAACTCGGCAATTCCTTCTCCCTGGTCCGCCTGCCTCCCACGATTCCTTCGTGATTCTTTCTCCCGAGCCGCGTCCTCCTAAGCCGGACAATCTCCCCAGCCGCGAAGGTCTCTGTCGCGATATGTTTCCCTGAGTCGCGCCGCGATCGAGAGTCCTGTCGCGAACTCCCTCTCCTTCGACAGAGTTCGGTCTCTGAGAAGCTTGGCCCTGATTCTCAAAATCTCGCCGCCAAACTTCTTCTTGCGTCGATGAGAATTTTCTTCCCCTCGAACTTTGGCTTTGATACCACTTGTTGAGTAAAATCGGGCGAAGAATAACTAGAACGACACAAATCCAGAAGAACACAGAGATTTAACGAGGTTCGGCAAAGATGCCTACGTCCTCTGGAGCAGAGCGGCGGGTTCCTTTCAATAATCAGAAAAGGGTTTACAGAAATCAGGGATACCTCATGGGGTTACTAACAGACCTATTTATAACCCCAAGAGTAAACCTTAAGCACAATATCTAATTACAACATTACCCCTGTACCATACCGCGGGGCTTTTCCCCCGCACCCGAACCCACGTAACTTTCCAATTTGGACAGATTTTTCTGCTCCGCTTCGATCTAGCGTCTGTCTTAATATGGTATATGAGTCATACCATAACAAAGAAGGAAATAGAATTGACGGGCATACTGAACTAATCAATTAATTTGTTTTCATCCTCAATATAGGTTGGAGGATCCTTAATTTGTATAGAAGTCTTTAAACTAACTATTGCTATAGTTTAATATTTGGTTTAGTTATCCTAGTTTCAGCAGTGGTCTTGTCTATGTTTCCTTCTTCCTCTTGCTCGCCTTCTTCATGTTCCTCACTCACTCAAAAATTGTCACCTTCACCAATAACAATGTAAGGCCCGTCGTTGCCGCCTCCAATGGCGGCATCCAACTCAACATTAGCTAAACATAGATCACTGACAACCAATTTTGGGCCTGCATAGGCCACTCCTAAATCGCCTCTAGTAATGGTCATTGCGAAACCAATGACTACGGTGGCAAGCTCTACCGTACAAATTAGAACTTGCCACTCAACAACCTACCATAGTTTTGGCCTCAACCAATATACTAATCTCGACTTGATTGACTTTTTCGTTATTGATGTCTACAATATTAGGCTTAACTTTATCGCGGCAGTGGCAAGCAGAGCTGAATGTGCCTAATAATGCAAAAATGAATATACCTTTATACCAAAATATTTTTAAAGTATATATAATTTGTGCAACGTACGAGTTACTTGTTGTAGCAAAATTGTGCTCATGCACGAATTTACCTCATAACAAGTTTTTTTTTTTAATATAGTGCAATATCTATTTAAATTTTGTAATATAAACATTTTAAAATTTTCAATGTTAGATCCTTTCAAGCCAGACAAATTGATGTGAGCTCGATAATAGAGCTTGCACCCATTTCTATTTTTCTATCCTCACTGAAACAATAACTGCTTCTCCATCGTATTACCCATCTCTGATATTGTAGCTATCTATAGTAATCCTACGAGGTTATTGAAACTAATCATGTGCCCCTGTATTCCTCTGGACCATAGTAACTAGTTCGCAAGTTTTCCTTAATCTTTTTCCAAGAAATTCCTTCTAACGTGGCTCTTCCTATGATTCCCTAGTAACAATTTGATCTATTATGGGATTATGGTAACTAGAGGAACAAAAGTTGTATTTAAATTGAACCAACAGGAAGCAATCAACTAAGAAACTAAATCTCAATAGTTTGAAGCTTTTGATTTAATTAAATTTTTTATACCATTTTCAATGTTGTGTTATTGCGCGCATGCTTGATGTGTAATCATTCAAATGCAACACAAGTACAACTAACTAATTCCAAAAGAGTCACTCCTTACACCTAAGTGCGGGGCCTAAATTTCCTTTCGTTAGTGAACTCTTACTTTTATTTATTTTCTTGTAAATATCTTATTATTGCCATGTTGAAGCTCCCAATTTTTTTAAATACAATTAAATTTTGAATGTATTAGAAAACTGTAATTGCTCACATATTTTGTACAGCTCAAATTTCTCTAGATTTATTCAATCATTACAATACTCTTTGATCTATAATTTTTGCATTTTCTATATTGCATATAAATGAGTTGGCTTTTATGTATTTGGCAGTCCCTGGTCTATAAATATAAGTATCCTTTGTATAATGACATTCACATCATCCCAATTACACAAGGAACTGTAGAAGCTAAGTTGTCCTACATTAATAGGTGTGCCTACCAATGAGGAGCACATTGATGGACTCAATAGCCACCAACATGCTAGCCAAAATATCAAAATCTATGAATCTTCTCCAAATCATTATGGCCATTAAAATTTGACTTGCTTAGCAATAGTTTTCTTAAATGCTCCTCTATGTACAAGGAATAGTTATGTATTTATTTCCTTCAAGTGGTATGATGCAATTTTCATCAAAGCTAAGGAAGGGTTTCCTCTATATAGAATTTTTACCATCAATCCTGTCGACAAAACTCCGTGTGAGTCCTCTCTCTAAGCTCCTATATCAACCCCTCTTAAACAAGCATTTTTAGAAATTCACCATTTTACACAAATTGAGATGCTTAGACATTTGTGATCATTGTCGTTCATTCAAAATTATAATTAGTGCCTTTTAGTCTATTCCTAAACATTGTATGTTACAATACTTTGAAACATGCTATGTGGATAAATTTTAGGAAGATTTACATTCATACAGCTCAATTCTTATGTATTTACATATCTAACACAAGCTTCAATTTTTACATATAGGCCGCCAAAACCATACATTTGTCTCAAAGGAACAAAATCCTCAACAAATTATGCTAAAAGGCAAGAAGAAGTGCCACATGGTAGAGCTGTGAGAAAGGGTGCACAACAAAAGGGGACAAAAAAGATACCAAAGAATGTTGAAAGAAAAACCAGAAGAAAGAAAGAGGAGATGGGAAGAGAGAAGGAGAGAAGAGGGTCAGTGAATAGCCAGTGTCAAATCTTCCAAACTTAATGTAGTCAATAAGAATAGTTCATAAGCCAATCCCAAAACCTCATTTATAGTTAAAACAAGCCGAGTATAATCACAATAAACAATTAAAAATAAAAGAAACCCTAAACTTATAAAATATATGAATCTATATATCGATAAAGTTAATATTTCTCATCACTAATAGAGCAGGAAGATGACTAATGAAACTCATATTGTCGATATGGACCATAAATGTTGATCAAAGTCAGCTAACCGTTCCTCGTAACAGTAAAGCAAAAAGAGAAAAGCTCAAATTACAAACAAAATCGATAGAATAATCAAATTGCTTCCTTCTACAGCGATACATCCATCCAGTCAATCACACTACCAACACCAGAACACATCATTTCCACGAACAAAATAATCAGAACAACGACAATCCCTAACATAAATTCCAATCACAAATCCTCAATAGATCCACGCAGAGCAAACAAAGCACCCTTATAAGTTAACTGAAAAAATTAAAAAAAATTAAAAATCTCCACTTGCTCGGTGTAATCCATAGATAAAAAAGCTCAGAGGATAAGAAACCAGTACCAATTCAAAGAATTAGGGCAAACTCGAGACAAGAGATCTGGAGGACGAAACGAAGGCGAAGACCAGAAACAGCTAAAACCTCAGCCGCCGTGTTCTCGTTCGCTTCTCGCTCAATTATTTAAAATATGGATATAAAAATCGATGCGTTCCTTCGCGCGGCTGCGCACCGGCAGCTGCCGGGTGGCAGAGGCGGCGGCGGAAGGCGGCTACCGATGCAGGTAGAATTAAACTCTATATCCTTATTTTTAACTATTATTATTTTTTAGAGCCTCCAACCACTCTTAGGATCCGTCTTGGGCAGCTTATAAGTGCGGGCGGCATTTTGAAAACGCTATTGTACAATTTGGTTTGCACGTTTCGCCAGCTTATCTGAAATTGCATTTGGGTTTTTACACTAAACGCAGACCGCGGGTCGACCCCTGCAGCCGGCCTGCGGGCCGCATTTCAGGATAAGCAGCTTATCTTGAAACGCACAAGATGTCTCAAACGGACCCTTAATTTGTATAGCAATTCGAGTATCACCTCCTTAAGGTCTACTGTGCGAGCGGGGATTCGAACCCCCGATCAAAGAGGTCTTATACCATGAATGTCAACCAACCGGTCAGGATATTCTGCTCAACTATTAAACTTATATATTTATTTATATCATCAAAAATAATTAAAATTTTGATTAAAAAACAATAAAAATACATGATAATTTTTTTTAATAATTTTTTCTATTTTTTATGTGGAAAACATTTTTTTTTCTTAAAAAATCTCTTATCTAAAAATTAGATTTAGAATTGCAGGATTTTGGTGGTTGAAAATTTAGAAAAATGAATTTATGAAAAAATTTATTTTCTTGGGGCCAATTGACTATTTTATTATCATAATTAGGTATGTAAATGAATCCAATACATGCGATATTGGAGCCTGTTCAAAATGAGCTCGTGTTCGAAACAACTCGTGAGCTCGTGTTCGAAACAATTCGCAAGCTCGTGTTCGAAACAACTCTTGAATGCCAAAATTCGTGTTAAACTCAATTCAAATTTATTTAAATTAGATCTTGTTTGGCTAAGTTTTGAACTACACTGAAATTGTATAATATAATCATCAAAAATAAAATTTGTATTTTAAAATATTATTTCATCCCCACATCATAATGGGGTGAAAAACAAAAAATTAATTTTTGTTTTGTTTTTTACAGTTAAATATGATTCCTAATGAAAATTCTTTCAATTTTAGAAGATGTGGGACTAAAAATTTGGGCATGTGCGATGGAACCCCTGAGACAATTTACATAATCTAATTTTATCTATTTACATATGTGATGAGAAAGCAAGCCGCGAATGTATTATTTTAGGCACATTTACATAAATACAGCCTAAATCCTATTTATTTACATTTCTAACACTAAACTTATATATTTTATAATTACACGACCCAAATAATTCTTATAAATAATAAATTTTATCATTTTTAATAAATATAACAAAAAAGATATAAATATATATTATTATTTAATCATTTTAGAGTAAAAAATGGTCCTTTTATAAATCGAGCTAAGAAAATTTTACGTGTTTAGCTCGCTTGCTTTACAAACAACGTGTTAAAAATGTATGCGCGCGCGCGCGCGCGCGCACACACACAGACATACATGCATGCATGCATGCATGCATGCATGCATATACGCAAGGGAAATGATACCTTAGTCTCTAGAGATATATATATATATACATATGTATGTATACATATATATATACATATGGATGGATGGATGGATGGATGGATGGATGGATGGATGGATGGATGTGTATGTCTGTGTATGTCTGTGTATGTATGTATGTATGACATATATATATATATATATATATATATATATATATATATGTATGCATGTATATATATAATACATCTAAATATTACATAAAAAATACCACTATTACAAACTTGTTAAAAGTGAAATTCACATTTTATGTATAATTTCATGCAACAAGTGTTAAAAATGTAAAAAATCAAATTTTAGGTATTAGATACATAAATTCATAGCCATTGTGTGGTATATATGTAAAATGCTTGCCTCAGCTTATATTGTATTAAGAGAAAAATATTCATCACAAGTCAATGCCTTCATCAAGCCCCTTTGAATTCATCAAAACATTAGAATTAATCTGCTTGTCATATTTTTTCTTTCTCCTCTCTTCAAATTCAACAAACGCTGTCATCTGTATATAATATATATATATTTACAGAATATTAAAATAAAAAAATAAAATAAATAAATACCTGCTGGAACTGATCCACTGTAATGGGATTACAATGAAGAGCTATATTCTGTAGAGATTTACAGTCCTTCAACAAATTCTGAGGTAGCTGCAGATGATTTGGTGCATCAGTGCATGAATTTCAAGTAAATAAAATGATACATTTGAAGCTTTATTTCCTCTGTCAAATCAAAAGAAAAATTACATTTTCGTCCCATTTTTTTTTTGTTTTTGCAAATTCTCATACCTGATTCACCCTGTTATTGTTCAGCACAGGAGAGACTTCAGGTGGTTGAGATTGCAAAGTGATGCAGGTAATTCCTCAATATTGTTGTCTGTAATAGAAAGTGAAGAGAAGAAAATTTAAAAAAAAGGAAAAGAAAAAATGCATGGCACTCTAATTTTTTATATTTATACCATCCAAATGTCTCATATCATATAAAAAACACCACTATTTTAATGTTTAAGAAGTGGAATACACATTTTCGTGTACATGTAAGACGGCATATATGTAAAAATTGAATTTTAGGTGTCAGACATGTAAATAAATAAAAATTGAGGGGTATGTATGTAAATCTTCCTTATAGTTTTGGAGGGCCCTGATTGTTAGTGATTATGTTTTTGTCAAGGGATTGGTGATTGTTATTGGAACCACATGAAGATCTTACATCGAGCAACGACTGCAATTAACTAATGGAAGGTCATACATATCATCTACCCTTAGTTTTTTTGCTATCATGAGATTGGATATATTCTATAACAAGTCAATAAAAAAAAAATTTCATTTCAAGCTAAACTTTTTGTGCTAATATTCCATGTCACATAAGGTTTAAGGATGTAATTTGCATCATTAACCCTTAATAAATATTGCATCTTTTGTAAATTTTACAGTTTGACAAGAGCTTGAGGGATAATAAAGCATTTATGTGGTTTGGTTTCTTTGTTGTTGAATTCAAAAGTGTCCGGCCCAAGAAATATAACGTTCTGCTAGGAAGTAATCGGAGACAGAATGTATAGCAGAGAACCGTAAAAGAAAGTGTAGCCTTTATTTAGGAGATGGACCCCCTTACTTATAGACATAGGTCTCAATATTACAAAAGTACATATTGGTCTCTTCATCATTGACTTTTCAGAAGAACTTTTTGGTAATTACAGAGTTATTAACATATAATAAAACCGGGGGGTTGATCGATATCTAATCTGAAAGAGAGCCTCCTATCAATCGTCTTGAGGGCTGATCCCCGTCCTGCGGAAAATCTTAGGGCACGTTCCGCCGATCGTTCGAAACAAGACACCTCCCTTGCTAATATCCAGCTCAAGACAGCCATCAACAGGTATGCCCGATCGTCAATATCATCCTCTTGAGTCGTTTATCTACCTCGAGATTCGTGTTAACATATTTTTATATGTACATTTGCAATGTTGTTAAATAAATAATTTACAAATCCTAATACAGAATAATATACATGTAATTTTACCGATTTATGCTTATATTTCAGACCAATTTTACTAATCCTTTTCTATCATATTGTCACCAACCTTAATGAATTAGAACACCTCGTTCATGAAACAAACAAGAAATAAAAATATAAAAATAAAAATGTAATGTCTGATAATTATCATTTCAGGTTCTAGTTCAAAATAATTATAGATTTAATTTTAAAAAAATAAGATTAATTCAAAATAAATGATTAGTGATTACCATTTGCCTGTAACTCCTCCAAGGCTGTGCAACTTCCAATGGAAGCTGGCAGAGACTTCAACTTATTGCTTGATACATTAAGAAGGGATAACTGCAGCCAAGTAAAGCAAAAGTAGCATGAGAAACCCATGATGTATTAAGAAAAGAAACTAAATCATGAAATTTAAAATTTAAAAAAAATGAGAATTTAATTCTTTTACTCAAATATGACACAATTAATTGACTACAGTTATTACTTAAATTTTACAGAACTTCATATATTTAAATTCTGAAAAAAAGTTGCCAATCAGTTTCTAAAAATTTAACTGGATTTAATAAATCTGAATGTAAAAAACAGCATCACACCGCGAAATTTTCTAGAAAGCAATAAGAAAATAGTACCCAAACACGATCTGAAAAGCAATGCAGTAAGAAATTTAAAGTTTTGGATGATCGTTTGCTTATTGTTGATGAATTCTACTTATTTTATGATTTTCATCCAACAAGATGAAATTCTTGCCTCATTAAAATCAACAAAATTGCTATTTGTATTATGCTTTTATTTTAGTTTTGTTATATTTTGTTTTTTATATATGTTTTAGTAATTTTAAGCATGTTGTATTTTCTATTTTATAAAATAAATATTTTTTTTTAAAAAAAACTCTTAAAACAACTAAGAAGTTATTTTGAGCATCTTAAGAATAATTTGACTTATTTTCAACATGCCAAAAAGTTTTAATTCAAATTGAAACATAAATAAAACAAACTAAAAACACAAAATTAAAAATAAACAAATAAGTGAGCCAAATGAGCTCCTTTAAAAAAAAAAAAAAGGAATGTACAGAGTCTATTATATGAGCCTCCTACCACCCCTAATGTGTCTAACAATTCGAGTATCACCTCCTTAAGACCAACTGACCAACTGTGTCAGAGTCAGAGGAATTCGAACTCCCGACCTAAGGAGCCTTATACCATGGATGTCAACCAAAAGACCGGGGATACACAGCACAGCCCAATCAGCTCCTTAGTGGAGTAGGTTTGTTCATCCAATCCTAGATTGATATTAGAAAACCCCATATCCCAAGACATTCTACATCACCCGGAACTATTGCAGGCAAACAAAACATACAAAATGAATACAAAAAAAGGGGCATTTACATACGTACTACTGAATTCCCATGTATGCACATATAGAACACCTAAACTTTATTTTTTATATTTATAACACCCGAATATTTCTTATCACATAAACAATACCACTATTTTAACTTTTAAAGGTGAAATACATATTTTCATGCATAAGTTTGGAGGCATATATATAAAAAGTAAAAATTGAACTTTAGATGTTAGATATGAAAATACATAAGAATTAAGTGGTATGTAAGTAGATCTTCCTACCAAAAAACTACTAGCGCCATTCAAAGAAGTACTCACATTATGTAGCTTCCCAATTGTATCTGGCAAGCATGTTAACAAATTACCAGAAACAGAGAGCTGTTCTAACTTGGAAAGGGAACCCACTGCACAAAGAAAACACGGGAAAAAACCAATGAGAAATATGAGCTAACTGTCTTTATTACCCAAGGAAGATTTACACGAATACCACTTAATTCCTACGTATTTACACATCTAACACCATAACTTCAATTTTGCCATATATGTCACCTTTCCTACGCATGAAAAGGTGTATTATTACACTTCGTTATTAAGTTAAAAAGTGACATTTTTATGTGATATGAAAGATTTCAGTGGTATCAATGTAAAAAAGTAAAGTATAGGTGTTAATGTAAATAAATAGGAATTAGGTGGTTTTTGTATGTAAATATGCCCCTAAATGAAAATACCTTCATCCGGCAGTGTGTTAATCTTATTTCCATCAAGTGTGAGAATTTTCAAGGATCTAAGACTTGGCAGGGTATTTGGGAGGCGTTGAAGCACATTATTTGCCAGGACCTGAAATATAAATATGATTTCAAGTTAAAAAGCAGTCTGTAAAAATGCAATTTTATAATTAAACCAAGTGTTCACATAGGTGCAGTTTGGTTTGAAGAAAAACGGGTGCAAAGTAAAAGGAATACATATATTTGTTTTATACTGTGTATTTCTTAAGTGGAAGACAGAACGCAGGATAAATTTTGAAGTATTCAAAATTTGCCATAAAATTCATTTTCAATGTATTTCAAATTCACCTAATTTGAGGTGAATTCTACAAAAGGGAAACTATATTGGTCGCCGGCCGGCCATCCCTCCTGTCCGTGGTCGACTGCAACTGCACACCCCTATCTATTACATTGATTTCATTTTTCTTCAAATCAAACAAATAAATAAATAAAATAACCAAGTATTTATTTTACAGCAACTCATAAATATTTCAATTACATTGAATTCATTTTACACTACATTCAACCCCTTAAATAAATCTAATGAAAATTAAAAGGAACGAAAGCATGATACTGCAAAACAGAGAAAAAAAAATGCAAAGAAAGGAAAAAAAAAGAAGAAGAAGAAAAAATGATAGAAACAACACTCACCAGACGTTGCAACTGAACAAATTTACTGATATCTGGAGGAAGCACAGCTGCAGAACATGATTGTGACAATAAATTCCACTATAGAGAAAAATCGACCAAAAAAGGGATGAAATGGGCAAGCTGCTCAATAAAGTAACACAAATAAAAAGGAAACAGAAGTTGGATGAAAATTTTCATAGGTAAAACATACTTTTAACCTCAAAGCTTAAGCTTATAGATGAGAGAGAACTTAGAACTTAGTATTTTTTAAAAAAATGAGAATCATCTCTTAAAATTTTCTCAACTCTAACAAAAGGAAGACAAGGCAATGAAAGTCACAAATTGCATGAACCAGTTTTCAACTAAACATTTTAAGCATATGATCGAGGGAATATAACAATAGACTCAAGAGAAAAATGTCAAAATAACCCTTTGATTATTTATGAATAGCTGTTTTAGTCCCAATCCATTTAATATATAAAATTTAATACCTTGACTCCTCCAGCCCGAAACAAAACAATTCAATAGATTGAAAGAATAAATAAAACTAAAAGATATATAATATTGACTTACAAATATTATTGTTTGTCAAATCAATAGTACGAACATTGTTATTCACCTCAAGAACTTCATCAGGTAGTACCTATTGAACAATAGCCTGGTTAGTCGATACAAACAGCAGGAATATAGCAGGAATATAGAAGAAATAATGTCAAAATTTCCCCTTCGGCACATATTTACTTGATGATAATAATGGTTATATAGAAGGAAAATACACATACTTTAGAGCAAGATTTAGGAAAAATAAGTCAAAACAAAATATGAGCAAAAAGCTTCAATAGTGAACAAGAGTCAAAATATTTGAGTCTTTTCAGTACAGTACAGTACAGTAAAATGGTTCATTTTTTGAACTTTAGGGAGATAGTGGCAATTAACACTATCATTGTCGGTCTCAAGCCCGGATGTGAAAAGTAGAGGGTTATGTTAGGTAGCCGACAATTAAAGTAAAACTTGTTGAAAAAATCATGACATGAATCCTTTTGATCATTGTGTAAGTGTCAGGGCATCCCCTAGAAGCGACGCCCTTTATAGGCTGAATACAGTGAAAAGTGTGCAAGGGCCGCCACACCAGCATCTGGGTGTCGTGTCAAATAAGCAAGGGTCTTCACATTATGGACGGATGCGAGTAAAGAAGTTAGTCCATGAAACTAATATTAGGTTATGATCTTAGAATATAGCTACTCTCAATAGTAAATTAATGAAATTAGTTGACATAATGATTTGTAGAAATATTAATATCTTATGTATTGAAGAAACTAAATGGATTGGAGAAAAGACAAAAGAGATTGATAATTTAGGTTTTAAACTTTGATATTCTGGTAAGAGTCGCACTAGAAATGGTGTAGGTGTAATTATAGATAAGAGTTTGAAAGATAATGTTGTGAAAATTAATAAACTTGGAGATAAGATTATAGTCTTTAAGATTATCATTAATACTAAGATTTTTACTATTATAAGTGCATATGCTCCTCAAGTAGGTATATGCTCCTCAAGTAGGTTTAGTAGGTTTAGATATAGGGTATAAAGATAAATTTTGGAATGACTTAAAAAACTTAATACAAATGATATCTGTGGAATTACGCTCCTTATTATTATTATTTATTTTAATTATATTTAGTACGTGTTATATTTAGTCATAGTACAATTCCTTAATTATTGGTATTTATGTTATTCTATAATTATAGGAACTACTTTATTGTAGGAAGATTTCTTTCCTTCTTTTGTTTCTCTTGTACTCACCTATTTATAGGTGAATTATCTATGTATTTTGTGTGAGAAGATTTATTCAAAAATTATTCAAAAAACCACATGGTATCAGAGTCAGGTTGATCATACAATGTTCACAAAAAGATCCGAGAAGAAGATTGTTATACTTATTGTATATGTTGATGATATTATCCTTACCGGTGATCACACTGAGGAATTGACAAAGCTAAAGAAATTCCTAGCCCATGAATTCGAAATCAAGGACCTCGGAGACTTGAAGTTCTTCTTGGGAATGGAAGTTGCAAGATCCAAAATGGGGATAGCCGTAACTCAAAGGAAGTACACATTGGACCTATTGAAAGAAACTGGTATGCTTGGATGCAAACCAATAGACACTCCAATAGACCCGTATAAAAAGATTGGAATGGAGAATGATAGTTTACCATCGACAAAAGACGATATCAGCGGCTTGTTGGAAGACTTATTTACTTATCCTACACCAGACCAGACATAAGTTTTTCAGTAAGTATAGTAAGTCAATTCATAAATTATCCTACTGTAAGTATCGTAAGTCAATTCATGAACTATTCGAGAAGAAGATTGCTATAGTAAGTATAGTAAGTCAATTCTTGAAGAAATAATTTTTATTGGAGGAGATATAAATGGACATGTCGGTAGAGTGGTAGTAGATTTCAGAAATACTCATGGTGGTTACAATTTTGTAGTAACTAATGAAGAATGTAGCGTATGATTTTATTATTATTAATACTTTATTTAAGAAAAGATACGAGCATCTTATTACTTATAAGAATGGATCTAATAAAGCACAAATTGATTATTTTCTTATGAGAATAAGAAATCGTCGAGATTGTAAAGATTGTAAGGTCATTCCAAGTGAGAATTTAAGTACCCAACATCGTTTACTAGTTCTAGATTTTAAGATGAAAGTTGTAAAATAAAGAATACTATGATTAACATCATAGAATTAGATGGGAGAACCTAAAATACACGAAATAAAATTATTTTTATGAGTAAAATTCAATATTTCAAAATTTGGGATGTTCATGAAGAAGCAAATGCTATCTGGGATAAAGTAACAAACACTATTAAACAAGTATTAAAAGATGTACTTAAAGAATCAAAAGAAAAAGATTCTATAAATAAAAATAGTTGGTGGTGGAATAATAATGTGCAAGAAAAGATAAAATATAAAAAGTTATGTTATAAAAATTGGTTTCAATGTAAAAGCTTAGAAAACTGAAAAAAATTTCAAACGGCCCGTATGAAATCTAAAAGAACAATCTGTGACGCTTAAATTCTGTTTTTAATGATCTTTATGATATATTAGATACTAAGGAGGGTGAAAAATATATATAAATTAGTCAAACAAAGAAAATAAAAACATAGATTTAACTCAAGTAAAGTGTATTAAAAATGAAAATCAAAGTGTTTTTTTTAGAAAAAAAATATTCAACACATGTGGGTCAGTTATTTTGATAAGTTTTTTAATGAAGTTTCTGAAAACACGATCGGTCTTAGTGATTTTAATGTCATTAATAATAATAAAACGTTCCATTTTTACTGTCGCATTAGTAAAAAAGTTGATAAAGATTTAAAAAAACCAAGGGTGGAAAGTTTGAAGACCTGATGATATCTCAATTGAAGTGTGGAAATATTTAGTAGATTTGGGAGTTTCTCTCTTTAATATTATTTTAAAAACTAAAAAGTTGTCTGAGGAGTGGAGGAAGAGAATTTTGGTCCCCATTTTTAAGAAAAAAAAGGATGCAACATAATGTGTGAATTATAGAGGAATTAAGTTATAATACTTTAAAATTATGGGAGAGGATAATTGAACATAGATTAAGACGTATTATAAAAATTTCTCATAATCAATTTGGATTAATGTCGGGCTGGTCTACTATGAAAGCTATACATTTATTGAGAGGTTTGATGGAGAAGTTCAGTGATAATAAAGAGGATCTACATTTGATTTTTATTTATTTAGAAAAAGCTTACGATGAGGTTCCAAGAGATAACCTTTGGAGAGCTCTAGAGAAGAAAGGCGTTGATATGACTTATATTCAAGTCATTAAGGATATATATACTAGAGCTATTACTTGTGTTCGAACTGAAGGAGGATTGGCCAAATATTTTCCTATTTCTGTTGGATTACATTAGGGATCAGCTTTAAGCCCATATCTTTTTGCTTTAGTTATGAATGGCATTATTGGACATTTACAGGAGAATGTACCTTGGTGTATGCATTTTGCTGGTGATATCCTTCTTGTAGATAAGACGAGAGAAAAAACCCAGGAAAAACTTAAGTTATGGAGGTCTATATTGGAGTCTAAAGGCCTTCATTTGAGTAGAACTAAAACTGATCAAGGGACAGAAGTGTAACTAAATATAATTTTAGTAGTAGTAGCTGCGAACAATTTAGTAATGTAGTAGCTCTAGTGACAGAAGTGTAACTTTGGGTGATCAAATCATTAAAAGTTGTATATCTCGGGTTTATCTCGGGTTTGTTGTTCAAAGCGATGGTGATATAGATGGGGATGTTAATAGTAGAATTCAAGTTAGTTGGCTGAACTAGAGGAATGCTTCGAACCTTTTATGTGATAGACAAGTACCGCTTATACTGGAAGGAAAATTTTTAAGACGGTGGTGAGACCTGCAATGCTCTATGGCGTTGAATGTTGACCTTTAAAAAATAAGCATAATACAAAGTTAAGTGTTGTCGAAATGAGAATGATTAGGTGGATGAGTGACTTTACACTTAGAGACAAAATGCAAAATGAATATATCCGTGATAGGGTTGGTGTAGCTCATGTGACGACAAAATTAGAGAAAGTCTTCTTAGATGATTTGGTCAACCATCACATTAAACGTCGACCATCTGATGATCCTATTAGGAGAGGAATGTTTTATATTCGACTATGTTAAGAAAAGCAAAGGTAGGCCTAGGAAGACTTGGGCTTATTGTATAAAAAATGATCTTAATTTATCAGAACTAAATGAAAATATGACACTAAATAGGATGCAATGAAGAAAAATGATTCATGTGATTCATGTAGCAAAATGATTCATGTAGCGGACCCCATGTAGTGAGATTAAGGTTTATTGTTGTTGTTGTTATTGTTGTTGGCAGATAGTGGCAATTAAGTTTGGAGTATTAATAAACAAGAGTGTGGTGAATAGAAGTCCGCTCGTGGCCTTTATTTTGAAGAAAATTTCAGCAATACCTGATATTTTGGGGCATTTACATACATGTCAGCCAATTTCTATGTATTTGCGATGTTACGTATATAGCACAAACTTCATTTCTTTTATTTATGCCACCCAAATCTTTCAAATCACATCAAAAGTACAACTATGTTAATTATTAACAAGTGAAATACTTTTTTTCATGCATAGGTTAAGGTGGTATGTATGTAAAAATTAAAGTTTAGGTGTTAATCATATTAATGCATGAGAAGTGAGTAGTATGTCTGTAAATCTTCCTAATTTTTTAAGCATGAGATGTGGAAAGCATCCCAGCCAACCATTTATCTTAACAAAAGTGTATCAAAAGAAATTAAAAGGCTGATCCTTTCTCCACGCCCATGTGATCATAGTCCCAAACGCTTGTGAACTAATAGGTATGGAAAACGGTTTAATAGCAATATTATTTTTGTTTGGTAATCAATGATGCTGCAATGACTAGCACTGGCCTTGTGATGGTTATGTGATCGTTCAATAACCACTTGAAGAAGTTGGTTCACCATTATGTGATGAACTAAGATCAATTAATGGGGTGGTATTCCAAAGGCGATTTGTTGACAAAAAGCCTCTCTTGCAATGGCGAGGAGACCACCTAGCACTTCCATCTATAATGCATTACTTAAGGCTGATTTTGTGACCAATTTGTAGTCCAACAAGGACCTATTGTAAGCATAAAGGCCTTCCAACAACGCCAAAGAAGGTTAGAATGTTGGTGGTGGCCAAATGATTGATGTTGGTTCTGTGAAGACCAATGGTGATCCAGAGGCAGCCAATCGAAAAAAAAAAAAGAGTTATATTGAGGAGTTAGCAAGGGATGTAAACCCATGCAGGACCTATAATTAGGAGGTTTTGTTGGGATTGGTGCAAACAGAGTGCAGCTTACACCGAATAAGGATATTTGAAAACAAAGTCCATTTTGACTTGTGTCGGTCAACTTATTTTTCTTTTCGATTAGATTGATTTAGATTTATTTGAAAAATATGATATATGAAAATAATTTTTTGAGATTTAATTTAAATATAAAAGATATATAGTTTGGGTTTTGAAAGTAGTGTGTTTTAGTTTTTGAAAAATGAGACCAAATGGATCTCATTCGTCCAATAGTTTGCATAATCGTGTCTGATACCGCGAATACTACACCCTCCCGAAAGATAAGTGTAGACCTCGGCGATAGACCCAATCCAGCAAACTAAGAGATTTGTGACATCCGTTTAGTCTGCGAACCTTTTATATATGACCGACAAGTTCCCCTATTTAATACAAAGATTAAATAGGGTTTATTTTATCTGGGTTCCAAGTTCCCTATAGAGGCAAGCCCCTATAGTTAATTACATCTCAAATGACGGGAGTCATTTGAGAAAACTCTCGATAATGATCAATGGTTCTAGTCTTCAAGAATTCAAGGTTCAGGTTTTCAAGGTAGGACGTAGAAGGGCAAATGGGAGTGGCTCAAACATGAACAGTTATTTCAGGAGTCCAAAAGAAAGAAAAGGTAGGGGATGTCACAGATCCTGAGGAGAACCCTCAGTGACTTCCCAAACTATCCTAATGTGTGGCGGCATTTTTAGAGATGATGTTATTTAAATGTTCAATCCTGCCAATTTTATTATTTGGGACTTACATTTGCATAATATCCGATTATGCAAATCACCCACAGAGAAAGGAGGGTTTACGTCGTACCACACAACAACCTCGGAACCTAAAGCGAGTTAGGACTTATGCTGCACAACCTGGTTGTGCAGGGGCCTAAAAGAGGGTGAGGATTTACGTCGCTCTAGGCGAGCTACCTCGAAGTCCTATGGGTTGTTATTATACTAGGAAGAGATAATGCTGAAGAAGATCCTCTTGTTGTTCGCTTCAAGCTCCTCGTCGTGCTGCCCACAAAGTTGGCTCCAAGCTCTTGTCGTCGCGATGGCTCCAGGGTTTAAGTGTTTGAAAATTGTAGTTTATGTTTCACAGTTTTGATATCAGTGTTTCGGTTTTGCATGCAGGGTAATAAAATTACAGTTTAAATAAAATGTACTTGAAAGGTAAACGCAGTAAAGTAAAATACTGTAGATAAACTGTAAAAGCGTACCTGGGCATCTGCTACTGTTGC
>NW_018164444.1:7429624-7460935 GCF_001263595.1 Phalaenopsis equestris
CAATTTAAGCCAAAATCGTGTGTGGTGCAGTGAGTGCATGAAAAATGGCGTTCGCGAGTAATCGAGTCACAAAGGGTCCACCTAAGGCTGTTGATCCTATAGGAACTCAATTTCGGGCCCTCTACATGTTGGTCCTTAGCCCTTGCAACTAAAAGTTGAGTGCTTCGAACCACTCATGCGAGTTCTTCACAAAAATGAGTCAAGAATTGGCTTGAAGTTCTACGGGAGGTGGCTCCATCGCTAGTCCGCTAGGATGGTCAATAAGAACTCCTAAAGCTAGATCCTAGGTTCTAAGAGTAGGAGACTAAGACCTCACCAAAAATGAGGTCAACAACTTGATCAGGGAGATGCACACAATGTGCTTGCTCTTACTGGCAGAGCATTATTGCATAGGTTATAATTAGACTTCATATACTCTCTTCCAACAGATTTGGAATAAAGGATGAAAGAAAATAACTTATGCTAGGCCCAATCTATAGATTTGGATAGTGTTTTGAGAGTAAAGTGACAAAATAGTTCTCAAACTATTTACGTTGGATAATTTTAGTCCCATAGTCTATAAAATTGTCAATTTCGTCCCCAACACCTTTTAATGTGGGCTGAAATAGTACCCATTTCAACCCCAATTTAAATTTCTATAGATTATTTAGCGCTTTTATAGATTTTGGGACTAAAATGGCCCATGTAAACAGTTAGAGAACTATTTTGACCCTTTACTTCTGTTTTCTTTTTAACAACAGCAAATAATCATTTGAAGAATGATGACCAGCTCCACTTCCTTTTCATAATTCATAAGCCGCAAATAATGAGCAATACGAGATATCACTAGCTAAACTTTCTAATCTATCTCAACAATGTGATCAGCAGGAGGTGCAGAAGAAGAATCACTGATTATGCCAGGCTCCTCCTAACAATTTTGTGGTTAGAAAAGGGCATGAATGATTCCATAATGAAATCTTAGTAAACACAAACTCTATTGAATCCAATAAAAATCAGACAATCTTCAGGGCTTCCAGGGTATGCCAAGCTCCTCCTAACAATGTTTGTGGTTATAGAAGGGTACACTTCAGAAAGGGCCAATGATTTCATGACAAGTTTAGTTTTCCAGTTTTAATCCTCTCAATATGGATTTACAGTATTTGCCAAATCCTGGCTGAGTTCAATCTCACTTGTAGCCATAACACCCCTTCCCGTAGGCTGTATCAACATCATCTACACTAACAGCCCTAATTCTTATAAAATCATCTAGAGGGGAAAATATCAATTTATCAAACTCCGGAACCGCCGCCTGCAAACCGAAATCAATCGCGGCAAGTTAAATAAAATCCGTTATAGAAAACCCTAATCGATTCACGCTCGGATACCTTGAGTTTGGAATCCCTTAGGGCTACGATTCCTGTAGCATTCCATCTACCGATCCGACTCGTCCTGGAATCTGTGCTCTTGCTGCAAAAACACCCCATCGCCCATGAATCTTCCCTTCAATCAAAATCCCTATCCGACTACAAGAATTCAGGAGTCGAGCGGGCTACAGAAACTATCCATGCAAAACGGAACAATAGACGAAAATGGAGATTAAGAATATCATAAGGTATTTAATTAGAAGAATTAATTTTCTCATATCTCCCAATAGATTTTTTTATTCGTTAATTGCTTCGTTTTGTTTGCCCAGAGCTTACTAATAACTTGTTAAGAAACCAACCTATGATTTGCTTGACATTATAACTCATAATGATTTTTTTTTTCATTATAAAATTTATTAACTATTATTTAAAAAATAATATTTTTTCTATTTCTAAATTTTATAATAAGGCATGATTTCTATCGTCCGAATTTTTAAGAGCGCCTAGGAGTAAATAGAGATGATCTTAGGACCCAATGTTTTTAATGTAAAAAATTTTGAAAGGTGAGAAATCATGGGCCTCTTGCAGATGTAGTGTAAAGTCATCATGACCAACCAAGTGGTTTAATCAAGCCCACATGTCGAAGTGGTCAGTTTAACTTATTTCCATCATCCTCGAGAAGACATTGCAGGCATATCTTTATAGATTTATTAATTCTCGACAGTTACATAGGTAGTAGTTCGAGGAAATTGTCATGACCAATCAAGACATCATACCTATCTCTTATTTAAGGAAGCGCCCGACACTAGGGATTTAGTCTTATCACCCAAACATTAATGATGGTCATCGGGTCAACCATATCTAATATTAGTCGACAATGACTTAAGAGTTACAGCGTCGGTCAGAGAGAATCAATAATATAGCTTTGGATGTTTTACTTTGACAATTTTATATTATTTTATATCCTATGTATAAAAGGGTAAACAAGGGTAAAGAGAAGGGGGACTAGGGGTATAAGTGGGTCAAGCCAACTCGAGTTTTGCTCGATAAGTGGCTCGTGAACTGAGCTTGATGACCTAACAAGCCAAGCTCAAGCTAGCCCCAACCCGAATCGTTAGCTCATGGATCGGCTCATTTAAAAAAATATTAATATAAAATGTACTCAAAATATATTAAATATAAATAAATTATCTTAAAGGTATTAAAAATGTTTAAAAAATGTTATTTAGCATTGCATATTACATGATTTTATATTGTTTATCTTCTAATTGTTTATTTTATTTATCATTTTATTATAAAACTAGCTTAAATTAATATCATTTTCTTTTTTATTATAAATAAGTCTGTTCTTGAGTCGGCTTGAACTCGTGGACTTAAGCTTAAGCTCGAGCTCGAACTCAAAAAAATCAATGCGTCACCAACAAATTTTCATCAGGCAACATGAATTTCGGTGCAATTTTTTGAACAAGAAACATTCAAACTTCGATTAAGATTCATCCGAAGCTCCGATTTCAGCAAACATATAGTCAAACTGATCGGCTCGATGAGACGGACCTAAAGATATGAAAGTCAGTTCAATCCGAGTCAAATCAAGCCTGGATTAAATCATTAAACCACTATTGGAGGATTTTCGATGGCATTGAAAGGTCAAACAAACGTCGAATCTAGCGAGTTTATTGTCGAATCGAGCGTCTTTCATCCGAAGCTCCGATTTCAGCAAACATATAGTCAAACTGATCGGCTCGATGAGACGGACCTAAAGATATGAAAGTCAGTTCAATCCGAGTCAAATCAAGCCTGGATTAAATCATTAAACCACTATTGGAGGATTTTCGATGGCATTGAAAGGTCAAACAAACGTCGAATCTAGCGAGTTTATTGTCGAATCGAGCGTCTCGACAAGACGAATCAAACGAGCCCAAGATTGCCCAATTTTGACATCATTAAGATACTCAAATGTCCATCAAACGTCATCTGATCAAAGGAATCTCTCCGGACCGTCCGATCAAAATGGTTCATATTCCTGCATTAATTGCACTCAAAACACTATAAATAGAGTCTCACCCCTCATATGAAAAGGAGGAGACTTAAGAGAGAACTTGAGGCTTTGAGAAGGAGCCCAAGTTCAAGATCATCCTCACCATCGTCGATCGTCGTCGACCACCACTGACCGTCGACCACCACCGCTGACCCGTCGACACCCACCGCTGACCTTCGTCGACCACCGACGACCGTTATCGACTGTCGTCCACTATCGTCGATCACTGTCGTCATCCGTCAACCACCGCTGACTAGACGTCAACAGTCGACGTTGTAATTTGAAAAGCTAGTAATCATTTCCCGTATGTGGGACAAGGGGCATATGTAATTATCAATTTATAGTGGATTTTTACAATTGGTTCAGACCCTGTGGTTTTTCCTCTTTACAGGTTTTCCACGTAAAAACTTGTGGTGTTATCACAACTTGATTCATTTTCATCTGAGTGTGTGTTGAATCCCAGCGCAATGCTAAGACGATAATTCATCACTCTACCGCCGTGAATTTTCTAGCACGCATCAGTTTGGTGCCGTCTGTGGGAAAGTGTTAATCCCATAACTAAAGTACTTACGCAGTCTACTACATGGCCACCATACACAATGTTTGTGACAAGGGAGCATCCCGCTCCAACACCCGTCGTTCCAGGGAGCACTCACGAAACCAAGGGCTTCTTCATCTTCCCACCCTGGAAGACGCTATCCCGCCAATGAAGGTGTTTCGGGTCCTTCAATAGAAGATCAAATGCGTAGAATGCAAGAGTCACAACTAGAGATTAGAGATCCTACAACTCCTACGCGGGGATCAACAACCACTGCCTACACCATTGGATGAAATTCTTTTACCATTAACTCCGCGACGTACTAGAAACATATCGCTCGAAGGAACTCATGTCAACCCTCCTCCTCAAGAAGGAACACATCCCTTATCAGGTCATGATGCTAAACTCCTAGATACAGCAAGTTTTACTCATTCATCTCGTGCAGCTCACCCGACATCGTCATATCTTCCTGTCACTCCAGATAATGTCATTGGTAATCAACAACGACGCCTCGTCCGGGAAGAGTTCCCCTTAGAGAAAAATGATCGCTTCTACGTTCATCGTAAGATCCATGAATATTCTCCCTTAGCGGATGCGTCCTCCAACACCCCATCCCAACGGGCTTTAAGCTTCCGAGCATCGATACATATGAAGGGACAACCGACCCTTACGAGCATATTGATCATTATCGAACAATCATGCACATTTAGCGCGTCTCTGATGCACTTTTGTGTCAAGTGTTTCCGACTACTCTTAAAGAACAAGCTCGAACTTGGTTCTACTCTCTGTCGGGGGGCACTATAAACACCTTTAATGAGTTTGTCAGACTTTTTGTGGAAGAGTTCATAGCAAACCGACGGATCATCAAGGATTCATCCAATCTCTCGGGAATTCGTCAAAGCGAAAGAGAATCATTGAAGGATTACTTCCACAGGTTCTCTACTGAATCCCGGCAGATCCCGGTAGTAGATCCAAAGTTACTAAGAGGAGTCTTCCTTGGGGGGCTCCGCCCAGAACCTTTCTACTCGTCGTTGATGCGGGAGACGATTCATTCTTGTGCTGACCTTGTTCACTGTGTTGAGGCACAAATCTCTGCAGATGAGGCCATCATTGCTCACAAGGAACAATTTGAGCGATTGGGGGGCAAGCACAAGAATAACGTTGGGAATACCAATCAAATCTCACAATGAAAAAAGTTTAGGGCACAAGGGAATCGTGAGCAACAATCAAAAAGAGAATACAGGCCACTCAACATGTTACGTGTTAACATTTTAATGTCAATCAATGATAACGGGACTGTCAAGTGGTCAAAGTCGTTAAGAAATCAAGATGGTGAAGACCAATCTCAATATTGTCATTTTTACCGTGCAAAATGACATTCAACAGAAAGATATTTTCAATTAAAGGAATAAATTAAACGTCTAATACGCCAATGTCACATAGGTCGCTACTTACAAGAACAATGTGAGAGGAACCAGAAGAGAACTGTTGGAGTTATCGAATGAGAAGTATAACTCCAACTCATATTATCTGAGTAAAATACTGGCTTATAAACTCTTAATTTTATTTTAGCAAATTTCTTATGTTGCTTTAAAATATCATTTCAATAAAATTTTCTTATTTTCTCGCGAAAGATTTTTGTGTAGAAAGCCCCTTTGAGGATGATAAGCTACCATACCCCTAAAAGTTGAGCCCAAGAGGCAACACTCGACGGGAAGATATGATACTTCTAAAAATCAAGCCCAAGGGGCAAGACTCATTGAGCCCTTGGAAGACGAGCCCAAGAGACAAGCCTTGATGGGTAGTTAGTTGTGGACGGGGTCCTCACTAGAAAGACTCCATGAGAGAAAGTGGTTGACATGGTCTCCACTCAAAGTCCTCAAAAGGCTACAAGCCTCAAAAGGCTACAAGCTTCAGAAGGCACAGATACATCAAAGATCTCAGAAGGCATAGGTACATTAAAGTCCTCAGAAAGCTACAAGCTTCAGAAGGCACGAGTGCATAAAAATTTCTTAGAAAGCTACGAGCCTCAGAAGAACTTTGCACAATTAAGAAGCTACAACAATCGTGAAGCAACAAAAAAATACATTGTTATCATCTATAATTGTCACATCAGATAATTAAAAATGTTACAAATACCAACATATACATGTACAAGGGCTACAAATACCAATATTTACATATACAAGAGCTACAACAAATCAGTTCATCTTCAATTAGAATCGACATCGCCTTCATAAAATTTTAGTATTTATGATGATCGTTAAGGGGTATCCAGATATCGCCACCACATAAGCATGCAAATTACCCCCTCATGGCGAGGCGATAAAACTACATCTTTCTTCATCACTTTCAGAACTTGCCAGAGCAGCACGAGAATCTCCTACGGAATATGCGACGCTCCACCACAATGTGTAGCGTGGTTGCGACGCCTCGCTGCGACACCCCGCCGCAACTCTTCATCGCAACAATTCGCCGCAACAATTCGCCGCAATATTTTGTAGCAACATGTCACCGTAACATTTTGCCGCAACTCTTCACCGCAACGTTCCGCAACTCTTCGCTGCAACACTTCACCATAACATTTAGCCGTAACGTTTCACTGTAACACTTCGCCACAACTCTTCGTTGTAACAAGAAAGAAGATCCCGTTGCTTGCATGCTTCGCAGGACGGGGACGACTTTCTTTTTTTGGGAAATCCCGGATCACCTTCTAGGCAGGGACAGAGACTCCACCTTTTTTCTCCTATCTTTTGTCTATTTACAGGCTGAAAAACCCCATCATATTAATGATAAAATTAATTAGAGTCATTATAAAAAATTAATTTATTAAAAAAAAATTTTCATTTCATATTCCTTCAATTTTTTGACATTTTAAATTCTGCCTCTATGACTGAAACTAATTAAAATTAAAATACCAGTAAATTAATAAAAAATTCATCACATTCTGTGATTTTATATATATATATATCAGTTTTTATTTAAATTATGGTATTTAGTGCATCAGCTGGCCCACCATTCATTTTTTAATGCTTTAGCTCCCGCAGCATTGCATTCGGCCCAATGGCAACCATTTAGCTCCCACAGCATTCTGCCCAATGAATCTCGCTTGGCCCTTCAGCTCCCGCCGGTCCGGGCCAGATTAAGCTCTTTCCGGGTCTCAGACGGGTGGCCTCCTACCCGGTGTGACCCACGGGTAAAGTTTTTTGACTTTCAGGTCCCGACCCGGCTTACAGACCAAACAAAATATATGTATAAATATATATGTTTTGGGGGGGGACTTGATCCCACACCACCTGCAAACGACAAAAGCCACATACCAACTGAGCTAGTCTCAATTTTCTTACATGTGAATGATAAACATCAATCTTAATACAAATAGTGATAAATTATTTATTTTTTATGCCTTACAAAACTACAAATAATAATAAACTATTTATTCATTTGCTTCTTAATATTTTTGGAAGGAAAAAAAAATGTTTTGGCCCGAAAATAGGGGGGCAACTGATACGTCACCAGCAAATTTCATCAGCCAACACGAATCTCGGTGTAATTTTTTAAACAAATAACATTCAAACTTTAATTAAGAGTCATCCGGAGCTCTGATTTCAGCAAACTTATAGTCAAACTGATCGACTTGATGACACAGACCTAATGATATGATAGTCAGTCCAATCCGAGTCAAACCAAGTCCGAATCAAATCATTAAACCACAATTAAAAGATTTCCAGAAGCATTTTAAAGGTCAAACAGATGTCGAATCTAGCGAGTTTATTGTCAAATCGAACCTCTCGACAAGAAGAATCCAACGAGCCCAAGATTGCTCAATTCCGACATCGTTAAGACACTCAAATGTCCATCAAACGTCATCTGATCAAAGGAAGCTCTCCGGACCGTTCGATAAAAATGGTTCATATTCACGCATTAATTGTACTCAAAATACTATAAATAGAGCCTCACCCCTCACATGAAAAGAAGGAGACTTAAGAGAGAACTTAAGACTTTTAGAATGAGCTCAAGTCCAAGATCATCATCTCCATCGTCGATCGCCATCGACCACCACTGACCGTCGACAACCATCGCCGACCTCCGTCGACCACCGCCGACCGTCATTGATTGTTGTCAACTACCGTCGATCATCACCGACCTCTGTCAACCACCGCTTATTAGACGTCGTCAGTCGACGTTGTAATTTGGAAATCTATTAACCCTTTCCCGCCTGTGGGATAAGAGATAATCTGTAATTATCAATTTATAGTGGATTTTTACAATTGGGCCAGACCCCATAGTTTTTCCTTTTTACGGGTTTTCCACGTAAAAACTTATGGTGTTATCACAGCTTAATTCATTTTCATATGAGTGTGTGATGAATCCTCGCGCAACGCTAAGACGATAATCCATTACTCTACTACCGTGAATTTTCTAGCACGCATCAAAAATTAATCAAGCGAAAGCGAAAGCTAAGTTTCTCAAGCTCAACTCAACTATTTTGCACCTTTAACGGGGACTCTCTAGATCTCCCTCTCTCATTTATTGCCCCATGGATAATAGGAGGCCTACGTCTTATTTGGATTCAACACATAAATTAAAGTTTAGGTGTAGACGTATTAATACATAAGAATTGAGTGGCCCAAATGTAAATCTTCCTATCTAAAAAATGGCCGAGTAGTCCAAGTTGTTATAAGCTCTTAAGTTGGAGAAAAATTAGCATACGTCTTACATTATTTAGAGAGTATTGAGTGTTTATATCCGCGTTATACTTCTTATAATCTTCGTATAATTTACTGTAACTTATATTTAACCTACAAATATATAAAAATAAATGAGAAAAACTTTTTTAGAAGTCACAGGCATGTTACAAATAAATTACAGGGATATACACACAAATATAACCCTCAATATAGGAAAAACTAACATAAGCAGTTATGAGTGCTTATTACTTCCCTTGAGCCGACCGCTCCTCTATAACGTCGACACACTGAACCCTAGCCAAACCATTAACTCGCTCAGAGCTCCATCGCGAGCTTGTCAATGGCGGCGAGGTTGACGATACTCTCAAGGACCCTCATCTTTCACCGTAAAACCCTATGCCCTACGCTCATTCGACCTATTTCTGGCACCTCATTCCTCTCTCAGGAGCCGTATCTCCAAGAGATCTCTCCTGCAGCAAGCCCGCTCCCTCCCAATCCTTCATCGGGAAGCCCCTTCTACCAGGAGAATTGGCGAAATCCTAGTGCTGGCTCTCTTGCACTCGGGCGCCATTCGCTTGTTCCGGTGGGGTTTGATGACTCCAGCGCTCGTATAATGGCATTCTCGCAGACGCTGGACCTGGCTAGCCTAATGTCCGTGTTTGCAGATTGGATGCTTTCGCAGCGGTGGTCCGATCTGAAGCAGCTATTCGAATATTGGATTAGGTCGCTCGACGCCAGTGGCAAGCCAAACAAGCCTGATGTGAACCTCTACAATCATTACCTGAGAGCTAATCTGATGATGGCGGCGTCGGCTGGTGAGCTGCTTGATCTCGTCGCACAGATGCAGGAGTACGATATCTCACCCAACACTGCGTCGTATAATCTGGTGCTAAAGGCCATGTACCAGGCCAGGGAGTACGAGGCGGCAGCAAAGCTTCTTGACCGGTAAGATTATCGGTATCGGTTCTCGTTCAATTAACCAGCAGTTCGTGGCTTGTTTTTTCATCATGGTCATCATTATCATCATTAACCTTTTCTCGACTATTTTGGTGCTTCGTTGGTTTTCACAATTCACTTGAAAGTCTTATTTCTTATCAAACTCTCGCGTAGCTTCATAGCTATCACATTTCTCTTGTTCCGATGCTTAGTTTTGGCATATGATCAAGGATGCATTTGGCCATTGCCTCTTTTTTTGTGTTCTTACAATATAGAAAACATTATTATCTTTTCCTGTTACACGCTTTCCCCTTTTTCAGATGTTGCTTTTAATGGATTGGGTGAAAAAAATTGTTTCCGAAACTTGTTTTAATGAATTTATTTGCAGAAGTTTTTTGTGAATGGTAAGATTGATCAATTTATGTAGGATTGAAAGTTTCAATAAACGCCTTCTTAACTGTCTGATTCCTAGCGTTATCGAATTTTTTATAGTGAAATAAAAATGCACCTGATCCTTGTTTTTGTGAAGCTGTTTCCTGGTTCGAACTTGAGATTTCCAAGTCACAATAAATGCATTCTAATATTTCTTCAATGGGTTTACTGCAAAATAAATTCCTTCCTGGTTTGCTGCTATTTTTAGTTTCCTTTAATTTTTATATCAGTTTTGTGATATGTAATTGATACTTGTGAAGCTTACAAATTACAATGGATGTCTTAACAACTATGGAAAATCATTAATGCGCTGTTGTATTTGACATGATTAATTACACCAAATGACAGCTAAAATGGCCTATATAAGTTTAATCTTCAAATAAGTTGGAAAATTACACTAAGAACGTGCCAAAAAGTTTAACAGTCACCAGGCAATTTCACAGTTAAAACAACTTGGTTCCTAAGCACATCGAGAGAATGACTATTCATATAATGGAAATCTGTAAACAATAAACCCCAACGAACTAGCTATCCTAGTCCCTAGTTCATATAGGCCAAGGAAATCTGTAAACAATAACCCCAACAAACTAACTGCCCTAGTGCTTAGTTCACATAGACCAAGGAAAAAAACTGTAATTTCCTGTTTCATCATACAGTCTTGCTAATCCCCAAAAAATTAGCTGCCTAGTGCTTAGTTCACATAGACCAAGGAAAACTGTAATTTCCTGTCCCACTTAATTTTCTCTTAACTTGATTCCCCCTATTGATTTTTTGCTGGAATTTACGGCCTTCCTGTAGTAAGGCAAACATAGGAATACTGCAATGACAGATTCAACCGGAATTAAATGACAATATCAAAATTATAAAAGCATAAAACCTGTTCTGTATGATCCACAGGCTTCAAGAATGCTGTTAAAAAGCAGTCCTCTTGACAAATTCCTATTGCAGGAGCTGGAATTAACTCCAGGGGTATGGAAAGCAGCAAAAATCAAATATGCTAGTTTACTGGCTCTTGGCAATTACTGAACAAAAACTCTGCGGTAGAAAAAAAATTCACAATTCTATCTGCCAGGAAACTGTTGAACACGTCTGTATGACACGAGAAAGATTGCGGGTTTGGCAAATCAATTTTGGTAAGGACTTGAAACCCACTATGGATTTATCTTCACCCCTTTTTCTTAAATTAAGGAATCATCCTTAAGAATCAAGATTATCGCGAAAACAACTCACCAAAACTCCCCTTCTTTTCACAACATGATGATATTTATAGGAAAAGTTATAATATCAACGAACCTACTCGCTAAACTATCCCTAATTTGAGATAATGCTAAAGGAGAATTAAAAGAAAATAAATAAATAAATAAGTAAAAGAATAGCCCTTCTTACCACATCATTAAATGTTTTGAATATATTTAAACTTGCAAAAGTGTCAACATCATTCAAATTTGACAAACATCACAAACTTTTTTTAATGAACTTCTAAAATTATATTGAGTTAATAATAAACTTGTGCTAGATCTTTATGATATAGGATGTTATTTTATATTTGTATGCACATCTAGACTAAAAGATCTTAGAAATATAGAATTGAGTTTATTGTGATTGAGTAGAGGTAGCATTGCATTTTATATTATCATTTAATATCTCTCTGTAGTCGTTTTTTGATGGTTGGTTAATATCTCGCTTTGTATTCTCTTATGAGATTTATAAAATCATATTTGAAATCTATCTCGAAGTCAATCTCTTTTCGATGCAGCACAAGAAAATAGGTTTATATTTTTTTAAGCTATATCTCAATTTTATTTTGTCTAATTAATGCATCTTGATTTGTTACTATCAATTTATTTTTAAATCAAGATGATTTTATTAATCATCTTAAGTTAAAGTTGAATTATTTGTTAGGATTTGATTTCATTTTGAGTATGATTAGATTTGATTCAAATTACATTATTTTAGTTTGATGGTCTTATTTTTATAGATAATGGTTTTTAACTTGTATTTGAATTATGGTTGACTGAATTGAAATTTAAAATTTCTCTACTATTTTTTTCTCCTATCTCCTACATGGTCAAAGTTAGATTCTCTCATTTGTCTTCCTCATTGGATATCCTCTTTTATTTATTTTTCACCATTTTTTGCATATTTAGCTCTGCATAGTTGCTATAAGAGTCTCGTCCCTACTTTTTCATCGCTGTGAGGTTGACTGCTTGAAATGCTATTGTCCTATAACTACACCATGATAGCTATTTCTGTTTGATCTCATCTACGAGGAATTGTTGCAAGCCACTTTTCCCTCATTGAGATATTGGGATGAATCCTTGCACGAAAACTTAGGAGACTAATAAAATTTGTAGAAGAATTAGGAGGGATTAAATAAAAAATTGAATTAACAAGGGAAACTATCAAGAAACTCCTCTCAAATTTCTCTTCACAAAATTCACCTTTCTTTTGAAAGAATCTTTGAGATTTAATGTCTTGCCATAACTTAAATGGATGTAAATTGTTTATTATAAGATTGTTTAGATTAGTGCATTTAGTTTGAATTGTTAATGGATTTGCATTAACATCCATTTTCTTTTAAATATTAGACCTTTGTATTTACCAATTAATTTTGATGCAGTTAAAATAATTCCTTCTTCTTCATTTTTCTCTAGGTTTTTGCGAAGCTCCTCCAACCAAATTCTTTCCCATTTTCTCAATCAACATGGATTCCTAGGGACAATTGAACACCAATGCATGATTTTTGTGAGTTGACGATTTGTCTGCTATGGCGTAGTTTGGCAAATAATACCCAATCATCATTTAATATCTCCTTAGAAATTCTGAATCATTAACTTTGAAATCTTCATACTAGTTCTAAATCATCAACATGGATTCCAAGGTACAATTGAACTCCAGTGCATGATTTTTGTCAGATGACAATTTGTCTTCTATGGGGTAGTTTGGTGAAAAATACGAATCATCGTTTAATATGTCCTTAGAAATTCTAAATTATTAACCTTGAAATCTTCATAATAGTTTATAATTTTTTTATACACTCGATTCCATGATACTTTTTATATCAAAATATTATTTTCAACCGACAAGTTTATTTTTTCCTTGTTAAATTATGGAGTATAAATGATATTCTTAGCGGCTTTATGAAGCCTAATATTTATAACTATGAGGACCATTTATCTACAATTAAAGTTCTCATTAGTCAGAATGAACAAATGACCAATTAGATGACCATAATAATTGCTGCCATTGAATCTCTGCTGATTAAGATGACATAGCCAATACTGTCATTACTTGCTTTGATAGGGAAAAAATTCATTAGGAGACGGTAACTTGTTGAAAAGAATAATACATCAGTAAAGAGAGAAGCTTTTTTAGTTTTTTATATCCTCAATGCTAACACAAAAGCTATTACACTTAGGAAATAAATGTCTTTCAATTGGATGCCAATTATGGATTACAGCTTTAAAGGTAGAAAGTGCTAAATGACTTGCTTCAAGGGAACAGGATACCAGATCATTGTGTGGTTACCATAAAAAGAAGGGCATTAGCTTGAAAAATGCTATATTTATTTTCAAAGAAGGGCCAAAAATGGAAGGAAACATGACACACAAAAAAAAAACTTTCATTATTATTTCTTAAGAAGCAAATGAAGTTGAAGTTATAAAGATAGGCAAGGCAATGGCCCTTATGTTACATTTACATGATAATAAATTTTGACTTATCTACAAATAAAGTTTTCATTAGTCAGAATGAATAAATGACCGGTTAGATGATCACAATGATAGTCGCCATTGTCATCTCTTATTATTAAGATGACAACTAATATTGCCATTAGTTGCTTTGATAGGAAAGAAACCGGAGACGATTACTTATCGAAGAGAGGGTATCAGTAAAGAGAGAAGCTTTTTTAGTTATTGGCATTTTCGAAGCCAACTAAATAAACTATTACACTTGAGGAATAAATGTCTCTTTCTATTGGATGCCATTTATGGATTACAACTGTAAAGGTAGATAGGGCTAAACGACTAGCTTCAGGAGAGCAAGACCATATCATTGTGTTGTTACCATAAAAGGAAGGGCATTAGTTTGAACAGATGGTATATTTATTTTCAAAGAAGAGGCCAAAATAGAAGGAAAAATGGCAAGAAAACCTTTCATTGCTATTTCTTAACAAGTAATTGAAGTTGGAGTCATAAAGGTAGATTAGGCAATGGCCCTAATGTTGCATATACTTGATAATTACAAATGATTTTTCCACCTCAAGCTTTATGTAAATTTACCATTGTAACTTCATTTTTGGATCTAGGTACTATAAAAATCTTGTCATTGAAGCCTTGGTTGGGAAATTTAGTAACCCACTACTAAGTATCCAAAGTCTTATTCCATCAATAGTAACACAGTCTTATCGTATTGAATAGGCTTAAGAACACAGTGTATGGAATTATTCGATAGAAGATTGGATTTGAACTTATATGTAAAAGGTGGAAAGAGAGAAAATCTAAGGAATTAATAATAGACTCATAAATTAAGGTCAAATTAGATTCAATATTAGATTAATACCAAAAATTTATATATTTTCTAATTTCAGGACATTTGTTCAAAAATTTCAAATCTTCTTGTTTTCCTTGCACGATGCTTCGTTACGCCTCAGCATACATTACGAGTCTGTGAGGTGTTGCAACTAGCTGTGGCTGCAAATGCGAAAAGAATACGAAACACTCTATCAAACGGTTCAGAGGCATCCCTGATCTCATAACGTTCTGTGGACATTTTAGTGTCTTAATGATGTCAGAATTTAGTGATCTTGGACACATAAAATGCATCTCATCCAATTAGCCACTAAAAAGCTTTAAAAAGTGGTTTAATGACTTGATACGAGCTTGATTCGACTTAGATCAGACCAATTTGATGTCATTGTGTTCGTCCCGTCGAGTCGGGTAGTTTCATTGTAGGTTTGCTAAAATCATAGTTCTGGATTATCAATAATTTAAATTTGAAGGTTTTTTTGCGAAGAAAATGCCTCAAGGTCTGTGCTAATTATCTCGAGATATGTGTCAAATGACAAAATTTGTTGATGACGTATCAGCTAGTGACATACTAATTTAAATTTTAATGAAATTGTCTATGAAAATAGCAAAATTATGCGCACATTATTTCATTTTTATTAATGGGTTTTGTCAATTGTTATTCACTTTAACTTGTTACAATTAATTGATAATTCATCTTCTAAAAAAGAAAAATCCAAGAATTTTTTGGAGTTTCAAAGCAACATTTTTTTTTAAATATAACTTTATTACTTCTATGGTTTCTAATACTCTTCTATAATATACCAAATGATCCTTTGTTGTCTTATAATAAAATAAAAAGGTATTCACATACATAGCATTTAATACTTGCCTATTTACATATCTAACACTTAAAAGCACTATTGACATGGGTACCATATAAATCTTTAAAAAGCTCAATTTTACCATTACATCATCATTTTTGTCATCGTCGCAAGCCTTTTTGTCGAATCTCCATTAAAAGAGTATGCGACCAACAATCTCCTCTCTACTATCATCAACGGTGACATCATTGACGAGTCCATTCTCCCACAATTCAACAATGACTATCACCTTTGTGTCCCAGCCGATCGCCTCAACGATCGACTCCAGATTTGTGAGGACGACTCACTGCGTTAAGTCGTCTGGATATCTCCAGCGAGGAGGGCGTGGTCTTGAGTGGAGGCGAGAGCTGACACACCGGTGCGAATGGAGATGCCTCGAGGAAGGATGGCCACCATCATCTCTCTCAGATAAGATGAGTAAAATTGAAGAAAAAAAAGTGCTGGTTTGAGTGACAAAAGAAGCAAAGCCACATTACTTCGAACAACGCAAATTGTACGTAAAGTTAGCTACCAAGGATAGAAGAAATTTGTGTGTGAAATGGTTGATTTCCTCTCATTAGATGAAGGAATACCAGAGGGGCACCTATGAGCTCCTAACCGAAATTGACGAAAAATTTACGACATTGACTAAATGATAACAAAGTGGTAAAACATAGCATTTTTGGAATATTTACGTGGTATACTAGTAAATAAAGCTTTTGAGGTGTTAGACATGTAAATTGGCAAGTATTTGTAAAAAAAAATAAGATGAAGTAAACACTAAACAACAAGAAATGTTTTAATAAGAAGTTATAAGACGTTCATTATCATGATGGAGCGATTAGGTGCACTTGTTAATCTAAATGACATTATTAACCATTATATAGTAAATCTTTGTGTGGACTAATATTTTACTTTTCCTATTTTCTCGTCTTAACTTGATGATAACCACTTCACGAATTAATCTTAAAAAAATATAATGACATGATTCATTATATCTAGTATATGATCTATATAAGGTATATAAAAATTATATTTTATGATAATTTTATTGATGATTTACTCTTTTGACAAATTTGTTAGATATCATATTTCTTAATCACAGGGCAAGCTTTCCTGATAAAACCCTGATTAAGCAACTCATTAACATGCCTTTTAAGTTCATCATGCTAGGATTCATCTTATAATGATGGCTCTTTATTTGGAAGTTTGTTTTAAAAAGTATCTTTGAAATGAACCAATACATTATTAACATTTTCAAACAAAGTCACACCTGTAAATAATATATTATTTAAATCAATAGCTATCAAGGCATAGGTCACAATGCCTACTTTGTTTGTCATATGTATGTGCACTTGGAATAGGCAAAAACTTGTTTACTTCACATGGAGTTGCTAAATTGTTGGACAAGTTTAGTTTTATTAGCAGGTTCATAAAATAAATAAATAAATAAATAAAGAAGAAAAGAGATTTTCTAAAAAGCGTAACATCTAATACGTAAATCCAAGTACCATATAAAATAACATGAGCTACATCTATAGGTAGCACGTCGCACCAGATTCAATTAGTTTGGCTAAATCATAATTGAACACATTTAAGAGAAGTCATAGTTTTATCTCCCCATGCAACTCTACATGATTGTGGACGTGGTGCATTTTTAAAATTCATGCTATCTTGGACAATTTTTTTTTGAAAATGTGCATTTTGTATTACACTTTTAAACACTAGATTATTTATTTCAATAGTATCAAGGCATTAGTCACAATGCCCACTCTATTTCTCAAATGTATGTGCACTTGAATAGGCAAAGACCTATTTACTTCACATGGAGTTGCTAAATTGTTTGACGAGTTTAGTTTTATGAGCAGATTCAAAAAAAAAAAAGAAAAAAGAAAAAAAGAAGATCTCCTAAAAAGAGTTAACATCTAAAACGTATATCCAAGTACCATATAAAATAACATGAGCTACATCTATAGGTAGCACATCACATTAGATTCCATTAGTCTAGTTGAATCATAATTGAACATATTTAATAGAAGTCATAACTTTATCTCCCCATGCTACTTTGCATGATTGTGGACAAGGTGCATTTTTTTTAAAATTCATACGATATTGGGCAATTTTTTTTTTTTTAAATGTGCATTTTGTATTAATAAAAAAATATAAAAAAACAATACAAAACTAAACAAAAGGAAAAGTATGATGGACATCTTCTGCCACCATACTTAAAAAATAGGATCGCAATTGTGACCCTCCCAAAGAAAGGACCTATCCAAGGCAAGCCTAGAACAATAATGGACTGCCTTGTTATAATTTCTATGAACCAAAAAGAAAAGGACTTGCTGAAAGTTCAAAAGAAAATCTATTTCAGGTCCCACATCAAGTCGATGCTGCCAAACTTTCATCTTCATGCTCTCCTGAAAAGAGGTAATAACATTAGCATTATTTCCCTCAATGATTACCCCTTTGATCTCACTCATCCAAGGCTGAAATAAATTGCCAAAAAAGAGCACCGTGTCATACTCCTACTTGACAGCTATCCCAATGCAATATCTTTTTCGTAGCTGCAATGATAACTTTACCCACTTTATCTCTGATAACCAGTCCCACAACTTGGCCATTGGTAAGACACAAACCATCCATATTAACTTTTAACCAACCACAAGGGAAACCCCGAGAGCCGAGAGGTACCTCGTTGCTCCGTGATGTAGAAAGTACTTTGCCGGGTAAGTGTCGAAAGAATGGTAACTACAATCACAATCAGAGTCCCATAAGATTTATTATGTTTTTTGGCGTTTCGAGTTCTCCAGCTGTGGTGAACCATACAACAATACAATATGGCTGTAGTTATTTGTGAAGTAGAAAGTTGCCTTAAACCAGCTATGACATCTTCAAAAGTATTAAATTCAGGAATATAAATCCCTCAACATGATAAGAGTAAGCAATCTCTTTCAAAACTTTACACTTAGCAGAAATATGCGAATAATCTTTTATTTCATTGCATCTCCATGGACAATATATATCCTCTGATATGTGTCTGCGGTAAAGCCAATCATTGGAAGGGATTGCATCGTGTAGAATTCTCCACCAGAAGAAAGCCTCTCTCGGATGAAGCTTAAATTTCGACACCCAATTTTCTTCTTTGGGTAAATCAATAAATTGCTTCTCAAACGCCAAAGCATAGTTTTTCCCCGAGAGAACAGAAAGAAGCTTGGCGGATCAGATTGCGTAGCCTGTATGCTTTGTACCTGAGCAATGGTATCAATAAGATCTGGCCCAAAGCAATTTTGCATAGCTGGTATGTTCCAGTTTCCTTCCAAAATCAATACGTCCAACTTTCGGTTTTCAACTTCCTCAGTATTAATGTAGGTGGGCCACTTAGAAAGTGACAAATCTAGGATCCAAATGTGATCCATGATACTAATGCTTCTTCCGTTACCAACCACCCATTGAATTATCTTGTTAAGGCTTACAACCCCATCACAAATAATATTCCAAGCACAAGAATCATTTATATTTCTTCCACTTTGCCAAATATCTGTACGATAAATTTCAACCAAACAATTATAAGGGAAGGAATTTATTTCATTAATGAAAGCCCAGGCCAATCTTGTTGTAAGTGGACTACGCCACTGCACCGCAGCGTGAAATCCAAGGCCACCGTAAACTTTAGGAACACAAAGCTTTCTCCAAGCAATATAGTGAAGGCCTTTGCGATTGGTTCTGCTGTCCCATAGAAAATTGCGAGCCAATCTTTCAATTTCATTCATCACTCCCACATGCATATCAGAATGCGTGAGAAGAAACATGGGTTTTTTTAATAAGGAGGAATTAATAAGAGTTACCCGGCCTGACAAAGAGAGGTGTCGATTTCCCGTCTTGAACTTAGAAATAATATTATGAATAAGAGTACTAAAGTCCTCTTTTCTTAATTTGCGCATAGCAAGTCTGATCCCCAGATAATCAATTTCATCTTCCTTTTTGAAACCTGAAAGATGAGTAATTCGATTTTTCCTCCAAATTGCCGTCTTTCTGCTAAATATAATGGCAGATTTGGCATTGTTAATAGTTTGGCCAGTCCAAGCACAGTAATTAGATAAAATTCCTTGGATACAGAGAGCTATACAAGTAGAAACTTCTGCAAAAAGTAAAACATCGTCAGCATAAAGGAGATGTGACATACGAGTTCCACCTTTAGTAATAGAAATCCCGATTTGTTGATATTGTTTCGGAGCTTTAGAGAGTAACTCAGTACACAATATAAATAAATGCGGCGAAAGGGGACATCCCCGCCGAAAAACCACAGCTTGCCTTTATCCTCTCTGTTTGCTTGCCTTTAATGATGAGAGCAAATTTTGGGTTGTTAATGCAAATGCATAATCCAGCAGATTAATTTACTAGGAAATTTAAAGAGATGGAGTACCCTCTCCAAGGTATTTCACTATTAATTATGATTTTACAAGACTTATTCTAGTTTCTAAAATATGATTGAAAAATTGCTGTTTTCTTCCAGACTTTTTTAATTTTAGCAGTAGTTGCGACACGATGCAAGAAATTCTAGGTGTTATCAACAAACATTTTCTTAAAATCACTAACCTCTTCATTATCGTCAATCTGCTAGGATACATATTAACATAATTATCAATTTGACGGCGCTTAAAAGATGTCTTTGTAAAAATCTTTGACACACATGCATTTGTGACACCTCTTCGAAAACATTTAGCTATTTTATTTTTTAATGGATCTATCTGTTATTCTGAGATCATAAGTTATTGTGATATTAAATAATTGCATGATTTGCTAAATGTCATTTATTCCTGAATGCATATGCTCCGCTTCTGGTTTCATATGCTATTTATAAATTTAAAACACAAATATAATAAGGTGGAGATTGTAAGCTAGTGATGGCTTTCTTTCTCTTAAGATTTTTTTTTTTTTTATTTTTTTAACAATGATCATAAATTGGCTCGACAACAGGATGCTGCTGACCGGCTGTATGCCGGATGATGAATCTTACAATTTGGTCATCGGTCTTCTACTCTTGAAGAACCAGATTGACTCTGCATTGAAGTACTTGGACATGCTTCTCAAATCTGGTTCCATGCTCTCGTCAAGTGTATTTACAGAATATGTACAGAGCTGTGTTAGCACTGGAAAGTTGGACACATTAGCATTAATTATAGAGAAATGCAAGGTATGTACCATGCCTTAATTTCATTATCATAGAAGAATATTCCACGAAAAAAAAGTAAAAATAAAAAGAGACATTTACACACATACCACACATTTCTTTTGTATTTCCATATCTAACTTCTAAACATTCATATTTTCATGCATACCCATCAAATTCTTAACATCACATAAAAAATACTTAATTTCTTTATCATAGAAGAATATTCCACAAAAAAAGAAAAAATTAAAAGGGGCATTTACACACATACCACACATTTCTTTTGTATTTCCATATCTAACATCTAAACATTCATATTTTCATGCATACCCATCAAATTCTTAACATCACATAAAACATACAACCATCACTATCTTTTTTAAAGTGAAATACACCTTTTTCATGCATAGATTTATGACACTAATGTGTAAATATTAAACTTTGGATTTTAGATATGTAAATGCATATGAATTGTTTGGTATGCATGTAAATTCTCACCACCCCCGGCCAAAAAGCTGAAAAAAAAAAGTTAGTGTGTTTTTCAGCATTTCTAGCATGCTTCCTCACTTCTTGCTGATTAGTTTCCATTGAACATTCACAGACAACTGACCAAAACAAGGCCTTGTCTCCATCATGGAAACTTTGCAACTACATTGCAGATGTTGCAATGCAAGCTGATCACAGTAAACTCGCTTTCTACGCTTTGGAATTTCTGGCTCGCTGGATCGCTCGTGGCGAGAATGCACGACCTCCTATTCTTCTTTCCGTGGATGAAGGATTGCTTGTTTCGACCCTTGCTACTGCAGGCAGGACTTTTGATTCTACCCTTATAGATGCTTCTTGGTCATTATTGAAGCGTTCGCTCCGTCAGAAGAGGGCGCCAAATCCAGAGACTTATTTGGCGAAGATTTATGCATATTCATCGCTGGGAAATCTGCAACGTGCTTTTAGTACTCTTAATGAGCTTGAAACTGCCTATGGTAACTCTGAGGATGTTGATAATGAGTTGTTTTCTCCTTTTTCTTCTTTATGTCCGTTGGTTGCTGCATGCTGCAAAAATGGCTTCTCCACTTTGGACTCGGTATAAATTTGGTCCTTCGTAGATTCATTTCTTTTTCAAGCTTTTCAACTCATACCTCTGCAAAATTTCAATATTTTCCTTTTATCCAGTTTATTTTTTTGCTTTTTAGTTGTTTAAAAAATGCGAGTATTATGAGGCTTCTCTTGATTTTGTGTGGGTTAAATTTACTTTTAGGCTACTTTATTATCCATCTTATTAGGGTAGGATTGCGAAAGATATGCCCTTGAAGCTCTTCTGTCCGAACTCAATCCAAATTCAATTTTGGTTCAAACAGGGTCATTTTTTCAATAGATTTAAACTGAAAACTGATTTGCTATGGGATTGAGCTTTTATCTCTGAATACATTTTTTGAGTTCAACATGCATCCATCCATCCAATCTTGTCAGCATACGTAGAATGCTTCATCATGAGATATGCATAAAAAGAAGTTTTAATAGATGCTTAAATACATGCATTTTTAGCGTTATTGGAGCTATATTTATTGTCATCCCTGCTTTTATTTCGATGCAGCACATGCGATTGAAGTGATCTCTCTTTTCATGTAAATTTGGATCTCTCACTGTAATATTCCTTTTTGTAACTTTGATCAATTCATTCATTTTGTTGGAGCTACACTAGTCTTTCTCTAATATCTGCTGCTTGCTTAATTAAATTCCAGGTTTATCTTCAGTTAGAGAATTTAAGTGATTCAGATCCACCTTACAAGTCAGTCGCTGCCCTCAACTGTGTTGTACTAGGTTGCGCAAACATATGGGACCTTGATCGGGCCTATGAGACGTTTGAGGCAATAACTGAAAAGATTGGATTAACTCCTGATATACATTCCTATAATGCTCTCTTGTGCGCATTCGGAAAAGTTAAAAAGGTATCTTCATACTCTCTTCCTTTTAAAGCCTAGTCACCAAATATATGTATATAATTAAATATTTTAAATAAAATGATAGAAGTGTCAAAATAGTTCTTTGAGTTTTTGCAGGGGTCATTTTGATCCAAGTGTCTATAAAAATACAAATTTAGTCACTATACTCTTGTGGGAACTCCACAATTTAAAGAGTCTGGGCATAAATCTGACAGTTTTATAGATTTTGGGACTAAAATGACACCATGTTAACAGTTAGGAGACTATTTTGATACTTAAAAGAAAGAGTAAGATACTCGGACAAAAATTTAGTCAGAATGGATCCAAGCGTAATTGGATTTAATTTAGTGCATAGATGATTAATTAAATATTATATTGCACTAATGTAAAAATAAATCAACAATAGAGACCCATCATACCAAATTTTGGTAGGATATCTTCATTTACCTTTTTTTTCCTTCAATTTTAGAATGTCTTTTGAAGTTTATGCACTTATCCGAATTCATTATTTTGACAGACATCAGAGGCTTGTAAAGTTTTTGAGCATTTAGTCAGCTTAGGCGTCAAACCAAATGCAACAACATACACATTACTTGTGGATGCACATCTAGCTAACCGAGATCCCAAAGCTGCTCTTAACATAATCGATGAAATGGTATGCTGTATCTTTCCATCATGTTTATTTCCTTCGGGAAAAAAAAAAATTAGAATCTATAAGAAATTTTTATCCATTAGATTTGCTTTGAGATCTGTGCAACACATTCTTATCGGTCAAAATTTATATCACAATTATCTCAAAATAAATCAAATGAATATACTTTCATTACCATTAAGTGATCCTAAAGGTTTCACCATTGTTGTTTCCTTGTCAGGCTGATGCAGGATTCACACCCTCAAAAGAGATGCTTAAAAAGGTTCGGCGACGATGCTCTCGTGAAATAGACATCAATAGTGATGAGCGGTTACAGTCTCTGGTTCACCAATTCGGTTATATGATGGGCGGCGAAGGTCGGAGAGAGTTGCTTTATAGCCTAAACTATGGATCAAACTACTAAGCCACACTAATTTGTAAGTTAATATTCTTTAATCAATTTGTGGGTTAGAATCTAGGAAGATTTGCATACATGCCACTCAATTCTTATGCATTTACATATTTATATATGCTATCTTATCTATGCGTGAGAAGGTGTATTTCAGTTTTTAAAAGTTAAAATAGGGCTTTTTTTAATTGTGATATGAATGATATTCGTGGTATAAATGCAAAGAATAAAGTTTATATGTTTGATATGTAAATAATTAGGAATTGGGTGGTATGAATGTAAATGCCTCTTGAATCTAATTTTCCATATCGTCCATTGCAGTAATAATTCTTTTGATTCATGCAATAAGTGATACTAGGTTTCTTTTGATTTTATCAGGTTTCAGTCTGCCTAATGGCTCATTAGAAGGATTTTTTAGGTTTTGATTGTAAATTATCATCTACATTCGATTTTGACTACCCTAAAAGGTGAGATAGGCTCCCCTTTATTTCACCTTCCTCGCTTTTATTTCCCGGCAATCTTAAGCTATCGCAATCACAATTTTTCAGTCTTAGATTTTATGAACTCAGAATAATTTATATAAAAAGATAACGTTAGGTGTTGTTATGTACATTTCTCAAATCATAAGTTCTTTTCCTGAGCACATTTGTGCAATGAAGTTATTCTGTAAGTAGTTCTATCATTAGTGAATATTTGTGATAGTGTAAAAAAATTTGCTTGTGCAAAATGGTATTGTTAGTGTCGTATAAGCAGGACTCAATTTTGTTCAGCATATTACCATGTGCATTGTGGGAGTAGGTACACTTGTCCGTCAGCTTTAGAGCATATGTAACTTTGTTAGCCTTAGCCTTGGCATATTGTGTCACAAACAATAAATATAAGTCTTTTATGGAATTTTCCTCAAATGTTGGCGGATAATAAATCCCTTCTGTCAGTTTATGATTAGTTCTGACCTTTGGTCTCTTAAGATTATTTTGGATGAGATAACTCGTGTTTACTTGCAAGCATCTTTTCAAGTTTTTATCAATGTTTTGAAAATTGGACCGGATCGGCCGGTTGTTTTCTGCCATCGAACCACCGGGCACAGGCCAAACCGCCGGTTTAATTTGCAAACTGGCAAACCGGTTCTCTCTTTTGAAAATCATGATATTATATATATTTTTTCCTGTCCGAGAGAGAGAGAGAGAGAGAGAGAGAGAGAGAGAGAGAGAGAGAGAGAGAGAGAGAGAGAGAGAGAGAGAGAGAGAGAGAGAGAGAGAGAGAGAGAGAGAGAGAGAGAGAGAGAGAGAGAGAGAGAGAGAGAGAGAGAGGAATGTTTTTTGAGAGCAAGTCTTTTTTTTTGTGTGGGGAATTAAAATGTTTTTTCGGGAATAAGGTTGTCTCTTCGTAGGGAAGAGAGCTTGAATGCTTTGTTATAGATGTGTTCAATGAGTTGGACTACTATTTATTTGTTTTAAAAACTTGAGAAATTGTGATTTTTTTTATTTATTATTATCGTGTTATTTAGGTCATATTTAATTAATTTTATAGTTATTGTATGATTTGGTTCAACCCCTTGTTTAACTCTGGTTGAACCAATAAACCTTGAACTATGTTTTTTCGATTTGATTTTAGATTCGATTTTCTCAACTTTGATTTTTGCATGATTAAATGTACCAAGATCACTAGTGATCATAAAATATGAAATTATGGAATTTTGATGAGGCTAATTATTATACTCTTTGACAGGTCAATTCTCTCATTATTACATAAATGCGCCATATGACACTATGAGAGTAATTTTAAAACCATACACTATAAAACATTCTCCTCTTTCACATTTGTTTTAAGTGCTTTGAAGCATCTTAGATTTTGGTTTTTGGGACATACTATATCTTCACTTTCTATCGATACCCTTAGAATACATTCTTACTTTGAACTAGCTTAAGTACAAGCATTGCTTTAAATATTATTAATCTTATAAGCTTGCTCTTTTTGGACATTTTAACCACCAAAATAAAAATAAACTCTTTTTTGAACCACATTCTTTGTAGAGGAGATTTTTGGGATATATATTCAATCCAATTTTATTGATGGTCACATGCTTATGGAGTGCATTGACTTGTTATGATTGGTTTGAAGCCACTATTTATTTTGGCATGTCTTTCCACTTGCAATCACCCGGCTTAAACTTTTGGTCAAGACCATTCATTTAACAATTCTCACAAGAAAATTGGCCTCATCATCTTAAATCATTTAGCACAACAAATTTACTCTGTTAAAACATAATAATACTAATACAAACTTGAATTTACATTATTTAGGAGTTTGTGTATGGATTCACCTTGGGGTGTTAGTGAGCCAAGTACAGCTCATTCCTCCCTCAGCTTGGGCATGAACTTGATTCTTTAATCGGGTTTGAGCTTGAACTTCAGTCTAAGAGTTCAAGTTGGCTTTATAAGCTGACTTGTTTATTATAAAAGAGATAAGTTAATATTAAGTTGTTAAGTGTTAAAGATATGTTGTTACCCTGTACTCAGAATATTTTGTTATATTATATTCGTAATATTTTATTTCCTTGTATTTAGGATATGTTGTTACCTTGTATTTGAGATACTTTGTTATTCCGTATTCGAGATATTTCATTGTATTGTAGTTGAGATACACTTCATTATCTCGTTTTTGGGATACTTTGTTAGCAAAAGTTCGCCACGATAGCAGCAGGGGGCAGTTCATGATGTTCGACAGTCGTCGATGGCTAATGATCAGTGATGGTTGACGGCTATGAAGGCCATAAATTATTGACTAGTCTTTAGTTTATAGCAACGCTAGAATTTGATTTCTTCTCTTCACCCCTCAAGTGAATAGAGTAATCAATTTATAGGCTCCAAGGACATTTTGATTTTTTGGCAAGCAACTTTTTGAATCATCTGATGGGAAGATCTATATTGATCCCCTTTGATCATATGAATTTTTTTAATGCTTTGATGATCTTAATGATCCTAAAATTAAGTCATAATATGCTTATTGGAATCTTTTATATGAGATGCTTAATTGATTATAAATATGTCAAATTTTAAGTTATTTTGACTGTTTAATTAACAAATTGAAGCCTCAAAAAGTATTTTAATCACTTGATCTTGACTCGTTTGGATTCATATTAAACTAATTTTGTTATCATCGAGTTCGTTTTGTCGAGACGGTCAGTTTGACTATAAAATTGCCCTGGATGATCTTTAATTTGAATTGGAATGGTCTTGTTCAAAAAATTATTTTGAGTTTCATACTAAATAATAAAATTTTTTAGTCACGTATCAACTTTATATAAAATCTAAAATATAATTCCTTAGACATTTTCAATAATTTAAAAATAAAATTTTGAGGTTTCATATATTTTGAGTATATTTTATATTGTCATTATTTTAAACGAGCTAGCTTATTGGCTGATCAGTTGGGTTGGGCCTGGCAGTGGCTTGATCTTGGTTTGTTAGCTCCTCGAGCTTAGCTCATTAACCACTTACGAAGATGAGCCTGAGCTGGCTCACGAGTCAATTTGGTTCATTTACACTAGAGAATGTTACTTGTGGCATATGTACGTGTGAATTAAGGGTATGTATTTTGAATACATTTCAAGAATACTTTTGTGTATCCCCCTAAATTCACCACACTTATGAAAGCTACTATCAAGCCATCATGTGCACTAAATGCCATGAGAAAGTTAATAGCCTCAAAAGTTTCCTCTAGTCTTTAAAAAAAGTTATAATATGGAGTCCAACTTTACGATTATTGCGCTCCGAAGGTTTGTTTGGGGGAGAGAGGCAACACGTTGCCACCAAAGATCAGAGGGAAGAAGGAAAGGAGGAAGGCATCCTGTTGCCATCAGAGAGAGGCACGAGAGAGGTGCGATCAAGGGAGGCGTGACCTAGGGCAGAAGAAACGTAAGAGAGAGGGCAACAGTGAGAGGGGAGCATCCGGAGGAGCATTCGAGTAATAGGCTTGTGAAGAAATGCAGGCCACGTGCATTTAACTTAATTTTCTAAGTAATGCAACTGCTTTGCTATTTAAACGCCTCATCCATTATTTTTAGAACGAATCACGCCAAATAAGCTGCCCCAAATCGGTTGTAAACCTATTCCACTTCCGTAGTTTGCTCGATTTTCTTGTGACCCTGCTCGATCAACCTTGTATATTCAATTGAAGGGAATCTTACTTAATGTAATACAAAATGTCATAATTTACTCACCTAATAATGCCAATCACATGATGCTTCATTGATTCACAGATCTGGAAATTCACATGCTTAATAAATATCATCAGTATTGACTCCCATTAAATTGAAGATTTTTATAGATGCCGCTCAATTCTTATGTATTTACATATCTAATTACTAAAATTCAATATATAGATATATCATCAATATTGACTCCCATTACATTCATCACATTTATTATGCATGAAAATATGTATTTCACGTTTTGAAAGTTATATTGTGATGTTTTTTAAGTGATATAAATTAGTATAGTAGGAATTGGGTGTTATATATGTATGTAAAAAAGCAAAGTTTAGGGTTAGATATGTAAATATGTAGGAATTGGGCCGTATGTATGTAAATGCCTCAAATATGAAATAGGTATTTATAATGTTAATACACATAACATGAAAATTACACCTAACGTTTGGACATTTCATTCGTGAAATAGTGAAAAAGAGCTATCTAGAAACAGGATTGACACACACATCTGTGGTTTAAAATGATGAAAAAATGTCTGTTGAAACTTCAGGAGACATTACTAAATAAAAGTAAATTCACGCATCAGCATTCGCTGCAACGGAACGAAACTTCACCGTTTTCTCAAACGAAATCTCTCTCTCTCTCTCATAAAAAAAATTATAATTATTTGCTCTATGTTTGATACTTTTGATGAAATTTGTAAAGATTGACTTAGCTAAACTTCGTGCTCCTGATTTTGTGTCCTCTCGAGTTCTCTGATTAGCAGCGACGTGCTCAAAGAAAAGAGCTCTATTTCCCAGTTGAGAGAGAGAGAGAGAGAGAGAGAGAGAGAGAGAGAGAGAGAGAGAGAGGCCCTGCTCCATCCCCTCTTACCTCCCTTTCGTACCCGAAGGAAAATAAATATGAAACACGTAGGTCACTATGCAAGTCCACGACGTCTTGATGAGAAAAATGTAATATAAGTGTCGAGTGACACAGTAAATTATGATGGACTCAGTTGCATCACTTTGACAGTTAGGCTCAATTTGACTACTTTGATAGATATGCTTAGTTTGACTACTTTGACAGGTGAGCTCAATTCGACAATTTTAAACGCACCACATCAAATAAGCTGCCCCAAACCGGTTGTAAACCTATTCCACTTCAATAGTTTGCTCGATTTTCTCGTGACCCTGCTCCGTTCGACCTTGTATTTTCAATTAAGGGAATCTTACTTAATGTAATACAAAATGTCATAGTTTACTCACCTAATAATGCCAATCACATGATGCTTCATTGATTCACAGATCTGGAAATTTCACATGCTTAATAAATATCATCAATACTGACTCCCATTAAATTTAAATATTACACACACAATCCATATGTATTCACTATTTATATATCTAACATCTAAAATTTAATACTTAGACAGATCAACTTATCCTTGACTTGAGCTTGATTTGTTTAATTTTATCGAGTTCGAGCTCGAACTTAAGTCTACGAGTTTGAACTTATAAAATGGTGAAAATAATATTAATTTAAAGTATTAGTTATAAAAAAATGACAAATAGGAAGTGAAGTAATGAGAAATCAATTAATAATATATATATATATATATATATATATAAACATAAAATATTCAAGTTTAATATATTTTGAGTAAATTTATATTAATACTTTTTTAAAGCAAGACGGCTCACGAGCTGATGGTTGAGTTGGGGTTAACTTGAGCTTGGCTTGTTTGCTCATCAAGCTGAGTTCACGAACAACTTATCGAGCTGAGCTCGAGCTTGCGAGTCCGCTCGACTTACTTATTGGTTTTGAGAACTTTGATTTATTTTTATAGAAATGTCATATTTCTATACATTAAAAAAATATTCTAAATTTTTTTATCTTCTATATTATTATTATTATTATTATTATTATTCTATTTTTGAATGTGTACAATTATATTGAACAATATCATATTATAAATCTTGTGCATGAGAAATGTCATCATATAATCTATGCAAATAATGTGACTTTCTTTTTTTGAAATTTATTGAAAGCAGAAGTACGTGCACGAGTCTTGTGACTGCCAAAATTGTTAACACTCGTCGTTTTTTCATTAGCCGAAAATCGTATGCGCTGTTTGATTCAAGAAACTCAATCCGACGCCCATCGCAACCCTTAGGTCTCAACTTCCGGTATTCACTAATCATGCAAACAGCTAACGTTCAACGCGCGCGAACTTTACGTATTACAAAAAAATTGTGCTTATAATTAATATAAATAAATTGAATAATTAAAAAAAAAATTTAAATTCTCATATTTCGATAAAAATAAAAATAAAATGCAAAATTTATTAGATTAATTGCATCTTTAAATGAATTTATTTTAATTCAATTATAGTTTTTTGAAATTACTAAAAAAATATTATAAAATATTTAAAAAATATATTGCATTGTGGATTGTATGGAGATTATCCAAAAAAAAAAAAAAAACCTATCGAACTCAATCAACTCTACTCAGCCCTCTCAAGTAAGCCCTCGTCATTCGGCCATCTCTGCTCAGTCTTCTCCACCTGACCCTCTTCACTTAACTCTCTCCCGTTGACCCTTTCAAATTAGAAAAAATATCGCATCAGGAGTCCTGACGTGATTTTACATCAAGACTTCAATCAGAATCTGCTACGTGTACAAACATATCCATTTTAGTAAAAAGTAAGTGAGCTTACCTGTGCACTTGACAAACCTTGATTAAAGTTTTGATGCAAAGATGCAATAATTTTTCCTCTAATTAAAAAAAATTATTTTCTAAGAGTTTTTTTTTATAAATTAAATTGGGATAATTAAAAAAACAGAAAATGAGGTTCGTTCAGGTTAAAGGCTAGAAATGCGTGGAATAAAATAAGCCTCGATTTTTACACGTAAACCTGCTCTGAACCAAGCGCCAAACTTAACCTACGATTCATCACTATTTAATTGCTAATATGTCTCGTCAAATCAAAATTATATAATTAATTACATATTCAATTATAATATTTACATTCCAAACACTCAAGTTTAAGTGTGGCATATGCAACATATTATGTAAAGCGGCAATTACATGCGTGCCACCCAAAACTTTGTATTTACAAATCAACCCCTCTCTTTCATCATATTTCAAATTCTCACCCAAAAATCAAAATTTATGGTAAAATTGTAATTCATATTTTTCATATTTTTTTTCAAATTCGCAAAAAAAGAAATTAAAAATTAGGTGGCGGTTTATTTCTTTATATACCGAAACAACATCGGAGCGTAGCGAAGAATATCACAATCATATAGATATAAATATATGTAAATATAAAATAATTGTGTGTTATTATGTAAATTTACAAGGAAAAAAAAACAAGGGAAGAAGGAAGGTGGTTGGTACTTTCCTTTATATAGCAAACAGCATGAGAGCAGAGCGCAGAAGCATATGGCAGTCTTAAGCTACCTGCTCCTCTCCACCACCTTCCTCCTCCTCCTCACTCTGCTCCTTTTCTCCGGCAATAGCCGGAAGCGAATCCGCCGATTTCCGCCGGGACCCAAAGGCTGGCCGATCATTGGAAATCTTCCGCAACTCGGCCCCAAACCCCACCAAACCCTAACCGCTCT
>NW_018164444.1:7460988-7462673 GCF_001263595.1 Phalaenopsis equestris
CCGCCGCCGCCGCCGCCCAATTTCTCCGATCCCACGACGCTAATTTCAGCAGCCGGCCGCCCAACTCCGGCGCCGAGCACATCGCATACAACTACCAGGATCTCGCGTTCGCGCCCTACGGTGCGCGGTGGCGCATGCTGAGGCGTCTGTGCGCCGTGCATCTGTTTTCGGCTAAAGTGATGGAGGATTTTCGGCACGTGCGGGGAGGGGAGGTGGAGAGACTCGTGCGGGGGATAGCCGAGAAGGGAGGAGGGGCAGTGGGTGTCGGCGCGGCGGTGAACGCTTGTGCGACTGATGCGCTGACACGTGTGGTGGTGGGGCGGCGGGTGTTTGGTGATGGAAAGGAGGAGAAGGAAGGGGCGGAGGAGTTTAAGGAGATGGTGGTGGAGCTTATGCAGCTCGCCGGTGTTTTCAATATAGGGGATTTTGTGCCCTGCTTGGCTTGGCTTGATTTACAGGTCTCTTTTGGAGGGAAAAAATTTGCGTACTTCAAGGGGTATGCAGAGATGCGTACATAATAGGACACACGGGCGTTATATGAGAGTTACATGAGAGTTACAAGCGTGTTATAACTTCCTTGTAAATTTCGTGTAACTCAGCTGTATGTAACTCACCTGTAACCCGCGTTTTTATTTTATTCATTGGGGATACAAGATTACAGCGGGCTTACACGGGAGTTACCGGGAGTTACACGGGAGGTTACACTCGAATTACACAGGTTATAACCCCCTTGTAATCCCCGTATAAACCCCGTGTACCCTATTATGTACGCATCTCTGCATACCCCTTGACGTATGCAAATTTTTTCCCTTTTGGAACGAATATTACGTGCGAAATCTGAACATGTGGATTGGTAGCATTGGAGTGAAATTCATCATAATATCACCATGCCATCAAATCCCAACATATCTTTTTCCGCACATAATCTATTTTCTTTTGGAGCCAATATTACGCGCGGAATTCGCATATGCGGATTGAAGTGATTTTCATCACAATAACATCAAATCCGAACTTAACTTGTCCATACATAATACATATATATATATATATATATATATAAATCAATATTAAAAATAAAAAAAACCAACACACTATTTCATGTACGGATTGATAGTATTGAGGTGTTATTGAGATGATACTCATCAATACAATCCCAATATAATGAAATCCGTGCACATGATGTAATTTCTTCTGTTTGGCATAAATGGCTTTTTAAATTTATGTCTTCAAAAGTGTAAATTTATCATCAAAATATGTAATTTATTTAGTTTATTTAGACTTGTAAGTTAACTGAAGATGGTAGGATATGCAAATTAGAGTTTTAAATGTCTAATAATTTTAATTGATGCAAGTAAATAATGAATTTGCAGGGGGTGGTGAGGAAGATGAAGAAGTTGCATGGAAGATTTGATAAATTTTTCGATGGAATAATTGCAGAGCACAGAGAAGCAATAGAGAACGGCGAAGTCAATGGTGGAGGCAGTGATATGCTTAGCATACTCATCAGGATGAAAGAAGAAGGTGATGGGGAAGGATTCAAGCTTACAGATACAGACATCAAGGCTCTCCTACTGGTAATATAATAAATATTTCTAGATTTACATATATACAACTTAATTTTTATGTATTTACGTATATAACCCCTAAACTTCAATTCACACAAACACACACACACACTATATATA
>NW_018164444.1:7462720-7464399 GCF_001263595.1 Phalaenopsis equestris
TGCTATATATATATATGCGAGTACTGTAGCTTGTTGGTAGAACAGATTCTCTGGAAGTCGTAAGTCCCTTTAGGTCACGAGTTCGAATCCCTCGTGTTTAGAGTGTGGTGCTCGAATCTTTAGCACATTTAGGGATGACAGAGGCTAGTCAAATACTTTTGCCTTTCATTTTAATATATACATTAAAATTATTATGTATAGCGATTGCATGTTTGGACGAAGGTCTAGTTGGATACATTGCAATCGTATTGGACCGTCGTCCGAATATGCAGTCAGCCACTCGTAATAATTTTTTACACAGATCTTAAGTGTATTGTTCAAATTTTATAAATATTAAGTTTTTTTAAATGTTATTTTAAATATTTAATATTATTTTTACTTATATTTATTTACATGCAGAATCTATTCGCAGCAGGAACGGACACCACATCAAGCACAGTAGAATGGGCTTTAGCCGAGCTAATAAGACACCCAAAGATCCTAAAAAGAGCCCAAAACGAGCTCGACTCAGTCATCGGACTCAACCGACTCGCCACCGAGTCGGACCTCCCCCACCTCCCTTACCTCCAATCGATTGTCAAGGAAACCTTCCGCCTACATCCCTCAACCCCCCTCTCTCTTCCACGTGTCGCTTCAACCGACTGCGAGATCGATAACTACCTCATTCCGAAGGGCTCCACTCTTCTCGTCAATATTTGGGCCATTGGGCGGGACGAATCCACGTGGGCCGATGGGCCGTTGGAGTTCAAGCCCGAGAGGTTTCTACCCGGCGGGCTTCATGAGGGAGTCGATGTTAAGGGGAATGATTTTGGGCTGATACCGTTCGGGGCTGGGAGGAGAATTTGTGTGGGATTGAGTTTGGGGCTGAGAATGGTGCAGTTCATGACGGCGACGTTGGTTCATGCTTTTGATTGGGATTTGGTTGATGGACTGAGTGGGGAGAAGCTGGATATGGAAGAGGCGTATGGGCTCACTCTTCGTCGTGCCGTGCCGCTTGTGGCTAGGCCCACGGTTAGGCTGGCCCTAAGCGCTTATCACAATGATGTTTAGGCCCTTTTTTTTTTTTTGCCTTAGACCTTCTTTTTGGTTCTTGCTAGTGAGCAATTAAGTCAGCTTGATGTCATAAATTTATGCAATGGGTGAATATTACTAGGATAAATAAATAGTAATATTCTTGATGTAATATTAAGTATTTTAATGTTATGGATATGAAAGTAAAAATTAAAATGTTCTAGAATTTGTCAGTTCATTTTTTGAAATTAATTCAACTTATCTTTATTTAAAATATGTAATTTTGGTTTAAAAAAAATATTTTAATTTTAAAAATAAAAATGATTCATTTAATAATTTAGAAGTAAGTATTAAATAAAGATAAATTAAATTAATTTCAAAAAAATAGATTGACAAATTCTGACAATTTCATTAGAAACTAATCATTCTCTCGTCTTTGATGAGGGGATTTTAGCTTCATACATCGTACATCGTTAGCGTGTTCATGTCCATTAAGAGTAGCTTAATGTTCTTCTGTTAAATACTTGCTCATTTCTTTTTTGAGCAAGTAAATGTGTAAATACATAAAAATTGTATGTGATATATAAAAACACCCCTAAAGTAAAATATTATAAACATGATTATATATATATATATATATATATCACTCTTAAAATTGAGTAACATGA
>NW_018164444.1:7464867-7466951 GCF_001263595.1 Phalaenopsis equestris
TAAAATATTATATACATAATTATATATATATATATATATATATATATATATATATATATATGTTAAATAAAAGATTGCTTATAATCTGATTAATAATTTTAAAATTTCTGTTAGCTGGCATGAACACTCTTTAAGAAAAAACAAAAGAGAAATATGCCATATTTCAAATGCAGAAACCTTAGTAAATTATCTCATACATCGACTTCTTTGTTAACATTTAAAGCACATTTACATACATACCATCCAATTCCAAAGTATTTACATACCAACCAAATCTTTGACAATAGAAGTGCAGCATCTCCTATTGTTCCTCCAACAAGGAATAACCTCAGTGAGATTCTTCAATGGAGTGCTGTTGGTCGAGCCCAACATAGCAATCGGAAACCAACAAGAGCTTCGTTTCCTGAGACAGACATTTCATTTCATTTAGCAGAATCGATTTCACATTTCGTTGATTCAAATTAAATTTAAATTTTTTGAGGAATGGGTGAAATCTAAATCAACCATGAAGAAGGGAGAAAATAATAATAATAAAAGAAAAAATCCACTTCTTGATAAAGAGAAGGGGCATTTGCACACATAGTATCCAATTCCTATGTATCTAATTATTTAACAGCTATAATTTACTTTTTGACATTCATACCGCATAAATATTTCATATCACATCAAAAAAAATAATACCATTTTAACTTTTAAAGAATAGAATATACCTTTTGGTAAGGTGTGTATATATATATATACTGTTCCTAAGACAGATTTGTCTTGTAGACTGTTCCCAAGACAGAGCGTAAAGGCGAAGATGGATATCCTCAAATTCTTTGGCCTCTTTTATTCCAACAAACATGATGACTGCAAGGGGGAGCAAGTTCTCCCTGCACAAGAGGTTGAGAGAGAAGAGCTCAAACATCCCTAATACATATTAAAAACCTCATATTTTGGTCTTTGTTGTCGAAGAAAATTGTTCGGGACCTCGTTGGCGACCAATTGAAAAAATGACCATCCTGTCAAAGTGGTCAGCCAAAGAGAGAGGTGACCGACAAAGGGGTGGCCGACCATTTAGGTTCATGGCTGCCCAATGAGTGGTCAGCTGTTTGGGCTTTGAGGCCTACCAACGATGGCCGGCTGGATGGCCAGGGGTAGGACAAGGAAGTGGCCGACTAGTTGGGCTTTGAGGCCGGCCATCCGCTTTGAGGCCGACTAATCGGCTAGGGGCCAGCCTAGGAAGTGGGCGGCCGGTTGGAGGGAGGCTGGCCAATAGAGTGGTTGGCGATTCAATTGTGTTGGCCGGTGCAGAGTGTCTGTTAACGTGCAAATAGCTTGGTTCTTTTTTAGGCATTCATTTTTTGTCATTCATAAAGCCCTCAAGTCTCTTACTTATTGGAAGAAAAGTTATAATAAGAATAAGAAACTTTAAAAAACAAAAAAATGCAAGAAGAATAATGCAATATTTATACTCGGTTTTTTTGTAGTTTTTCAAACCCTTTTTAGATCAATTTTTGATGTATTGATTAGCGACCCGATTTTCGAGAAGAACTTTGGAGAGTTTTTAGATTTGTAGATATGATATTGCCCAACTTAAGTCTTACTCCTTGCTCGTCTCGTTTGCTCTGTTGAATCGTCACCTCAATTGGGCCGCTCCTTTTGCAAGGTCTTAGGCAGATCTTGTCGCTGCCTTCGCTGGGTAACCGCCAAGGTTCGCTACCGGGGTGATTTGCACCATACAACTCGCGGAACTTGTCGCTACTAGGCAGGTAAGCACTTCCATACTTTTTTCCAAGTCTAGTTTAGATACTGGTTTTTGGATGCTTCTAAGATGAGGGACGATTTTTTTTCTTCCTTTTTTTTATTTTGATTATCTGTTTGGGATTTTCTTCTCCTCGGTATATGCTGTTCTTTTTGTTTTCGACACGATCCACGCTCACCGCATCAAATGTTGAAGCCAGATTTTTCCTGCAGACCATACCCAAGACATAGTGTTAATGACCGAGGAAGAGAAAAAGAAAGAGAGAGATTTGTCCTGTAGAGGCGAAGATGAGTGCTGTCAGGCTCTTTAGCCTCTTTTATTCAACTTGGGGGAGGGGGGG
>NW_018164444.1:7466961-7468910 GCF_001263595.1 Phalaenopsis equestris
GTGGGAGGCCATTATTTTAACGGTCAAGAGGAAAGCGGGAAAGGGATAGCAGTCAGCAGGATTATATAAGAAGGGTTGGGACGACAGCTAGGAAGAAGGGAGAGAGGAAAGGTAATAGGAAGGTGGAGGGTTTGGGGCTGCAATAGACAACATAACTACTACCTTTGGGCAAACTGCAACAAGTACCACAACGACGACAGTGAGAGAGAGGTTGCAGGGGATGAGAAAAGTCGAGGACAATTAGCACCTCAAAGCGAGATATAATCGGAGCACTAGTCGTCTTCGGATACAACCCCAAGAGGGAAATGAGGATGCCTACGACTTTCTTTATAGAAAACTCTGCAATAATAACTGAATCTAAAAAAAAGAAAGCAACATATAAATAGTAGTAAATAATTAATGGGCCTCCCTCACTTGGGTGACAATCCTAACCCAAAGACAAGGGGTCGGTCAAGCCCTTCGAGGCTCCCTTGCTGAATCGGTTCAACAACCAGTTCAACTCCTTAGGTGAGCCCCACATTAGCCTCCCAGGATTAAGGGAGCTTTGATTTCATTTGTCGAAGGTTCTGGTTCATCGTTTGCGGTCCTAACAACACCTGGATCCAATCGTCCGCTGCACTCTCTCCCACATTAATTCAAATTCTGCTCAACCTAATCTGAAATGGGAGTAACCTGAGCCTCCCTAAATGGTAATGGCGATGGTGGCAGGGTGCACTCTGTCGTGTCTTTCCCATGTGTGGAATCAGAATCTCAGTCATATCATCCTCTATCATCACCAAAGTTGCTCTCACCGACGTTGCACAGCTGGCAAGGGCACATGTGTTCTCAGGCTCCGCAAAAATAGGACGATGCACTTCCCATCATTGGCGAAGAAGAAAGTGTTTATGAACCCATCATGTTGAATCCTACAGTCAAATTGCCACGGTCTCCCTAACAAAAGGTGGCAGACATCCATGTGCACCTCGTCACACTACACATGATCCTGCAATTGACTTCCAATTGATTATTCCATAAGACATCTTTTGTCAATGTTAAGCTTGTTCTCATTCTTCAACAACATCAAAGAATAAGACGCCTTAAGTAATGAGGCCCAATTTCTCCACCATCTGCGTAGACACCACGTTCTAGCTGCTCCCTCCATTGATGATGAGACGTTATAATTTTTCGTTCACATTGCAACGGGTGTAGAATATTTTGTTGTGAAGCCACTGCAAATCCCTCGTATCCTCAATCTGTAGGACCCGCGAAACACAAGCAACTCGTCCTCATTTGATGTAAGATGACATACTTTGCTCTATTCTTCAGTTATCTCATCATCGCTAATCTCCTTCATTGTGCCTTGCTCGGTAAAAGGCACAACTCAGTTCGTCGGCAATCCGAGGCAATGTGCTAAAATCCATGGCATCTAAATTATTTTTTGGCGGGGATTGTACTATGTGCGCTACTCTTCTCAGCCTTCTTCTTACTCAGGGTGGTTCTGACTTTATTTGAACCAATTTTCTCAATTCATTGAGACGAGCTTCTGCTGATGTCTCTCACTGTAGAATGCTGCCTGACTGGTAATGGTTGTCCGATCTGTTTCTAATGTCTCTCCACCTTTAGGGCTAAGGCCCAGACATCTCCTAGTGACCAATAGAGTTGTAGCTGCACAACATTATTGATAGCAAGCTTCAACCCCCAGATATCAGGCTATTGGTTGTTCCTCAGGAATGTTCCTCCGGCTCAACCAACTCATACTTCATCTGCAACTGATCAAACTGTACATAAAATACATTGATAAGTCTCTCTGTTGTAGATGGTGGAATCTCTGAAACATATCCTGTTGGTAGTGAGGAGGTAAGTATTTTCTCTGCATCGCTTTCCTCATCTTCTCCCACTTGATAATCTTGTCACTGTCTGCTCTTTTTCTCTGCCTCAGCGATTTTTCCAACCACAAAGAGACACTCTTT
>NW_018164444.1:7468955-7472207 GCF_001263595.1 Phalaenopsis equestris
ACTCTTTCTCAAATTGATGGCTGCTAATTTTACCATTTTATTTTCTGACACATCTTTCTACTCAAAGCTTCTCTCAACTGATTGCAGTCATTCGATGAAGTCGTCGGGATCCATACCTCCATCGAATTCTACTACATCCACTTTTATACCGAAGTCTCAGTGCTCTCCAAATATTCTCTTCTCTCGACCACTCCTGATACTGGATTCCAAAGCATTGTGGCATGTCTTCCTCGTCACTGAAATCCTCCCTATGGAAGAGTTTGAAATTCTCGTCCCTTTCACCCTTTCGACTTTTCCTGTCACGATCGAGGGTAATTTTCCCCTAAGTTTCATCCTTAATGTTTTTTAGCCTCCGCTGAAGTCGATGAATCTCTAGCTGTATCCGGGTGGGATCAGATATGTATCTCCTTAGTGGCACGGCTAGGGTTTAGGGTTGGGAGATGAAAGAGAGTATATGAGACTAATTGAAGATGTAAGAAAATTATTTTGGGGTTGCTGATTTTCATAATCACAAAGGAAAATTATGGTTATATCAAAATTTGTATATGGTTTGGGAATAGGAAAAAAAAATTTTGGTTGAGGTAACTTAAGTAGAGGCGGATGCTAGGAAACCCTAGAATAGGACTAGAGTTAGACTAGCTCTGATACCAATTGATACCAAAGTTAACGCAAGCCTCAATAAAAATGCAATATTACCGCTGAAATTCAAAAGGATTACAATAGATACTCTTCAAAACAGAAAATAAACGACAGCACAAACAACACCGAGTGTGGGAAATGCGGAGGTGAACGCGCTAGCTGGACATCAGTCGGTTGGTTGGCTGGGAAATGGCGGCAGGGCAGAAGGGGCTGGTGTGGTGCGGGGTGAGGTGACAACAGATGCAGGAATCGGTGGCTGAGAGGTTAAGGAACCAGCAGATTTTAGGGAAAGTGGAGGGGAGGTCGGTTGGAGCAATATGTGGGGAGCGCGATGCTGGTAGGAGGGCGGATTACCGTAGGGAGGAAAGCGGGAGAGGCATAGCAGTCAGCAGACTGACGGGAGAAGGGTTGGGATTGCGGCTGGGAAGAAGGGAGAGAGGAAAGGTAAAGAAAAGGGGGATGGTTTGGGGCTGTAGTAGACAACTGAATTGCATTCATTGGGTGAACTGCGGCAAGTACGACAACGGCAATAGAGAGGAGGAGGTTGTGGGAGATGGGAAAAGTTGAGGATAATCACCGCCTTGGAGCAAGATGCATCCAGAGCACCACCCGTCATCCGATACAGTCCTAAGAGAGAAAACGGGGGAGCCGAAGTCTGTCCTGCAAAAAACTCAACAAAAAAACTGAACCTAAAACAGAGAAAGCAACATATAAACAATAGTAGATAACTAAGGGGGGCCCCCACTTACTTGGGTGGCAACCCTAGCCCAAAGATAAGGCAGGCTGACCACTTTTGAGGCTCCCTTATTGAACCGGTTCAATAGCAGGTTCAACACCCACAGTTGAGCCCGCGTAGTCTTTTATTTACGCCACCAACCACGCTACATTTGGCAACCCAGTCAAGCTATCCCACACCTAAAGTTACATATTTACATACACATCACTCAAATTTTAATATCACATAAAAAATAGCACTATTTTCTCTTTTTTTTCATGCATAGGTTTAAAGCATTAAAATGTTGTGCATGCAAATGCAATGTTTAGATGAGAAATGTATAAATACATAAGAATTATGCACCATGCATGTAAGAATTCTTGTGGCGTTAAGAAGCTAAATAAGGGGCTAAGGAAGTCAGGGTTGAAGCTGATGTGGCGCGAAGGTGTGAAATTTTAGGTGCAATGACAGTTCACCAATTTGGGAGAAATTAATGAAATCCACACAGTTTTCACATCTTGCTTGATAGAATGCTAAATCAATACCATTTAGTGGTCTCACACTGATTTAAGCTTTACTGGTCGCGGTGGCTTATTTTAAATATAACAACTGTACAAAAAACCACTTGGAAATAAACCTAGAACAATCTTTTAATTTGCAGGCTCCGACCATGACATGATTTCTAGCAGGCAATTTAGGAGTTAAAAGACTGAAACTTATAAATATTCCTCAAGCAAGATACCGACGACGTGATATATTAATCATGACTCCTCAAAACAGTGATCAAAATAAACTGGTTGAATGTTCCACAGTTTTCATCACAAAATTAACATGATCCGGCAGGTAACACCAGTGGAATTTAACATGAACAAAAAAATTATCCAGAAATAGGTATGAAGTATTTACCTGAAAGTTGACCAGTGTTGAAGGTAACTCCATACGAGTGGCCATGCGATCAGAAAAACAAACTCTTTTTAAGGCATAGAGTTCTGAAGTGGAAAAATTTCCCAAAACCAACCACCAGGCCTCATCTTTGACCTGCAAAAAACAATTCTTGCATCAGTCTGTAGCAACAAAATACTTTCTGTTCTAAGGTGCATTGATCAAGCAAGTAATTATATTGCTCAAAGAAAAAAAGGATTGCTTCAGCTGTAGTAACAAAAGACTTTCTGTTCTAAGGTGCATTGATCTAGCAAGCAATTATAATGCTCAAAGAGAAGAAGGATAAAATAGTCCTTAGACTACTTATGGGGGTTGCTTTAGCCTTGAAATGATCTAATGTGTTTTTATTTAGTCTCGACTCTTCAAATATGATGCAAAATAATGCAGTGGTGGGCTATTTCGGATCATATTCGAGGATTCAAAGGCCATATTGAACACATTTGATAGCTGCTACTAAAAAGGTCCCATTTAAATAGACAAAGGGCCATTTTAGCCTTTTCTCACTGTGCAAATCAGCATGTTACCTTGATAATGCAATAGATGACACCTAGGGTTTTTAATAATTCAAAGAGCAATGCCTTCTCCAAGAGATAAAAATCTCAAAAGTTGGTACATTCAAACATAATGACCACAACGAGAAAAAATTGGAACCCCCGGCCATGTCATACAAGGTTCTAACATAGTTAGGGCATCAAGGAAGGTGCCAATAAAAAAAAATACCGGGAGAGAAGTTGGTTAGTAGAGTGGGTCTCAAGCAAGAGAGAGAGAGAGAAAGAGAGGTGGACAAAATAGGAGGGTGTAGTGGAATCTTTTTCACGAGAGACGTGTGAAAGAATAAGAGTACAAAAGAAGAGTGCAATAGGTGCGATCATTAGATGACTAATGGACGATGAATCTGAAGATGTGTGAGAGAGGTAGGAGGATAGCGAGGGAAGCAGTGGCGATGCGGGTGGGGG
>NW_018164444.1:7472218-7475904 GCF_001263595.1 Phalaenopsis equestris
GGAAAGAGAGAAAGTAGTAGAGATGGGTTCGCAAGAGGGAGAGTTTGTGTTTAGAATAGAGGGGGAAATACAAGATCTAAAACAAGCGTGTAGGCCTCGTGAGCATGCCTTCTGAAATATAAAGGAGCAAATGGGATAAGGGACAAAAAAGAACCATGGAATTGTCTTTTATGTAATGCATCGTTGAGATTGTGCACTTGTGGGATGGGTTTTAGGGATGCTTCTGATTGAAATATAGAGGATTACTTTGAGCTGTAAAGACTTAAATCAACTCAAACAATTTCTCAAACTACTAGAAATTAATACGAACTAATTTTGATGCACTAAAAAGGAATTTAAATAGCTCATTAGCGCTTAAATTTAAATTGAACGGGTGTTAGTTTTAAGCATTAATAATAACGAACCTAATTTTAAAAATTAACACTTAGCCAGGCCAACTCAAACCTAATTAATCATAGTAAGACCAATTCACCACAATTATGGTGTGAATAACAGCAAATAAGAAATCTTCCAAGAGTAAAAGCGAGGTGGTCCCGTACCTTTGGGAATCGGGGAACAAATGCTCTTGATGATGTATGTTTATGATTTGTCTTTTCTAATATGATATTAAGAGATTGAGACAATGAATCCCGTGCTTCATTTTTTTGTAGGTTTACTTTCACCTTAACACGTGGAAAATTAATAAGTTCCTGCATAATAAGTTCCAAGAAACATGTTTAGATCAGTACATGTCCGTTATTGGAAAATGGAGAATCTGACTACGTAGTTAAAAATATGGAAAATTTAAATACATACCCACACAATTCTTATGCATTCACATGCCTAACACCCAAAGTTCGATATTAACATTTATAACATCTTGGTGTATAAACTAATGCATGAAAGGTTGTATTTCACTTTTGAAAAGATAGTGATGTTAATATTTTTTATGTGATGTTAAAGATTTGAGTGGTATGCACATTAAATTGGGAGTAATTAGGACAACAGAAACGAGCTTGTAATATGCAAATCATACATTCAGTTGGAAACGAATGGCCTAAAGTATGTGGCATCATTTTATTTAGGATATGGAAAAAAAACTGAAACAAAATAGCGCATATGGTTTGTTCTTATCTTCAGAAGTATCAATCTGTATCATGAAATTAATAAAACATCAAAAATATGCTTCAACTAATTTCAAAACATATCAAGAAACCAAACATCGATTGACTGTCACAAAGCAATACTACTGCATGTTACCAATAAATATTATAGCAAGGGTTCACTTAATGATGCTATAAAAACTAATGTAAAAGGATATAAATGAAACAGAACAAATAATCCTACATATACTTTATTTGGTTGTTTTTAACTTATATTCACTATATTAATAATTTATAAATAATAGTAAAGATATAATATAATTGAATGGTACTAATATATTAATTTATTTTCAGTGCTTTATATCGAATGATGACTTGATATATAAGATTGGAGTTGATGATAATACCATGTTTGGGATTATGTAATTACTTTATGAATGACTATGATAAATTTGATTTAACTATATAATAACCAATCGTTATGACATTTATCTAGTAGTAATGTACTGTTCACAATTAGGTTTTGTAGCTTGAAGTGAGTTTTGAATCAAATAAGAAAAAAAATGCCACCAGGTTTCCAGAATATGGGAACAGTCCCATTTGCATTTTGAAAACATAAATAAATTTTTTCCATAATGGTGAACGATATTCAGTTCCTGAATAAAAAACATTCCCAATCATGACCCTAGGGTTGAACTTCAAATAGTCTCCAGCTATTCATATGCAACCAATTTAGTCTTTGAATATCACATTTTTCCAATTGAGACCTCGATTATACAAAGCTGATTCAAAATGATCCCTTAGGTACTAAATTAAGATCAATTTAGTTCAGTTGAGGGACTATCTTGGAATCAATTTTATATCAAAATTTTTACATGAAGGGCCATTTTGGATCAATTTATTATAGTTGAGGACTAAATTAGCACGAGAATAGCTTGAGGACTTTATTGATACCAAGTATGTAGAACTTATTTTGTAAATGCAGTAAATTTAAAAGTCATCTTATCTACCAATGCACGTATAATTCAGTTTAAGAGTCAATTTCTGGTTTGGCCCTCACTATACGATAAATTATACGAGGATTCTGTTTCTGTTGCAACCAATGATTGGCATTTTACCTCTTGATTACATTTTTCGAACAAAATAACTGCCGGAAAATGAGCATAAATAGGACTATAAGCAGACACAGCAAGGCTGAAATATAAAAGACCATTTAATCGGGCACATATAGCATTCAAATCTTTAACATGACAACAAGAATAGCACTATTACCACTTTTTAAAAGTGGAACACACATTTTCATACATAGGTTTAAAACATCAAGTGCTTCACATATAAATATGAAAGTTTAGGTGTCAGATAAGTAAAAATAAGAATTTTGTGTTACCTAAGAAAATTTCCCAAGAAAAAAAAAAAATTGCTGGAACTCCGGTGCCCTGTCAATGAATAGCGCACCAACATGCAAAAGGAGAACATATGGTTTAGTTCGAATGCCTAATGATCAGTGTGCTAAAACCCATTAATTATGAACCTAATCAGTGCACCAAGCAATGATGAAAAACAGCAAGCAATGCCACACAAATACTAGAACGACAATGAGCATAAATAAACATAGGTAACTGAGAAAAATGAGGATATAAAAAAGCAGTTGCAATAATGAAGACCTAAGTATCCAAGAAGGTGCTGTGAACACAACTAGTTATATCCAAGGTTATAAGGAACGAGTAAAGTTCCAAATTAGTCCCTTGACCATTTGCATGGGGCCATTTTAGCCCCAAAGTCTAAAAGATTGCCAAATTAGTCATCAGATTATCTTAATATGGGCTGAAATAGTTTGCATAGAGGACCATCTTAGTCCCTATTTTAATAGTTTGGGACTAAAGTGACACTTCTATCCACCCTAGGACTAAAATGACCCTTAACAAAAAACTAGGGGATCATTTTGACACTTTTCTCTATAAAAAATACATTTGTACCTAAGTGTCAAGTTCACGGGTAACACTTCTGAAACAAAAATAATATATAGACAACTCCATGTTGACCTCAATTTTCGTGAGGTCTAGTCTTCCGCTTAGGGTTTAGGATCTAGCCTTAGGAATCTCCCTTCGACTATCTTAGAACCTTAGAAATGGGACCCGCCTCATTCTAGAAATTCAACCCGCTTCGGTACTCTTTTATGGTTTCGCGTGTGTGGTATCGACTTCTAACACTTAGAAGGATGAAACCAACATGAGGAACCCAAAAGGGATCCCTATAGGACCTTTGAGCCTTAGGATGGCCTTTTGCACAATTCGCACTCCCGCGCGCACAAACTTCGCAATTCGGAGAGTCGATACGTCCGATCGCCGCAATTCGCATTGCGTGCATTGGTACTTGTCGAATGCTCAATTAAACTTTTTGGGACGATCGATCGCGGTTCAAAATTTTGTAAAATTTGAATTTCGACGCGTTTTTGACCCGATTGTCGACGACGTTGTCCGAGCGACCCCGGATGACGAAACGGACTGCGCCAACGCGTCCAGAACGTCGATTTTGCCTAGAGAGGACACCCATTTTGTTGCGTCGCCGCGCGCGAGTAAATTGTGTTTTAATTAGATCCGAGAA
>NW_018164444.1:7476767-7477261 GCF_001263595.1 Phalaenopsis equestris
TCATGCCTGGAATATTTAGATACGCAGGTGATTCCTCGGTTTGGAGGCTTGGTTTTGGCTTCCTGTGACACTCTTTGGGTTGAAATTTATGCTATGAGAAAATCTATTTAAAATGCTTGGTCTGAGGGCTTGGTTTGGGACTTTGGTTTTGGTTTGAAATGGCTAGAGCTGCATTTTTATATGTATATGTATAAAGACCTGAATTTAAAAATGGTTGATGTTGGTTTTGGTTTTGTCGAGCTCGGCTTTGATCCGGTTTCCTGTTGGGAGCTTGGCTTTGGCTCTGTTTCTTGATTGAGCTCGGTTCAACTCTAGTTGCAGGTTGGATTTGGCTTTCGTGTCTTGATGAGCTCGGTTTTGGCTTTGTTTCTTGCTGAGCTTGGTTTAGCTCTAGTGTGGAGCTATTTTCATTTCGATTTGTTCTTGCTGAGCTTGGTTTAGCTCTAGTGGGGAGCTGTTTTCATTTCGATTTGGTCTTGCTGAGCTTGGTTTAG
>NW_018164444.1:7477434-7479062 GCF_001263595.1 Phalaenopsis equestris
TATCCGAGAACCTGTGTTGGATGTGTTGTGTTGTCCCTACTCGAAGGCTGTTATATGGTTGTGATGGAAAGATTTGGCAATTGATGAGGTTGTAATTTGATGCTTATTTGGTGCCTAGCCGTGGGTTGGTGAGGTGTTTGAATCAGTCTCTCCTTTTGCTTCTTACTCGTGAGGTTCATTGCTGAGCTTTTGGGTTTGATTTGACTTTCTCTGCTAAGCTTGGATTGACTTAAGTGTTTTGGATGAATCAAGTTTGCCATCCCAAAAATCATATTTATTTCAGTTATCCCTTTATTTAGTCAGGGAGGCATAATTGCCTTTGATGGTCGTTTTTGTTGGCTTTGGCCGTGAGCCCCCCCCTTGTGCTTTGGATGTGGACTTTAGCAGCTACTCTTTGCTGCCTTAAGCCGTGAGCCTCTCTGTGCCTTGGGTTGTTGTGGCCGCTTGCTTGTGCTTTGGGTTGCCTTTGGTTGTGGGTCTCGGCAGCTGTCCCTTGCTTTAACTGTGAACCCCTTTTGTCCCTGTTCCTTGCCTTGGCCGAGAGCCTTGTGGGCTGTTTCCCCTTCCCTGTTAACCCCAATCGTGAGCATTTATGTGGCTTGATAGAGAGATTTCTACGCTTACTTAATATATGGAATTATGGATTGAGTTGGAGGAGTTTCGAATTTACTACGAGTTTGGAAATATTGACGGTGTCTTCCCCGCGTTTATTTTCTTTCAAAGTTTGGAAAATTTTAAATCTTATTTTGGAAGAGTATTTAGTTGATTTGATTAGTCCTACGTCTTCGGGGTTTGGAGAATCAACGCGAAGGGATATTTTATGCTTGTTAGGAAAGACCCCGGGCCCTACTTTTCCAGGTCTTTTCGATAGGAGTTTTTGAGAACTGATCCAGTCTCCTTCTTCGGTGTTTTAGATGGATCAGTGTCTCCTCTCTCTCACCTCATTTTTGTTCTTTTCTTTCCTTGCTTCTTGGTTCGGTTTTCGATGCTTATGTCCGATGCATAAGTGTCCACGTATAGCCTTTTGCTATACGTGAAACCATCAAGCAAGGTCGCAAGTAGTCGTTTTGGGGCGTACGGTGTTGATGATAAAGGCACACCGAAGATAGAGCGGAAAGATACCCTATCCTATAACATCAAGATCCAGGCATTTGATGAATAATAGGATATGATATCCTTTACCGACATAAGTCTAGCGGGAGTTGGCTCGAGCCTCCTCAGTCCCGGTATCGTAATCGACTCGTGGACAACCGAAATAAAAAAAAAGAGATAAGTTTTTGATAAATTATTTTCAAAAAAAATATACTTCTCCACGAAACAAAATGAATAACTCTTCTTTGCATGTCTAAGAAATTGTGTGTATGGCAAAAATATAAATTTTAAAATATCGTTTTAAAATTGGTTGTCCACCTGGCGAATACCTGTTTAGGCTGGGAAATAGCCCCCTAAGTGAGGTTCAAGACACACTTCTAGATGAGTGGCGGGTTTTATATATTCGGGTGACCGAGTAGCCTTCGTGGACCCTCGAGAATAAATATAGCTGAGCCTAGTCCCATACGAATGCTTGCGGTCCCCCTCATCCGAATTTTGTTTTTTTGTTTTATCGCAGCTTTGGGACGGGACACTCG
>NW_018164444.1:7479644-7494454 GCF_001263595.1 Phalaenopsis equestris
ATGCTACTGTTCATTCATGTATGGTACGCTTTATATTTTATTTCCCTTTTTTTTTTTTTTTTTTTTTACATAGGATGTTTAGAGGACTACAACCATAGGGCCGTTTGATTTGATACTATAACCGGACACCCTTAAAAACTTAAACTCGTCACGTCGAGGAGCTTGGAGCTAGAGCAGTGGGCAACACGGCCATCTTCAACAGCAGAACGCATCTTCCCCAACAAAACCTATCTTTTTCCTAGAAATTAAACAACAATCCATAGGATTTTGAGGTTGTTTGCCTAGCGCAACATAAATCCTCCACCTTTTTTTTTAGGCATTCGTACAGCTCTGCTGTACGATTTAAGCCCTAACTCGTTCTAGGTTCCGAGGTTGTCGTCTGATACGACGTAAACCCTCATATCTTCTAGGTAATTTGTGTGACCCTGTCACGCAAATATAAGCCCTAATTAAATAAAAATTGGCAGGATAAAACACTTTAATAATTGATAGACTAGAAAGTCACTGAGGTTCTCCTCAGGATCTGTGGCTTCTCCTAGTTTCTCTTCATTTGGATTCCTTAACAATGTTCCAGATTTGAGTTTTTGAGCATTTCCCCTTTCATACCTTCTTAGTCCGATTTCGTTGAAAAGTCCTATCCTTTTGACCTCTTTGAAGACATTATCCCCTGATTTTTATCGAGAGTTTTCTTAGGTGACTTCGGTCATTTAAGATGTAATTAACTATAGGGGCTTGCCCTTATAGGGAGCTTTTCCGAACCCAGCTTAAACATTTGTATTAAAATAGGGGAACTTGTCGGCAAATAAAACGGTTTCGCAGACCAAACGGATGTCATATCTTTCTTAGTTTATTTGATTGAGCCTCACCCTCAAGTCTTGTGTTTATCCCTTGGGGTAGATACAGGATTTGAGGTTGAGTGTATATATATATATATATATATATACGTAAATTAAAAAATCCTTCCGAAGCGGGCGACGGGATTTCGATTCCGGTTGCCGACAACTTCTTACGGGCGACCCCCAAACATAACTTTCTTCTTTTAAGTGCTGACACTCCATTAAGCTTTTACTTTCCTAACTATCTTCTTATACCATTCTAACAACAACTTTGGTACTATATTCCACCATAAAGCATAGATTTTTTGCGAGATGTTATGTGGTAAGACAAACTAATAAATAAAAGGCACGTGAAAAAACGATGGAAAGAAGCTTATATATAAGGCTATGAATAAACTAATGCACTCGATGAACAACTCGAACTCGACTCGATTAAGACTCGATCATGTTCACTCAAATTAGTACATAAACAAGTTTAAACAATTTTTAAAAACTAGAAGCTTAAATGAACTAAACATGAACATAGCAAAACTTGTCATTTATGTTCACGAACAAACTCGTTTATTGTTCAGTAAATAACTTGTTAAATACTCTATATTAAGTTTGATTATAGCTCATATCCTATTATAATAATAATATTTCCAGATTAATTATTAATCATATATTTATTTTATCCATATATAACCATTAGTTATATATTTATTTTATTAAAGTTTACGTGTTAGATGTGAAAATACATGAGACTTGAGTGTTATGCATGAAATGCTCCTTAAAATTAACTTTAACTGCAAACTTCACTTTCTCTCTAGTCTCTCGCAGTTTTACCTCTTCCAAAAACATACGAGACCTCGAGTCGCTAAGGAGTGCAAGTAACGAAGGCGACAACGTGATCGCAGCTTGCAAGGATCTTTGAAACTCTAGCCTCCGGTACATCTCCCATTTCCACTCTGCTCCAAAGTCCTACTCTATCAACCATCATATTTTTCATCCATCCTCGCACCCCACTTCACGTGCTTCACCTTATTTAAATCCTATAAATCCTCCTTCAAATTTCATTTATGATATCCGGGAATTAACGTAAGACAAAAGGTGAAATGGGATTTAAGATCATGTATGATTCAAAGTTGTCATTTTTTATGTTTAGACATCTTGTGAGATTTAAAAAAAAATGGAGAAACGGGATTTAAAATCCTTTAGGAATTTATTTTGTTATTTTTGTTGATTGGTAGGATTTAGGTTAAATCCTGCTTAATTCTTGCTACCAAACAACCGGTAAATGAGGGATTTAGCTTAAAAAAAGAGGAAAAAACAAGATTTAAGTTCCTATAGGCTTTAAAGTTGTCATTTTTGGTTGTTTGCTAGGATTTAGGCTAGATTATGCTTAAATGCTACATAAATCTACAAAACAGCCCCTAAATGAGAAATTTAGGTCAAAATAGAGGAGAAATGAGATTTAAGATATTATAGGGTTTAAAGTTTATAATCAATAAATTAGTAACTGCGATCAAATTTGTAAAATTATTTATTAAATTTTTTTTATGAAAATCTAGATATCATTTGAGTTTTTAGCCCGTTTATTAGTTTGTTTAAGTACTAGTTCACTAGTCATAAATAAATCAGGTACAAATCAAGCTCAAATATTGAAAAACTTAAACAAGACAAGCTTGAACAATATATGAAAGCTCGACACAAGCTCAAACTGAACGTGAACAACTTATAATTATATCAAGCCACGTTCGAACTATGATAAACTCGACTTAACTCGGCTCAACTACAAGCCTACTAATATATATGGGCGAGTCCTTTATTCTGACAATGTTCATTAATTCATCAACACAATATGGAATCATCATGTAATAATTGTATAAATTGAACTAGTGTAAAGTTATTTTCATTAAAAAAAATTGAACATGCCAAATATAGAAGTAATACCCACCTTTTTTTTCTTCTTTTTCACTTTTCTTTATATATATTTAATAGAAGTTCAATAAAGTTTAGAGCTATGGGAAACATTCCCCAGTTATATTAGAAAAGGAGTCTATGGCTAATTGCAGTTTATTAAAGGTGCTATACACCCTCATTGCGACATGATTGCCTAATGCTAGAGATGCTAGGTGCTAGTTTAGGAGCTCATATGATAAAACGAGGTAGTAAATAAATTCACTAATTACAAAGAATATGTTTGGAAAGTATGATATGCTAATCATCACAAGAAAACACTATTATGCATTGAAGAAAAAAAAATACAATTTCAAGTTTTATCATTCCAAATATCAAAATAACAAAACCTTGTAAAATAGATTGTTCAAAACAAAATACTTAGAATGCCCAAAAGTTAATTTTAAAGATTAAAAAAGCAGACAAAAATATAAGTCAGTAAGATTGATCTGATCTTCAATACTCTCCATTTCATCATTTCATCAACCATATCCTCTTCCCCATCATTACATTTGTAGCCTCGCATCTTAATAATAAACTTATATAAATATAAAAAAAATTACAGCACAGAGTTGAGCTTCTTAACTAAGGCACTCGATTAGAGGATGCCTCGGTGACCACGCCCTGCTAGGAGGCATTGTAGGCTTGTCGTGCTTGGCCATCTAAGCAAGTGTTGCCCAGTTTTATTTTGGATATCATTGTCTAATTGTTAAGATAAGGATTAAAACAAGTCATCTAGAGAAGAGAACAATAAATCTCGTTTTGTGAAGGAGCTTGTGCATGCAATGATACAAGAACTAGTTAGAGAATCATCAGAAACAAAAACATCTTTTATTAATATTGACGACATAAATGGAAAGGGGAACTACAATTCTCCAGCTAGGACAGAAAGAAAAGATCCAGAAGTGATGGTGGCGTTGATGAAGCGGCAAGGGAAAATGGGAAGAGTGGAGGGCATCAGATATGTTGGAAAGGTGCTTGGTGGCTGGTTTGGGGGGTTTGGGAGAGTGGCGCAGTAGGGCAAGCTGCAGCGAAGGACGGTGAAGCGTGTTGGGTGATGGCGAGGTGAGTTGGACAGCAAGGAGAACTGTTGTACAGGAGCACAACAAGCTGCAAGGGGCAGTTGGGAGTAGGGGTTTAAACGAGTCGAGCTCAAGCAAGCCCATGGCTTATTCGTGTTCTGCTTGTTTAAATTAAGTTTTGTTAGTGTTCGGCTCGTGTTCGAAATTGCTCGTAAATTATTTATTCGTGTTCGGCTCGATTCAAACTCATTTGTTCGAATTAAGCTCATGTTCGACTCGAATTTTAGCTCGAACTAAAATTTCAAAAATTAAATTTTTTTAAATATTTTCAATTGAACTAAAAATAAAATATATTTCTATTTCACAAAAAATCACAAAAGAGTGCTTAAGTAAAGCTGAAAACTTAGAATTCTCTTGCTTTCTTTTTGCTTTTAAAGAGGATCAATGATGTAGCTTTCCTCAATCAAGTGATGTGGGATAAAAGTCAGACAACTAAATGGATAGAAAATGGGGCGGGCCATGCGAGTAGACTTTAGAGGCATTTACATACATGCCACCAAATTCTTTTGTATTTATATTTTTAACCTCCATGCCAGCAATAAAGCAGCGGGATTTTGGGGAAATGGGGCATTTACATAAATACGCGCAAGTCTTATGTATAGACATATCTATAACTTAATTTTTTTTTTAATCTGATGGGTATTTACATATACCACCCAATTCTTATGTATTTACATATCTTAACATATAATTTTTCTTTTTTACATTTTTATAAATAATTTTTTTATATCATTTAATTACCTTTTATATATTATTAATTTATTATTTAATTAATTCGAGCCAAAACCAGCTGAAAAAAAGTTTGTTCATGTTCGACTCGTTTATAAATCAAGCTGAAAAAATTTGTTTGTGTTCGACTCGTTGCTTATTGAAAGAAAAAACACAAGCTCTTAGCGAGTCGAACACGAGCTGTTCACGAAAGACTAGCTTTTTTCGACACCCCCCAGTTAGGAGGGCTAGAGAGGAAGACGAGCAGCAGGTTGGAGAGGAATAGAGTGCTAGAAGGCGGATTGAAAATGATGGAAAGCAATACAATGGCGAGAAAGAAGCGGCAGCTCAGCAGAGATGGTAGAGGAATGGTCGACAACTAATGGAATGGAAGGAGATAGGGTAGGAAGGATAGAGGAAGAAACATCACCACCTCAAAGTAGGATACGACTAAAGCACCACCATCCCCTCAAATACAACCCTAAAAAAGGTAGAATAGCTCCACAAAAGAATTTGAAAGCAAAACTAACCCTAATACAACAAAGCAACAATATAAAGACTCTCTCAAGTAAAAGACGGTAAATGAAGGAAAGAGGGAGGGCCGACGACACTGTCGTCTTTCCTAAAGTGCCACTCGATCAAGAGGGAAGCGGTAAAGTAAGTAAATCCCGCTCGACTCTTGCCGCATTCTGAACCGGTCACCTAAATTACTGTATGGACCGACTCCTCTATGCTAACGACTAAACCGACTGACTTGTTTCCGCAACCGTGCAGAAGTCTCCTGCACCTACGCCGGTCTCCCAAGGTTTGGAGAGCTTCGACCTCATTCATCGAAGCTTATGGTTCCTTGTCTCTAATCCTGGCGGCACCTGGGTCCTACTACCGGTTGCACTGTCGATCAAAGCATCTAAGAAATTGGCACCACTTGCGTGCCCATGTTTGTATCGATTCGCTCTCTTGAGACTGTGGCTCGTGCCTATACTGCTGGATCCTTCCCATGTAACTCATGGTCGGATAAGTCTAATGTGTCATGAGAGTAGCCAAAATCTTCCCGTCCGGTGGTGGTGCAGGTGATACAGTGTTGACTGTGAGGCTCTGACATCCTCTATGGCGTAACTGTCATGTGTCTGGAGTGGGTGTTTCAATCCTCTCATCCTGTGTAGTCACTAGAATTGGCTCCACTGACGCAGCTCTGCCGATAAGATTCCTGTGATCTCGAGCTCTGTCGAAGGAAGTAGAATGATGTGCTGCCCCTCCTTGGTAAATGAGTATGTGTTTCTGAATCCATCGTGTTGAGTCCTCTAATCAAACTGCTTCGGTCATCTCAACAGAAGGTGGAAGACATCCATTGGGATCACATTACACCACCTTTGGTCTTGCAGCTGGCCTTCGACCGAGAACTCTACCAAACATCTCTGGTTCATGTTGATCTAATTCTCCTTCTACAGCCATGTCAGTGAGTACGACTAGAAGTGTCTCTGAGTCGGGAGTCTCAATTGATTCCACATTCTTGATGTCACTGCAAATCCCTCGTGTCAATATCAATTTGTAGGGCTAGTCAAACTATGAGTGCCTCTCATTCATCTGGGGGAAGATGATGTATCTCTCTTTGGTCCTTAGTTGTATCCTCTCTAACCTCCTCCATTGTGCTCTGGTCTGTAAGTGTGACTACTCTGCTCGTGGGACAGCTGGAGGTGCTCCATCCTACTTCTTCCTGCTCTGAACTAGAGTGTCACTCCCTTGCCCGGGTCTGCTTTTGTCTCTCGGGGTACCTCTGTCGGTCGTTGTACCTGTAGGTGATTTCCTGCCTGCAGGTTGCTGCCTGAAGGATGACTGTTGTCGACCCTGCATTTGTTGCCTTTTCACATTTACGGCTAGTGTATGTACATCCCCAACGTTCAGTACGGTTGTAGGAACACCACATTGCTAATACTAGGCCTCATCACATCACACTTCATTTGCAAATGATCAAACTGCTCGGTGAACTCTTCTACTAACAGATCCCTCTGCTGCAGGTGATAGAACCTCAGAAACACATTCTGGCAGTAATGGGATGGGAGTTATTTCCTCTGCATTGTTTTCTTCATCTTCTCCCACCCTAACATCTTATCATAGCCCTCTCTTTTTTTTTAACCTCTATAAGTTCTCCCACCACAAAGAAGCACCCTTTAGCTTGATGGCCGCTAATTTGACCCACCTATCATCTGACACATTTTTATACTAAAAAACCCGATCAACAACCAGTAACCAATTAATGAATTCCTCAGGATCCATACCTCCTTCGAACTCTGGCAGATCTACCTTGATACTAAAGTCTCTGTGCCCTCCAAATGATATCTCCTCTCCGCGAGTCTCCATCTGAGAGGGATTCAGATCCCTCTGTAGGCCTCCTCTGATAGCGAATTCCAAAATGCCTTGACCTATCTTCTTCTTCGCTGAAATTGTCCCTATGGAAGGGGTTCAGATCCTCATCTTTTTTCTCCTCTTCAACTTTCTAGATCTCGATCAAAGGTAACTTCATCATGTGTTAATTTTTCAATCTCTGCAAGCCTTTGTAGGAGGCGATGGAGTTCCTGCCTTATCTCTTGGTTCGGCTATGTAGCTCCGGTGGCATGACTAAGGTTTAGGAATACGAAGGAAAATTTTGGTGGAGTAGTGTTTGAGGAAACGAGAAGAGGTGATTGAGGGTAGAAATGAAAAATTTTGGAGGAGGCGTATGTTTTATGCTATGAAATTCTAGGATAGAACTAGGGTTGAACATGACTCTGATACCAAATGATACTGCACTAGTTAGAGAATCTACATAAATAAAAGCAACATTCATTAATATTGAAAAAGGGTTACAATGCGACAAAGATAGAAAGAGGAACTACAACAACAAACCAATTCTTCAGCTAGGACTTGAAGAAAATATCTGGAAGCGATGGTGGCGTCAGAGAAGTGGCAAGGGAAAAGGAGAAGGGTGGAGGGCTGCTGGATATGTTGGAACTTGGAAGGGTGGATGGTAGCTATTTTGAGAGCTTGAGAGAGTGGGTGGTAGGGGAAGTTGTGGGGGAGGGGGGTGATGGAGAGGTGAGTTGGACAGCAAGGAGAACTATTGTAGGGGGGTTAGATAGGCTGCAAAGGGGCGGTTGGGAGCGCTGTACAGAAAGACCAACAACAGTTTGGAGGGGAATAGGTTGTTGGAAGGCGGATTGGAAAGGTTGGGACAACAAGGCAATGGCGGAAAAGGGACGACAGATCAGCAGGGATGGTAGAGGAATGGCCAACGACTAATGAAAGGGAAGGAGAAGGGGTAGGGAGGAGGATAGAGAATAATACATCACCATCTCGGAGTAGGATACAGCCGGAGCACCACCACCTCCTCGTATACAGCCCTAGAATAATGAGAACAACTCCACAAAAGGAATCTGAAATCAACACACAACAAAACTAACCCTAATGCAACAAAGCATTAATATAAAGACTCTATCAAGTAAAACACAGAAAAGGTAGGATAGAGGGAGGGTCGACGGCAGTGCCGCCTTTCCTAAAGTGTCGTTAGATTTAGCGGGACGTAAAAAAAGAAATAAATTCTGCTCGACTCCTGCTACATTTTGAATCGGTCGCCTCAAGCAATAACATGACTGGCTCCCTTATGTCGATCGAATGCCAACCAGCTTGATGTGGGAAACTCCCACACCCGCGTTATGCAAGCAGGTCAATCTTTTTGCATTAGCTTTATTTTTTTATATTTTTTATATACTTATTACAAGCCCAAAATAAGATCAGAGCTATAAGAGACCTTCCCTAAATAAACATGAGAAGAGGAATCCATGGGTAAAGAAAAAGACAAGAAAAGAGATGAGTCAATTGGAAAAGAGAATGTTGACTCTTTCTTTGTCGAGTCGCTCATGCAAGCAAATCAATGCAATGATTAGCCTCCCTTAAAATGTGCTTAAAAGTTGGTAGTTTACATACATACCACCTAATTCCTATGTATTTACATATCTAACAACAAAACTTTGTTTTTTTACATTTATATCACCCAAAACTATTATATCACATCAAAAATTCCACTACTATCTTTTAAAATGTGAAATACTGACATGCGTCAATTTCACGTGATTTTATCTTTATTCTTCCCTGTATTTTACATGTTATTTCTTCGTATTTATCATAGATTTACACTTGAGAAATGTTTTTTTTTTATGTTGTGAAGGTTGCAGGTGTTTAGTACGAGCAATTTAGAATGAGAAAAACCAACGAAAAAAGTGACCTGAAGCGACGTGACCATGCCACATATCGTGAAGAAGCGACATGACCACGCCAAGTCTTGCATACTTGTGGCGTGACCATGGCGCCCTATCCAGCACTCTGGCGTGACCCCGCCGACGAAGTGGGAAATCATTTTTGGAAGGAAATTTGTTTGTCAAATCCGAGGTTTTGCTATAAGATTAATTTTTAGGGCTTCTTTAAAGAACTTATGGACTAGAGGAGAGTGGGAGACGGCTTGGGGCAACGTTTAGGGAGATTTTGTGTGTTTTTCATTAAGGGTTTCTTCTTCCTTAGGTTGAAAAATTTAAGGGCTTTTCCACCTTTTTGTCTTGAGAGCTATGACATAATATTGTATGAGAGGAAAGATTGATGTTGCTATGGAGAAAACAAGTCATTGAAAATTTAACATGTTTCTGTTTCTTGCAATGAAATCCTACATAGTTTTTTTTTGTTATGGTTTTCTCGACAATGCATGGCTAATTTCTTCTTCGTGTCTCTGTGATGTAGGGGTAGTGGATTCCATCGTGGTTTTTTCGAAATGTTTTTTCGTTAGTGTTTTATTTCTGTTTTCATGGCCTATGTTGTTGGTTAACCTATGAACATCATTTTCTCCTAGTCTGACCAACTAGAATATTAAAATATTTCGTGAAACTACGACCTCTAACAGTTTCGTAGTGGATAACAAAATTCCATGAGGATGGACATATTCCAGTGGGATACTGCAATTTTTTCAGGGGAATGGAACATTCATGTGGAACGCCATGGGGATTGAGGAACCCTCAACTTTATGGATTCTAGGCATTTTTTGACCTAAACATAAGCATAAAAAGTAATGTATCCCCGATTGATAAAAATTGCATAAGATATTTTGAAAACGACGATCATCACAATTTCCGAATCACAGAGGCACGAGCCTCATCATTCTTGCAGAACAATCAGAGACTTTTCCCATCTTTTCTATGTTGTGTTGTCAGCCATCTACTCTACTTTCATTAGGATTTTAGAGCTTAAACTTTCTTTGCAATCAAGCCAAGTTAGATTCACTCAATTAGTAAACTAGAGATTCTTATCCTGAAATAATTGTTAATATTTTCTTAGTTAGATCGATACACGGACTATTAGACTGCATACTACTTTGACATACGCACTTGTGTTGTACGACCACTTACTTCACGATAAGTTTTGGTGCGCCAAATACACCTTTTTATGGACAGGAAAGGTGGCGTACATGTCAAAATTGAAGTTTGAGTTTAGATATGTAAATACATAGGAATTGAGTGGTATATATGTAAATCTTCCTTAAAAGTCAGGTTGGTGGAACCATGATTCTTGATTAGTACTTTGAAGTTTGAACACCAAATGAAGGCACCATAGTCTGACATCACAAAAAGAGGACAAGCATACAGTTCAATACAGCTTCAAATCATTAAGGAGAACAAACAAAATCGTAAGGATAATCAGTTGCCTGAGGGGAGAATCATCATTCTCCACCTAATTAAATTTTTAGACGTGATCATCATATTTAAAATTGAAACCACCCAATCTTATCAATATCATTAAAACTGGTAGCATGCACGATTTCAAAATTTTTTAATATTGTTGATCATAAATTAGACACATTAAAGTTCTATTAATGGATGGCTACAATTGCATGGAAAAATAATTGTGATTTCACAGTGTAGAGGCTTTAAAATAAGTTGGAATAAAAGGATGTTATGATTATGATATTTAGCATAAATTGGACGAAGCTGATGGGTAAAATGCATGGCAAGGCTTGGCTTTTTAAGAGAGTTTCTATAAGCCAATTGATGCTCATTATTTCACATGCTTGATGGGAAATTAATATAAAAAATCATAAAACTTGTTCCACAAGTAATTTTCATGTTGTAAATTACGATTGAAGGTGTAAGCTTGCAAAATTAAATTAGTGGAATGCTAATTTCATTCTCATATAAAGAGAGAACACACACACACTATAACACTAAAAAGCTCTCAAACAGTTTCTGTCACCCATCACTATTGCAGAAAACTGAAGTAACTTTAGAAAATGCTTCTATGAAAAAGCCATATGGACTTATCCTTGGGTAACAATAATGACGCGCTTCAACAGTTTCTGATGGCAGCAAAACGAAACTCTTAAGGGAAATAAAATATGCATTACCTGATATAGTTTTGAAGAACAATTTTTCTCAGGTAGAATCTCAAGCTTAGATCTTGGAAGCTCAATTAGCTCTTGCATGGAAAAGATGCCATGTTTGTTGAGGAGGCTTACAGCATCCTCAGTCATGCTTGGTAACATCCAAAGAGATGAATCACTCCCATACCATAAGCCCTGGAAAGAAAAATAAATCATGGCAAAGTATCGGGTGTTCATGGATTTTCAATAATGTTTAACAGTAATTTGACAAAACCACACACATTTGCATTATGTATGAATGAATGTGAACGTGCAGAATTTGATTAGAAGACAATAAAAAATAGAATATAAAAATGTAATGCAACCTATATCATGGATGTAAGACCTAATGGTTAATTATCGTCTAACTCACAATTGAGCACTTATGATTAAGAAGGCCATTTAAACTCAATTTTAAGGTAAGGTATAATATTTTAATATTCAGGTTTGCATTTACTTGAAAATGAATGGTTAGGGGAGACAGCTAAACTTGATCATGATCTCGTGCCTCCTACTGTCGTCTTCCCAAGTATATTGAAAAACCAAATCTGCCAACTTGACGGGGCTTTGAGCCTTAACATACAAGGATAATGATTAATAACTATGTGATGCCTCCTCTCAGGTCTTTTGAACAAATAAGAGTGAAAAAATGGGTGCAGTCGTGTTTTCAAAGTTGGCATCAACACATTTGCAAATAGAGGGTTAGTAGTACAGGTTTTCCCTGAATAGTTCAAGGGCACATAATGTGGTTCCTTGAAGTTCTAACGTACAAGCATGACCATAATATGATCAATTATTCACGAGTTTTAGCTTGGTTCTAAAAAGTGGCTCTAAAAAGCATGTTGGATTTTTGGCTTATGTGATTGTAGTTGGTGAATTTAATTTAGTTGGTGATCATGTTATAGGAGCTGGCTTAGGTTTTTGTAGGATTGGAGCACTAAAAGGTCCAATATATTAGCTTAATTGGATAGTTGGCTTTTTGCAAACCCAAATTGATCGGGTTGAGGCTTATAATGGTTGGAAAAACCATAAGAAAGACTTATACCTTGGGAATAAGGAGAGCCTAATAATGGGTCTAATGGCCCTACTCTAAAGACAAGTGATCAGATTTTTTTGATTGATTTGAAGGGGCCCGATTACAGTTGTGTTGGATGGATTAGTTAGTGATGTTTATATTGATTGGAAGGCCAAGTAATTGATTCAGTGGGTTTATTTGCTACATGTTGACTCAATTGCTTTTATATTTGCCAAATTAATTACATGGGGTTTACAGCTATTGGAAATCCGAAGATTTGATTCAAAGGTTTTATATGCTATATGTTGATCTGCTGCTTATCAATTTTTAAAGCATAATAGTATAACCAAATGATGAAATAAGTGCACATATGGCAATTCAAAGGAATTACCAAATTAACATTAAAAATGCAACAAATACAATTTGTGATAACATGATGAGAATAGCAAACATCCATCTAACAGGAGGCAATAATCATGGTGAGCTGTCGTTTGAGTCGCTTAGCTTGTAATCTTGTGGATATTGGTAAATGACGATCTAAATTTTTCTTTATTTAAAGTCTGAACTCCAGGTCAAAATAAAGCCAATGGATCAATGATAAAACATAGGTAGACAACGCCAATTTAATCAAGAATTTTTCAACTAGCATTACTCTAAACAAGATGAGCCAAAAAAGGGAGAAATACCTGCATGACCATTTGCAGTAGGTGCATGCAATTTAGTGTGCTTGACAACCATCCGCTATTTGCTGATATATCAATCATAGCCTGTATGATGCGAATGCTTTGATCAAGAACTGATTTTAAATCAGTTATATAGTCACTGATTGGCATTTCTAGGCGAGAAAAATGTGCCTGCATTTTAGAATTGGAAAAAGTTGGTTATAGGTGATGTTGAAACAGAGGAGAAACAATAATATTAATGATGAAAGAAAATTCAGACGCATGGTAGGCAAATGATATAGGGAGTTCCAACCTGAAACAGCAAATTTGCTTTAACATGTGGGTCATCAAAATGCTGTTCATCAACTAAATATGGAACCCTCTTAGATAATGCTTCATTCAGGTTTTCCTGGTAAATATAGAAAGTAAATGAGTTAAGAAAGAAAAAAAAATTCTATTTAAAAACATGTATAACAATATAAATAATAAGCATTAACAAACCTCATTATGCCTCACAGGAAGCTCATCATATTCAGCCACACCAGAAAGAATATGAAGAAAAACCTAACAGAAGGAATGAACAAGATACAAAATGATGGGAGAAGGAAACTGATTAGAAGCCAGAAGGGTTAACTTATTGAAGTTACCGCACATGTAAGGCACAAAATACTGATGCAACAATAATTTATAATTACCTCTAATGAAGTATCTTGTCCAATATTTGAACCAAACAAAGACACTGTCATGTAACTAATATAATATTGAGATGCTATTGAACCCAGCATCATTGGCTCAACACTATTTTCGTTCACCTTGATGCAACCACTGTCTTCCAGATCTTCTAATGTATTTTGCACTAACCTGGTTGAAAAGAAAGTTTAAGATTCTGGTATACCTTGCAGATTTATATTATAAAATTGCAGTTGCTTTCTAGAAATAAAACATCACATTATTACAAAAATACCTTGACAGATAAGCATTAAGGGTCTTGTTCTCAGTATCCTCCAATCCATAGTAAGATGGATTCAGAACCTGTTAAATGAAACTACACAATGATAAACCTCAAGAAGGAGATAAAATTCTAAGCGATAAATAGTGTACCCAGCTAAAATTAAGTTACAATTTTGAAATATATCTCCATCTAAACAAGTATGAATAAAAGCGTGCTTTAGGAGTGAAGCAAAGTGATGTGCCCTGCACGTCCCTTGTCACTGAGGCACAAGCTTACAATGATACATTAGTGCTGCACCATTTCATCGCAATGCATCATAACACATGCCCTTGGCTCTAACTCCAAATGAAATACTGGTTCAGATTTTATATTTTGGTTCAACATTTGTCTCAATAATTCAGCAAAAACATTCTTTTCTCCTCATCGTTTCTCATATTCATTTAAGTCATAGTTCATTAGTTCTATGTTCTTCCACCCTGGAACTAGTTACTTATTAATGGATCTCCACACAACTTGCTCCTCAGTTTTCTTATACGCATTTCGGTGTTTCATGCTTCTAGCATTAGTAGTTTCTCTCTTAGCAGCATTTTTTTGAGAATGCTTCTAGATGCGCCATCTTCACACAACCTTGCTTCACATTTCTTCGCCTCTTGGTCTCTAATTGGTCATGGGTATTCTTGATTTTAAAATATTTTTCAATATCTATTCTTTATATCTTCATTTCATTTTAAATCTTTTTGCGTTTATATAGCTATAAACTATGGATATTGAATATATAATTATATTTACTGAAAATTCCCATCAAATGTTGTTTATGATTATATGATTAAATGTCTAATACATTCACATAAAATATTCATATATGATATTAAAGTTACAAATGCTCTAGTTATTAAAAAGTTGCTTCACTTTGCGCTTTGTGAATTTTAACAAAAAGAAACCCTTATGCCTTCTATATACTTAGCAGTTTGAAAACACTGATCATTACTTCAATTCATGCTAGGGATATATTTGAAACTTTAACCATCAATATGACTTAGAAAACACTACAAAAAGTTGCACAAAAGCATGACTATAAACTCCATCATATGCTCTATTCAAATTTCACGAGGTTTGTGGGGGGGGGGGGGGGGGAGAAGAGAGAAAGAGATAAAAAGATGAAGGGAGAATAATGAGGGAATTGG
>NW_018164444.1:7494469-7501263 GCF_001263595.1 Phalaenopsis equestris
TTGGGGGGGGGGGGAGGGGGGTTTGTGGGGTTTTCAAAATATAGATAGCTCTGGTACATATTGAGAATTACCATACATGCGCCAATCCTATTTAAAAGCTTGTGACAATCAGGGTTGGAAATCCAGACAATTTTGATGCAAATTGAGATTGGCTATACATATGCCAATCCTACTTCGAGGCTTGTAATAATTAGGATTTCATTCATAAAGGTTCAAACCCGCGGAAGACTAAAATTGTACATTACTTCATGTGATATTGCAAATGTGAAATTTCTAAAATTTTATTAAATGCAAAGGAAAGATGTGTTGCTGCTGGTGGTCCATCTTTGGGCTCCAAATTATCATATTTTCATTCATGTTTTCCCTTAGAAGTTCAACGCAAAACTAGACAAAAAACTTAGCATTATTTATAGTTTATCTTCTGTATCGATTGTATTCAGGGTATTTCATTTCATTCATATGTCCTAAACTTCTTAGATTATGCATCAATTTTACATGAATTGAATAAGAATATTATTTTCTTCTCTCTGCCATATCTATTCTTGGTTTCTTCCTTTAGATTTAACTTCATAATCTTTAGCTTAATCATAATAGCACTATTTTAAAAGAATTTACGATACCATTACAAATCAAACAAGCAATCGGTAGTTGATTGAATGAAATTATTAATGAGGCCTATAGTGAGAATTCACTCTTAATTTAAGTTTTGTAGATCACCCCAAGTTATTTATGTTGAGTTACTCCATCATCACCTCTTCATCCTCCAACTCCATCAGATTAAGGTTGACAACAATACATAAAAGATATATGCCAATTTGAATAAAACTGGAATAAATTTTGAAATAATAATCTAAAATTTGGAAGAATTCCCCCCAAAAAATATATTTTTTTATAATAAACAGATACTCAAAGCAATAAAAAATAATTAAACCGAAATGTTCCTTCACCAAAAAAAAAATAATCCGCAACAAGCAGGATTCTTACTCATGACAATCTTAAATTTGGACTCTATAAAAAATTAAAATTTTATCTGAATCAAGAAGTTGATTTATGGCTTCCACCAAAGATGGCTGATGACCCTTAATATATGCCACATGGCATCTACTTTTATAAATAAACTAAAAGAATGCAAACCAATACAATAACAATGAAGAACTAAATTAAAATAAATCTTTATTTTAAAGTTTAAACTCAGACAAAAAATAAAATTTAAATTAATTTTAGTCCACTAAACAATGCCATCATAAATAACAAGAAATGCCAAAACTAAGATAATATGCTAAAAATGAATAAAAAATGTTGAGATGTATTTCGATTGGAATCATAATAATTCAAGCTGAATAACTACTAAAACTATGAAACATAACTAGTTAAAAGTAGTTTATCATTAATTTTGCCTACTTTAGAATCAATGCAGGGTTCAGTGACAATCTGCCAAGTTATACACAATTACAATTATATGAATCACTAGACCTACTTACACCAAAACCAGGTTATGGTGAGCTGCTTATATACAACTAATTGATTGAGTTGTAACACAAAATTAAAGAAAAGTATCGGTAAATTAAAGCATAAAATCGACTAAATATCAGTGCACCATCTCAAGGGACTGTCAAGAAGAATTATGTCGTAAATCATACCAAACGACGAAAGAGAAAGGTCCATGTTAGATAATGCATGGCATCCTCTTTGCAGCTAATTGTGCCGGCAACAATTTCTGCAATTATGTGATCATGTAGATGCTCTCTCAGATTACTTTCAACAGGGAATGGCTCATAAAGAAACTGCAAATAATATAAAAGAGTGAGAACGATAATGTTCCAGTATATTGATATTGGCATAAAAATCCAGCTGTATAACTCAACCTTCTTGTAAAAGCTCTTTTTTGGTTCATGAACGAGAATAACAGCTTTCCCATGCTGGTCAAACTGTGGCCGACCCGCACGACCCATCATTTGCAAGATATCGGTTATCGGAAAATCAACATATCTCTTCGTTTTACCATCATAATATTCAGTTCCCTGCAAAAGAACTAATGTTTAAAAAGCAACTACGGAAATCGCAGTCAATAAATGAAGAAAAATGAGATAAGTGTCAAAATAGTCCCTTGAGTCTTTGCAAGACGTTATCCTAGTCCCAAAGTATATAAAAGTATTAATTTAGTACCTAGACTTTTTCAACATGGGTTGACATAGTCCTCATTGAAGACTATTTCAGCCTGAATTTAAAAGTCTAAGGATTAATTTGTTGTAGAATCTGGGACTAAAATGGTCTCATGTAAACAATCAAAAGTTTTGGGAATAATTTGCCACTTTTATAAAATCTGGGACTAAAATGGTCTCACGTAAACAGTCAAGGGACTATTTTGACATTTTTCTTGAAGAAAAAGGTTTATATCCTACACCTTGATGATAACAAGATGAGCTGGAAGGTTAACTCCCCAAGCCAATGTGCTAGTGCACACTAAGATCTGCATGGCACATTCCAATTATGTTCTTGATTAGGTTGAATCCCTTAAAATTTTCTACATTTTGCTATCAAATATGACAACAAAGCTAAAGGCCAGGCACAACAGTAAGAGGCAGGCACCTGGATCCTGTTGTTTGCAAACAGTTCCTCTACTAAAGATCTATCCTTCTCATTTAAACCTGCATGGTGGAGCCCAATTCCAAACTGCAAAGTATGTCTCAAATTATTGTCAGTAATCTGTGAAAGGACCATTTCTACTTCGTCTTCCGGCATATTCAAAAATTGCCGTGGATTCTCATCGGCAGCTGCAAGCTGTTTTTGTAAGATAGTGCAGTAAAAAACTGCTGAAATTATTACATAAATTACAAAATTTCAAAGAATGAAAAACAAATAAACATACCTGAATGAGATCCAAGGCAGTGAGCCGAGTTTGACGCCTAGAAGAAACAAAAATAAGAACAGGTTTTGAAGGAGAATGGGTACAAATGGCAGCATACGCAGGCTTATTCATGCTATTCATCCTTGGGCAGTAGAACTTCCCAGGATAGCCCTGTCAAAATATAACGATTATTTTTTTTAGGTTCTTGAAAAAGATAGAAGAGCCGGAAAAGACCTCACCTATTGCCTACCATCAGGACAGCCAATAGAAATGTTTGCCGAAAATATGCCCATCATCAGATTGAATAGGTATTCGTTTAGTTGAGTTTATACTTCTGGTTTTCCAACCATATTTATATAAAAACTATTTTATGGGTCAAAGCCGTTCTTTTATGCATGAAAAGGCCGTATTTTTAACAGTTTTTTTAAAAAAAATCTATTTTACATTGTTTGTTTCACCCAAACATAAAATAGTCTTAAGGCAGCTTATCGGCAAAAAACTAATTCAAACAAAGCCTAAACATTATGCTGAAAAACAAAGCAGAAGAATACAACATTATTTTCTTATAGCAATAGGGGGAAAGAGTACACTATTTATAGGATAGAAAGAAAAAAAGAAAACGCAATAAGACCATAACTAATCTCATAAATGAAGGAAGAAATATGCAAGAAATTAGCATCGCCAATGTATAATACAGTATGGCATGAAAGAAAGAATTATCCGATCCCCATTAGATAATAAAAGATCATGAACAACAGCAAAGGGCATGACCAATGACCACAGGCACAACAGTTATCCACCTTATTCACTTCATAGAACCTTAATGATCAGTGGAATTATTAGTGTCATATCATCAATCCATAAATTATTAAAATTAATCTATAATTAATATTTTGTCATCTTCTTAATATGTGGACTATTATAACTATCCAGTAATCATTATTTTCCGATTTTGTATGTCTCCTATTAGAAGCTATTTTAGGATTATAGAAATACTACACAAATTTTGGATCGAAACACTCAACTAAATCTCTCATATTCTCAACATGGAATTAGAACTTAAGTTTTCTTTTTCTTAGCATTTCTATTAATGCTACATTGCTCAAAAGTTGGGAGCCTTCATTTTCGCTGGTCACTTTTCTCCTAATCTTTTAATTTAATAGCTTCATTGTTGCAACCATATCTCTATCATTCTATCTCCATGCAATCAATTACTATCATATTTTTCCTTCCCATGGATCATAAAAATAACCGTATTTCTTTGATCTTAGGTTCATTAAAAATTGAGAACGGCTACCTAAATAAAATAGCAAAGTTACAAAATATTCATTCAATATATCGTTTGAATGAAATAAATTCCCTCAAGTGGTCGCAATTAGTTTGCATCTTTTTATAGATGACAACAATTGGGCCATTTATTTGGTACCAGCCTCAACAAGGTTAACCCACATTCAATACTTCGGATCAACATGACTCAACATTGATTTCCTAGTTATAGAACTATCTTGGAGTAAGTGACACTAGCATATTCATTCAAAAAAGGAAATAAATTAAGGATATGGTGAATCAAATGTACTCTAAAGAAGAAACAAGTAAAATCACAATCATGGACTCAAAGCAATGAGTAAAGTCCATCATAAAATGTTCCAATCTAATACAAGGTCCTTCGCAATAGATAGATCATTAGCAGTACATCAACATAGAATGCAGCAAAGATGCAAACCTCCATAAAAGATTTGTTGAAAAAGAAAGAATTTATAATTTTTTAATGGATAAAATATTGAGTTTGATGGTGTAAGGGTACAAATTCTCAGAAAAGAGGATCTCTTCAACGAATGAAGTCAATGTCATCATTTGAATGGAAGAAGTGAGAAGAGAGATTATTGTTACAATAACTCTATAGAAAGTTCGAAACTAATGACAAAGATATCTGACATCAAACAACTTGATTTAAAACTCTCATCTTATGAGGAGTACAAGAAACCATACTCAATAAAGATGGCTAATAAAGATTTCTTATAATGCACATAATGCAAGAAGGTTGTGGGCTTCAAAACTTGTGCCTATATTTTTTAGAAGAGTAAGTTTTAGGGTCAAATTTTTAGAAGGGGAACATATAAGAAATTACCTAGATATTATGCGCTCATTTTATGATGACTTCCAAGTTTTTCATAAGTGTAGGCTGCTTTGATTGATTGCAACCCTCGTTCATGATAGAGAACTTTCAATTATGATTGATCCTTAGACAATAATAATTGGTATATAATATCAACAATTTGACTTTAGGACATAAATTTTACCACATTCAGTTAGAGTAGAAGATGAGGGAATAATGATAAACCTAATCAAAATCAAAAGGTTCTATCATCATGGTTTGTGACAAACCCTATTCAACTTAGTCAATCGAGCAATTCAACCCAATCTGATTGAAAAATCCTAATCGGTAGCCACATGGTATATCGTCTAACAGGTCCTTATAGACTATGGTTATATATTTATCTAAGTAAACAATTACAAGTTAACTTTAGTTAACAGAATGATGCATGCCCTAACAATGAACTCCATAATTCACTGCTTGAAAGATTTGGGTCATAAGAGAACTTGCGGTTTTGGACGTGATTATAATGTCATGATGTCAGTTTGTGTTGAACGGTTCATTTAAAGGGGCTTCAGTCATAATTGTACCTTTATGGTGCTATTTGGCAATAAGATCACACAATCAAAGGACACATGCCACAAACCTATCAGTCTGAGATCTTTAAAGGTGATAATAAATATACCTCATAGGATTCAAAGGGCAAATGCCACAACAAAATCACATAGGGCCCGTTTGGGACAGCTTATAAGTGCGGGCGGCGGTTTGAAAACGCCGCCTCGCTGTTTGGTACCCACTTATCGCCAGATTATTAAAAGTTGCGTTTCCAAAATTGTGAAAGACGCGGATCGCGGGCTGACCCCCGCGATCCGCGTTTTACCATTTCAATTTACGCACTTGTCCTTTTTTTTCTTCGCCTCTCCCGTGACACCCTCGCTCTCGCTCGCTCTCTTTCGCCTCTCCCGTGACCTAGGTCTCTCGATCGCAGCCGCCCGGATCGCAGCCGCTCGTCGGATCGCAGCCCGCTCTCCCGGCTGAGGATCTTCGCCCCGGCTTAGGATCTTCGCCCCGGCTTAGGATCTTCGACGGGATCGCAGCCCGTTCTCCCGTCACCAGCCAGCAAGCCGACCGACGCAGGATCCCTCCCCGGCCGTTCGCTCGCGTAAGCTTTCCATTCGACGCTGGATTGAGCAGTGGAGAATCCATCGCCGGAGTCCAGCAGCGGGAACTATCCACAGATCTGCTTCTTTCTCGACGTGGTTCTTCGGGCTTCACTCATTTTCCACCTACTTCATTTTTTCTGTAGCCCTCTTTGGTTTTCCTCGCTACAGGTATATCTTGTTCGTTTTCCTAATATTTTGTTAGATCGCTTAGATGCCATGAAGATGATTTAAGTTTTCCATATAAAAAGATGAATTGTAGGTATACATTTGTTATATCAAGAAGCTTTCTTATCAAAAAATGGTCTATTACTTCTCTAACTACGATCATCTATAAAATTATAAAGAAACAAAATTATAAGTTATTCGACCCAAAATTTATATCATCGAAGGTTCATTTTAAAAGGCTTTATATGATTAGGAAAAAGCATGTTAGTAGAGTATAGCACAAATGCAGACCATGCCAGACATCTAAAGTTGTACTTTTACGTAATATGTGTAGCAATACATGTCAATCCATGCAGCAAGATCATTTGGAAAACATATCAATGCATGCAACTATTGTCTGAGTTAGGTAGAAAACTAATGTCAAGCACCACTTTGGGTCATCCTTGTAGTGAGGGTTGTGAGTAAGCCCATGAACTTGCTATAAAGCTAGATTAATACCCATTCAAGTTTTAGAACATAGATA
>NW_018164444.1:7506271-7514477 GCF_001263595.1 Phalaenopsis equestris
AAGTCGGGACAAATGATGTGTCGATGTGGACTACCGTCATTGCTTTTAACATCGCGACAGACACATAGTTACGGACGACAATTCTACAGGTGCCCGCGGTGGGGACAAGGACCGGACGACTGCAAATTCTTCAGGTGGGCCGACAGTGGAACTATTTCTACGTGCTCCCAATTGGACACTACTGCTAGGATTTCAACAGTGCCACAACAAGAGAACGCCACATGCGGTTCAAGTTCTTCAGTTTCTAGAATATCGCAGTTGGACAAGTTTGCTCGGGGTTTTGGAGTGTCAGATGCAGGTGGCATGGGTCGTGATATGTTGCTACATTATAAAGTCAACATTATCATATTTCTACTTATCATTTTAACATGTTATTTTTTCTTCTTTATGGGCTCCTATTATACTCTGTAGTAGTATGTACATGTGCGTTTGACTTTTGTATGTAACATGTTCGTTTTATATGATCAGATATGCTGTAGTTATATGAATATAACTCAACTTTTTGGTATTTTCTTGTCTGAATATTTATCTTTAATTTTGTTTAGAGAAGAATAGATTCTGCTGCACAGATTATACATTTAAAGAAAAAAAACTTCCAAATAAGCTGTTTACAAAACGCACTAACCAAACAGCTAAACTGCTTATTCAGAACAGGGGCAAAATGGTCAATTTATCACAATCAGCTGTTTTCCATAAGCGCCAACCAAACAGCCAGACAGCTTATCCGGATCAGCTGCTCATCAGCAGATTATCAGGATAAGCTGCTTATCAGCAGAAGCTGGATAAGCTGCAGCTGCCCCAAACAGACCCATAGTTAATTTTATCACCCTTCACAAACTATTGTGAAGAATTGATGGTTTGGGAACTCTTGGCTTTAAAAAGTAATTTTCACTTGAAAGATCTTATGTTTTGCAATGTGAGGAATTTGCTTTCTGAAAATAGGCCTCTATGATTATCGTATAAAAACTACGTCCATCATAGGTGTAAATGTCTAGATCATTTGTATATGAAGAAGAGAACTTGAGGTGAACCCATCCAATTATTAAGTGTAATAATCACACCCATCACAAATGTGTTTGAATAATTTCACTTCATTACATTGGAAGATAAGAACTTGAGGTCAACTCTATTTGTTTACTTGCTGCTGAGGATTGGATCCAACATTTGGCTACGGTTTGAATTCACTCGGATATGTATTACATCACAGACCTTATCAGCCCATCTCTGTAATTAGAGGATCAGATATGTAAGTTAAAATTTGTGGCTAGGCTTTAGAAGCACAACACTAAATGTTTACATTTAAAAAAGTAAAATTTCCTTCAAAAGGACATTGAAGGTTGTATGCAAAGTGAAGACAAAAGATTTTAACAAATTTTGAGGTCGCGTATCTCACTCTCGGTCCGTGAAGATGATTTTGTTGTATTAAACCATGAGAGAATAATTTAAAATTGTTCCTTGAAGCAAATATTGGCGACTCCAATCATTGTGATGTGGAAAATTGAATTTGCTAAGTGAGACTTACACACTGTTATGTATTTATTTTGTAAGCAGCGCAACAAACTCAAAAGCATGCATAGGTTGACAAGTTTGAATTTAAGTAGAAAAAGTGATATTTTCAAAAGAATAGCAAAGTTTTTGAACTAATTGCACACTTCTAAAGCCAAAATATTTTTTAATTCATATAATATTTTGTTTGGGCGGCATTCAATGGCATTAGATTCAATAATTTGACCTATTTCTTGAAGAACATGCGAACAATCTTACTTTCAACGATTCGACATGTCATGTATATGGATTACTCGGCCTGCAATGTGTTTATGAAGACCCTATATATCCCATCATCCAATCTAGTTAAACAAAAAGAAAATAGTAGGCAAAAAACAAATGATTACATAAGAAAAATTCAAAATGTCTTGAATGCAATCAAATCGCACGAACATCACTCGTTTCGTCAAATGAACAACGCCAATCTATCAAACTTGACATTAAAAAAGTAAAAAAATTTTCCTGACACACACAAGATGGCGAAATGGAATTGTTTAAATAAGCGTGAGAGTTGAAATTCATGGGGAAAAGTCAAAGTTCCGTGAAGGGAATGCATATACATAAATATATAAAATAATTAAATTAAATTAAAAAAATATAAATATAAAATTAGATATTATATCATCGAAATATGTGATATAGTTAATGTAAATATCATATTTTTAATTTTAATATTAATACAATTACATATGATTAAATTCAAAATTATATCATTTTCTGCCCCATTCAGTATTATCATGATCTTTAGCATTTGTCATAAGAAGAAAATAAAAAATTATCTTTATCTCCCTCCCATCTCCCTTCATTCAATCTTTATCATGATGTCTAATTAGTACTACTTACATTCTCATTAGAGGATTATCTGAAGAAATATTTTGAAAACACACAAGCAAATTTAAAATGGACAATATCCATTCGTTTGCCGAAAGGCGAGCATAGAAAAATAAATCTTGATCAAATTTGTATCCATTAATCCCACCTCTATTAATTCTGGCTACATCAATATTCCACCAAACCTAGAAGTCCTCCACCTTCCTAATTCATTTCATGCCACCGCATCATTTCATGGGATTATTAGTGCTACTTTATCAATCTGTGGATGCCATAATCTATAATTATTTTTCTATCACTTCATCAATTTGTGGATTATTATAATTTTCTATAATTACTATTTTTAACTTTTTATATTTCTATTATAAATACTTCTACAATTCTACAAAATTACTCAAATGTTGGAATCAACAATCAATCAATTCTTGTAGATTTCAATAGTTGGATTTGAGTGGCTAATTCAAGCTTTTCACACTTTACTTGATTATGCTATGTTTTATTGTTTGTTATAAATTTAGTGGCTGCTAATCTCATAATCGACAAACTCCAATGAAAGAGTTTTTAATGATCCTGCAGCCATGAAGCTTCACATGGTGTATGATGCCTTCTGTCACGTCCACAAATCAAAATTATGTTATATTTGGTTTCTACAAGGCAGCTAAAATAAATTGGTAATACCAGAGTTAACCCAAAATCCAATAAGAAAAATAGAATTTTATTACATGAGCAGAAATGGATTAAAACTAATACTCAAACAATATAGAAAATCAGCAAAACACTAATATATGTCTAGGGTTGGATAGGACGACCTTGGACCGCGGTGAGAAGGGTTTGAGATATGTGGCAGTAGACTAGATGGGGTGTAGAAGGGTGTTTTGGTGGTAGCAGGGGTGATCGTGGGTTGTGGCTGCAACTAGATGCAGGTAGGGGTCTCTTTATTACAGCCTAAATCCCTCATTTGGAGCAGCCCTTGGTTCCGTCCCCAATTGGAGCCCAGGCTCCTCTACTGAAGCTCGCGGCTCCACTTGGTTCCGTCTAGCCGCGCCTTCCCTCTTGTTGGTCCCCTCTCTTCGTGTAACGAGTTGACCTCGCCTCTCTCGACATCCTCTGCATGAGCCGCGGCTTCCTGAAGTTTCTTTTGCTTCGTCTCGCTGAGCGGGAATCCATTCACGGTAGGTTGACTCTAGTGCTCTTGTTCCCTGAGGCACGAATGTGGCAATCCTCCTCCTTCCCGATAGATCATTCCTATGTAGCCTTGGCTGTGGTTTTTTTTTTCTTTCTGCTGGGACAAGCGCTGGGTTGGCCTCCCCTTAGGGTAGTTTTGTTTCTTTGCTTCCCTCTCTCCTGCGTGTATAAAGGGTTGTTGGGGGGTTTTGTTGTGAGGTTACGAATTTTGGGAGCTCGGGAGGGACTCTGCAGGGATTGTTTCTCGGCTAGGTTCTTGTGAGCTTAAAGTTTGGGAGTGTTGTGGCTTTGCTTGTGAGCTTGAAGTTTGGGAGTGTTGTGGCTTTCTTTTGTTGATTACAGAAGTCCGAGCAAGGTATGTTTCCTCTCTTATGCTCTTCTTCCCTTCTCGACACATGTTGGAGACATTAAAATAGGGGAACGTATGTATAAGACTTCGCTTTGTCTTAACCGGTATTTCATAATGACGTTGTCACCGATTGCTAAGCCTTTAATATTTCTGTTGAGTCTGCTTTAAATGCTCTATGTTGTTAGTTGAGATAGTAGTTTAAAGAAAGCATGTTTTAATCCCTATATACATGCAAGCCTTCTCTTTATGCTTTTATTATCTATACATGTATGTTGAAGGCTGTGGTCTTCTCTCTTTTCTTCTTGCTGAGTAGATTTACCGTTGAAAGGAAGATTGGCTTGCGTTCTTCTGTTTCCTGTTATTTCCCCCTGCTCGAAATGCATGTTGGGAAAAAAATTTTACTGTTGGGGGCTTATTTTTGTTTCCTTGCTTCTTGTTACTCTCATATTCAAACTGCATGTTGGACGACATTGGCATGCTTAATTTTCTCTTATTAGAAGCTTTCAAAAAAAAAAAAGGGAAGAAAGAAAAAGATGTATCTTATTTGGTGTGTGTGTGTGGGGGGGGGTTGGCTCCCTGGGGTTGTCTTTCTTGTTCGAATACATGTTGGAATTATTTCTTGCTTTGAGCAGCTATTTTGGTGGCTCTGTTTTGCTCCCTTTGCTACTCCTATTTGAATACATGCTGGAATTTGTTTCGTGTTTAGAGCAGTTGGTTTGGGGGCTTGGTTTTATTTCCTGTTATTCCCCTTATTCAAATATATGTTGGAGCCCGTTTTAATAATTTAAGAAGTTGGTTTTGTGGTTCGGTTTTGCTCCTTAAGCCTGCTGCCCCTATTCGAATATATGTTGGAATCTGTTTTGTGTTTAGAGCAGTTGGTTTTGTGGCTTAGTTTTATTTCCTGTTATTCCCCCTATTCGAATATATGTTGGAGCTCGTTTTAACGCTTTAAGAAGTTGGTCTTGTGGTTCGGTTTTGCTCCTTAAGCCTGCTGCCCCTATTCGAATATATGTTGGAATCTGTTTTGTGTTTAGAGCAGTTGGTTTTGTGGCTTAGTTTTATTTCCTGTTATTCCCCCTATTCGAATATATGTTGGAGCTCGTTTTAACGCTTTAAGAAGTTGGTCTTGTGGTTCGGTTTTGCTCCTTAAGCCTGCTGCCCCTATTCGAATATATGTTGGAATATGTCTGGTGTCTTGAGGAGTCGGTTTTGGGGCTTGGTTTTATTTCCTGTTGCTGCCCCTCTATTCGAATCATGTGTTGGATGAAATGTTGTCTTTTTTTTTTGAGCTTTTGGTAAAAGGTTATTTCAAGGGAATTTATTTTTGTTCCTTGTTGCTTCCTCTGTTCGAAACACCTGCAGATAGTAAGGTTTGATTTTTGAAACTTTTGGAGCTTGTTTTGGAGCCCTGTGTTGCTTCCCCTGGCCGTGAGCTCTCCTGCTGGTTCTTGGGTGTGGGTGTGGGGTTGGTGTTCTCTCCTAGCGGTTCCTGGACGTGAACCTCCTTGTTGTGTTCTCTTGTTTGTGTTGGGTTTTAGCTGGTGGCTTCCCCTTTTGGCTGCTCCTACCTGTGAGCTTGTGGTTGTTGGTTTGGGTTTGGTGGCTCCTCTTGTTGCTTCTACCCGAGAGCCCTTGTTTGTGTCTGTTGGTTCCTTTGTGCACCTGTTTGGTGGTCCCTCTTGCTGCTCCTATCTGAGAGCCCTTGTCTGTGTTTGTTGGTTCTTTTGTGCACCTGTTAGGTGGTCCCCCTTGCTACTTCTACCCGAGAGCACCTGGTTGTGATTTCCCTTATGTTAGGCTCGGTTTGCCCTCTTGGCTGCCCCTGGCCGTGAGCACTTGCTGGGTTTCCTGTGTAGTGTTGGGTTTGTATGGCATTGGAAGCTTTTGATTCGAGGTGGAATTGAGTGCTTTATCGATTGGTGAAATGGAACATTTCGATTCTTGTTATTTGAAAGAATTCAAATGCCCTTTTTTGAGGAATGATTTGTTAAATGTTTGGAGATGTTTCAGGGCCCAATTCTGTGGGCTGAATTGATTGCAATAAAAGGAAAAAAAAAGAGATAGAAAAGAAAATCTTTGGATATTTGAAAAAGTATGGGAATAGCTTGAACGTCTCTAAATTGTGTATTTCGGGGTTGTTCCCCATCTCATTACTCATTTGAGAAATCTTATCGGATGAATGTTTTAGGCTAACCCTCCTACCGTTTTGACTTTTCTTTACTAAATTCATTTTGGAGGTGAGTTAGTCTTCTTTCTTTTTCATTTCTTGTTTTTCAGTTCACATTCTTTGTTTCTTGGTTTGGGTTTTAGATGCTTATGTCTGATACATAAATGCGCGTATATAGCTCTGGCTATATATGAAACCATCAAGCAGGGTCGTAAGTGGGACAGTCGATACTTGGGCATTAGACCTTGATGATAATGCATTCAGTGGTAGAGCGGAATAATATGTCATCCAACGACATCGGGACCCAATCCAGGGACCCGGTGAAATGTAGGATGACAATATTATTCAGTGACACTAAGCTAGCAGAGCACCATTGCCTACTTGGATTGTTGGTGGTCCCGGTCCGATGGTTCGATCAACTTGTGGACAATCATATTTTTATAAAAAAAAATGATAAAAACATATACGTTATTTTCTAAAGAATTTCAACAACCAAAATTGACACTAATTTTCTTGCATGCATGAAACCTATATGCATGCTAAAATATAAATTTTAAATAACATAATTTGATTGTCCACTTGTCAATCGCCGATATTAGGCTAAGGAGTACCCGCTTAAGTTGTTATAGTAGGACACCTTTTTAGTTGAATGTCGACTCTATACATACGAGTGACTGATAGTTGCCTTCGGAGTCCCTCCAAAATACCTAATTCTAAGTCTAGCTCGACCCGAATGCTTACGACTTTTCTTTCTTTCTTCGAATTTTTGTGTGTTTTAGGACGGTTTTATCGAAGTCTATGTAAAGCACTCATGATTTTCTTCAAATTTTCCTCATGTTTTTTGACCGTTTCTTTTTTTTTTCTTGAATTAGTGTGGGTCTGTCGGCAGCAAAAAAGAAAGTTGTTTAAAGTTTATGGGTTGCCCGTAAGAAGCTGTCGGTCGCTGGAAGTAAAGTCCTGTCGCCCGCTTCGGAAGGACATTTAAATTTACATATATATATATATATATATATATATAAATAAACTAAGAAATATATGACATCCGTTTGGTCTGCGAAACCGTTTTATTTGCCGACAAGTTCTCCTATTTAATACAAAAAATTAAATAGAGTTTATTTTAGGCTGGGTTCGGACAAGCTTCCTATAAGGGCAAACCCCTATAGTTAATTACATCTTAAATGACCGAAGTCACCTAAGAAAACTCTCGATAAAAATCAGAGAATATTATCTTCAAAGAGGTCAAAAGGGTAGGACTTTTCAACGAAATCGGACGAAGGTGTGTGAAAAGAGAAAAGCTCGAATCTGGAACATTGTTGAGGAATCCAAATGAAGAGAAACTAGGAGAGACCACGGATCCTGAGGCGAACCTCGGTGGCTTCCCAGTCTATCCTATGATTTGGCTCCAGTTTTGAGAAGAAATTATTAAAGTATTTCATCCTGCCAATTTTATTTAATTAGGGCTTATATTTGTGTTGTATAGCCTGGAAGCGACGCCTGGAAGCGACACGTTGTATAGCCTGAATACAGTGAAAAGTGTGCAAGGGCCGCTACACCGGCGCCCGGGTGTAGTGTTAAATAAGCAAGGGTTCCCACATTACGGGCGAATGCGGGTAAAGAAGTTAGTCCATGAAACTAATGAAACTAATATTAGGATAGGATCTTGGAATATAGGCACTCTCAATGGTAAATTAATGGAATTAGTTGATATTATGATTCATAGGAAAATTAATATCTTATGTATTCAAGAAACTAAGTGGGTGGGAGAAAAGGCTAAGGAGATTGATAATTTAGGTTTTAAACTTTGGTATTCTGGTAAGAGTCGCACTAGAAATGGTGTAGGTGTAATTATAGATAAGAGTTTGAAAGATAATGTTGTAAAAATTAATAGAGTTGGTGATAGAATTATAGCCCTTAAGATTATCATTGATACTAAGATTTTTAATATTATAAGTGTTTATGCTCCTCAAGTAGGTTTAGATACAGAGTCTAAAGATAAATTTTGGAATGACTTAGAAGACTTAATACAAATGATACCTCTTGAAGAAAGAATTTTTATTGGAGGAGATTTAAATGGACATGTCGGTAGAGTGGTAGAAGATTTCAGAAATATTCATGGTGGCTACGATTTT
>NW_018164444.1:7516709-7517973 GCF_001263595.1 Phalaenopsis equestris
TTTTGAGAAGAAATTATTAAAGTGTTTCATCATGCCAATTTTATTTAATTAAGGCTTATATTTGCGTGACAGGGTCACACAAATTGCCTAAAAGATATGAGGGTTTACGACGTATCGGACGACAACCTTGGAACCTAGAACGAGTTAGGGCTTAAATCGTACAGCAGAGCTATACGAATGCCTAAAGAAAAGGTGGAGGATTTATGTTGCGCCAGGCAAACAACCTCGAAATCCTATGGATCGTTGTTTAATTTCTAGGAGAAGGAATAGTTTTGCTGGTGAAGACGTGTTATGCTGTTGAAGATGACCGTGCTGCCCACTGCGCTAGCTCCAAGCTCCCCGACATAACGAGTTTAAGTTTTCTAGGGTGTCCAGTTATAGTGTCAAATCAAACGGCCATATGGTTGTAGTCCTTTAAACATCCTATGCAAAAAGGAAGCATGCTTAAAGTTATATAGTATAAAGTGTGCAATACAGGAGCAGCATAACATGTTATACATGAAAAACAGTAGCAGGTAGAAATAGGATAAGTGTAACATGCTTTACAGGAAAAGCAGTAGCATGTAGAAAACAGGACAAATATAACATGTTGTACAGTACGGTAGCAGGTAGAAACAGGAAAATTAAGTGCTGTAAAATGTAAAGCAAACCTGTACACCCGTGAGATCCGATGTTCCTTAATTAAGTATAGCAAGCCTAAATGCATCGCGAAAAGCGAAGTTTGAAAGAAACGTCGTCCAGGAAACCCGAGGAAAAGCGGAAAACTCGAGAAAATTAACGAAAAAGGCTCATGTAAAATAAAATCCTCAAAACTCCTGGGGAAATCCCGAAAGAAAGGAAAAGTAACACGAGTGCCCTGTCCCAAAGCTTCGATAAAACAAAAAGAAGATTCGGATGAGGGGGACCGCAAGCACTCGTATGTGACTAGGCTCAGCTATATTTATTCTCGAGGATCCACGAAGGCTACTCGGTCACCAGAATGTATAGAACCCGCCACTCGTCTAGAAGGGTGTCTTGAACTTCACTCAGAAGGCTATCTCCCAACCTAAACAGGTATTCGTCGGGTGGACAACCAGCTTTAAAGTATATTTTATGTTTTTTGATATGCATACAAATTTTAAACATGCAAAGAAGAGTTATCAATTTTGCTTCGTAGCAAAATATGTTTTGGTTTAAAAATAATTTATCAAAATTTATCTTTTTTTTTTAAGAAATTTTTGTTGTCCACAGTCGATTACGCTGTCAGGCATAGGACTGCCAACAA
>NW_018164444.1:7518176-7518596 GCF_001263595.1 Phalaenopsis equestris
TGACACTTATGCATCGGGCATAAACATCGAAAACAAGAAGCAAGGAAAGAAAAGAACAAAAATGGGGTGAGAGAGAGGAGACACCGATCCATCTAAAACACCGAAAAGGAGATTGGATCAGTTCTCAAAACTCGTATCGAAAAGACCTGGAAAAGTAGGGCCCAAGGTCTTTCCTGACAAACATAAAGGGCAAGCTCGTGCTAATTTTCCCAAACCCCAAAGACATAAGATTGATCAAGTCCACCAAGTGCTTTTTCCAAATGAGTTTTAAAATCTCCCAAACTTCAAAAGAAAGTAACCTCGGGAAAACCACCATTAATATTTCCAAACTTATGTCGAAATCAAAATTCTCCGACTTTCAAATTAGTAGATAACCTCATGCATTAAATAAGCACAAAATTTTAAATAAGCACAAAATTT
>NW_018164444.1:7518751-7519428 GCF_001263595.1 Phalaenopsis equestris
CAGCCTAAAAGACAACAAGTAAGGCTTACAGTTAAGGTAACAAAGGGCCCCGAAAAGAACTATTAAAGCTCACGATTTAAGGCAGCAAAAAAAGCCCACGAAAGCCCACGACCAGAGGCCATCCAAAGCACAAGGCCCACGACTACAGCCATCCAGAGCACAAAGGAGCTCACGGCTAAAGCAAACAAAAAGACCACCAAAGGCGGCTATGCTTCCCTGACAAACACGAAAGAATAACTAAAGTAATTATAATTTTTGGGATGACAAACTTGATTCATCCACAACATTCAAGCCAATCAAACCTAGCAAGAAGGACCAAATCACACCCAATGACCTACAATAGGCCTCATGGGTAAGGACTAAAAGGGGAGGTTGATTCAACCACATCACAAACCCACGTCTAGGCACCAAGCAAACATCAAATTGCGGTCTCATAAACTGCCAAATCAATCCATCAAAACCAAATAACAGCCTTCGAATGGAGACAACACAACACGCCCAAAACAGGCTCTCAAATAAGAGCCGAGACCAACAAGAATCAAAAAGAACCAAGCTATTTCTCGGGTAGGAATTAAAATCAGCAAAGCCACCTCTCGGGTAGGGACCAAAGACAGCAAACACACCTCCAAATCATCCCTCGAGTAAGGGCCAAACAAAGGCCAAACCAAGACCGCCCC
>NW_018164444.1:7520695-7521084 GCF_001263595.1 Phalaenopsis equestris
ACACAGAGGGAGAACCAACCGAAACATCTAGGACCGAGCGGCGAGCCTAGTGGCAGCAAGGGAAGCATCGGGAAGAAGAGAAAAAATGTCATTCGAGTGTACCAGGGAGCAAGCCTCCCAAAGTCAAACTACCAAGAAAAGGAAAACCACAGCTCAGGGAGACTGGCACGACTTCGGGAAGGAGGGCCGCGGGCAAAGAGTGTCGGGCAAGGACGAATAAGAAGTCAACTTTCTCTCGTGTGGAGGAGGAGCTCGATTGGCTCGAGACCGAGAAAGGGAAAGGGCCAGGCACGCGAACGGGAGAGGGAAAGGTGGCAGAGCTCGGGTGTGTGCGTTTAGGGATTTAGTGTTTTAAGAGGAAAGGGGAAAAAAAGTTTTATATATATATA
>NW_018164444.1:7521159-7535070 GCF_001263595.1 Phalaenopsis equestris
ATCGTCGCTCCAGACGTACCGGTGCAGTCCGTTTTGTCATCCAGGGTCGCTCGGACGACGTCGTCGACAATCGGATCAAAAACGCGTCAAAATTCAGATTTCACAAAATTTCGACCCGCGATCGATCGTTTCAAAGGGTTTATTCGAGTCTTCGACGGGTAACAGTGCATGTGATGCGAATTGAAGCGATCGGACGCGTCGACTCTCCGAATGGCGAAGTTTGTGCGCGCGGGAGTGCGAATTGTGCAAAAGGCCACCCTAAGGCTCAGGAAAGTCCAGTCCTATAGGGAGTCCTATAGGGATCCCTTTTGAGTTTCCTCATGTTGGTTTCACTCTTCTAAGTGCTAGAAGTCGATATCACACACGCGAAACTCCAGAAGAGGATAGAGTAAGGTTGAATTTCTAGAACGAGACGGGTCCCATTTCTAAGGTTCTAAGATAGTCGAAGGGAGACCCCTAAGGTTAGATCCTAAACCTTAAGAGGAAGACTAGACCTCACCAAAAATGAGGGAGTAGAACACAGGTCTACGATCCCGTCATCTGTTGCCTTTTCTCGAGTTTTTTCGAGAGTCGCTGACTCGTCAGGTATACAGGTTTGTTTTACATTTACAACGTTTACTTTTGCTACTGAACACTTTAATGCATATATACATAATTCATGCCTGTAATATTACCGTTTATTGTTTATTGTGCCACATCACATGTTTTCTTTTATAACTCATGTTGTTTCTACAGACTTACAGAAAACTTTTAGGCTAGAGGTCAATTGGACACCTGGTTTAGGAGCTACCCCGAGCGAGCCACTAACCCAACAATTGTACATTTATACACACCGCAACACTGAACTTGTAATCCATCTGCTAAGGAGCTTAGAGTAGTCTTTCCAAGAAGCGGAGCGTGGAAGCAAGCAGGCGGAGGGCGCCGATCGAGACCACGACGACGAGGTGTAGGATGTCTCTTTAGAGTTAAGGTCCGATCGTAGGATAGTTGGGAAGTCACCGAGATTGTCCCTTGATCTGTGACATCCCCTACCTTTCACTCCATTGACTCCTGAAAATAAATTTTCATATTTTGAGACTTCCCCCCTTTTGATGTCCTCATATTTTATCCTTGGAATCCTAAACTTTGTAATCTTGAAAGCAAAATCACTGATCTTAATCGAGAGTCTTCTTAAGTGCTTTCAATCATTTAAAATGTAATTAACTATATGGGTTTGTCTCTATAGGGAACTGAAGAACTCAGCTTAATATAAACCCAATTTAATCTCCCATAATAAATAAAGGAACTTGTCGGCTTACATAAAGGTTTTACAGACCAATCAGATGTCATAGATCTTTTAGTTTAGGTGGTCAAGTCTGCCAACAAGTTGTATGCATATCTTTCGGGATAGTGTACTGTTTGTGATATCTCGCTTAGTAATCTAAACTATCAAATATGTCAAGTTCGTTTGGTCTCACTTTTCAAAATTAAAAATTATTTTATAAAACTATAATCATACCTCATCTATCTAAATTAAATCCAAATTCAAATGAATCTTCGAAGGATAAAACGGCCAACAGGCGGTTTGGGCGGCAGTATGCCGGAAGGGAGGGATAGATACACACCACCTCGGGACAAGTTACAGCCGGATCACCTTCTCATTGTCGGATACACCTCTAGAAAAAGGAGGGACATCGGAGACTGTTCTGACAGGGTAAAAACTAAACCCTAACACTATAAACAACATATGTATCATAGATATATCGGCAAGAGAACAAAAAGGGAAGAGGGAATAATTCCCGCCCAATGAAAAGAGGGTGGGGGACGGTCCAGCCTCCTACTGGAGAATCGGTTAGAGCCTGCTCTGCGCCCAAGCTCCCACATCACTAACTTATATATTATGTTTTGTATATAAATACATTTCATAGTGAATGACTGTATTCGACAAATTACATGAAATATAAAGCATCGGCCAAACTTACAGTGAATTTTAATTAAAAAAATAATTATAAATTGAAGGTCATGTATACGGTTTACATTTTTAACACGGGAGCAGGACTCCCTGACTCCTGCAAGTGAACCAGTCGGCCCAATTGAAGCCGGTGCAGGGTAAACATAGGTCGAGCAACTTGGGAGCGGGATTTTGACGTGGTCGGACTATCGCCAACCCCTCTCCTCCTTCATTTCTAGTTGTCGCCCTTCCCTTCCTGTTTTACCTATCAGCTATTATATATGTGTTGTTTTGCTTGTTAGAGTTTTTGATGTGTTCTACTTATAGATTTTCTATGTGGAGAATATTCCCTGCTTTAGGGTTGTATCAGAAGAGGGGTGGTGATACTCCAGCTGTATCTTTCTCCAAGATAGTGGTGTATCCTTCTTTTTTACCATCCCTACACCCCCCACCCCACCCCCATCACCCATTTCCGGCAGTCGCGAGCCTCGCCATCCTTTATCCTCGCACACAGCCACCCTTCTCCCAACGGCTTACCTCGTAATCTAGCTCCCCGAACGTCACCCTAGCCTTCAACTGTCCTGTCCCTAAAGTCCATCATTGTTGTCCCCCTCCTCAGCCTTCATCCTAGCCCCGATCACCACTGTTCTGCCGCAGAACCTACTGGCCAACCCTCCATCATTGTTGTCCCTGCAATTCCGCAACTTCCCCTCGCTACAACCAGCATTTCTTTATTGTCATCACCCATGTCAACCATCCCGACCTCCACCGCTCTTGGAATACACCTTAGAGGTGTTTGCTTGTGTCATTCATGTTTTGTGTTGGAATACACCTTAGAGGTGTTTGCTTGTGTCATTCATGTCTTGTGTTGTTATTTTATGTGTGTTGTGTTGCAACCATCACTCTATATCAATAAAAATTTATTTTGCATTTTCTGTTGAATTTCCTACTAGTTTTGGTATCATTTGGTATTAGAGCTAACACAGCCCTAGTCTTATCCGAGAGTTTCCTAGCATCAACCTCATCTCTCCACCAAAATTTTTCACTCCTACCCTCAACCACCTCTTCGATTTCCCCAAACCCAACCTCCACCAAAATTTGTCTTCCTATTCCTAAACCCTAGCCATGCCACATCGAAGTTCATGCCTGAGCCAACCCAATAAGAGATGAGGCAGGAGCTCCATCGCCTTCAACAAAGGCTTGCAGAGATTGAAGAATTAACACATGAAGAAGTTACATTCAACTGAGTTCGAAGAGTAAAAAGAGACGAGGATCTGAATCCCTTCCATTGAGATAAATTCAGTGATGAATAAGATAGGCTACATCATTTTGAAATCCAATATCAGAGGAGGCTTAGAGAGGGATATCTGAAACTCCCTCAAAGGGAGACTCACAGAGAGAAGATATCATTTGGAGGACACAGAAACTTTGACATCAAAGCAGATCTGCTAGAGTTCGAAGGAGATATGAATCCTAAGAAATTCAATGATTGTTTACAGGTTGTTGAGTGGATCTTCGAGTATAAAGATGTGTTAGAGGAAAGGCGAGTCAAATTAGCGAGCATCAAGCTGAAGAAGAGTGTTTTTCTGTGGTCGGAGAACTTACAAAGATAGGTAAAGAGAGGGTAGTAATAAGAGTACCAAGTGAGAGAAGATGAAGAAAGCAATGTAGAGGAAATGCCTCCCACCCCATTATCGTCGGGATATGTTTCTAAGGCGCCATCACCTGTAGTAGAGGGATCTAACAGTAGAAGAGTTCACGGAACAATTTGATCATTTGCAGATGAAGTGTGATCTGACGGAGACAGAGGAGAATACAGTGACCGGATACCTTTGGGGTCTGAAGTCTGCTATTAGCAATGTGGTACAGCTACAAACATACTAGACATTGTGGGATTTCCAAACACTAGCACTGAAGGAGGAAAGAAAGCAGAAGCAGAGCAAGCGAAAATCCTCTTTCAGGCAGCAACTTGCAAGCAGGCAATCATCTACAGCTACACAACCGACGGAGGTACCCCAAGAGACATGGGCAGGCCTGGGCAAGGGAGTGACAGTCTATATCAGAGCGGGAAGAAGCGGGAGAAGGTAGCTCCTGCAGTGTTGTGTCGGCCAGGAAGTGTGACAGATGTCATTGCTACAGTCACATCGCCTTCAGCTATCCCACGAGCAGAGTAGTCACACTTACAGATCAATGCATCATTGAGGAGGTTAGCGAGGAGGAGACAGCTGAGGACCAAAGTGAGGAACATCATCTTCCCCCAAATGGAGAGGCACATGTAGTTCAATGGGACCTAAAGGCTATTTTGAACGAGGGATCGGCAGTGACATCACCACAACATTTTTTACACAAGCTGCACAGTGAATGAAAATATATGCAGTCTTATCATCGACGGCGGGAGCAACAAAAACATTGCATCGATGCAGAAGCACTTCCCGCGGTGCTCGCTAACGTGGTTGAAGAAGAGAATTAGATCAGCATCGACCTGAGATGTTTGGTAAAGTTCTCAATCAGAGGCCAAATGTGGTATGACGTGGTTCCTATGAATGTTTGTCGCCTTTTGTTGGGACGACCGTGGCAGTTTGACCAGAGAACTCAACAAGATGGATTCAGAAACACTTGTTCATTTACCAAGGAAGAAAAGAACATCATTCTACTTCCTTCGGCAGAGCCGGAGATCACAGGAACCCTTACCAGCAAGCGATGTCAGTGGGGCCAGTTCTAGTGACGACACAAGATGAGAGGACCGAGCCACATGTTCCAGACACAGGACAGTTATGCCAGAGAGGATGTCAAGGTCTCATAGTCAACATCGTACCACCAGCTCCATTACCGGATGGGAAGATGCAGCCTACTCACATGACGCATCAAACTAACCTGATAGCAGATTATCTTGGGAGGATCTAGCAATACAGGCATGGCCCATAATCTCGGAAGAGAGGATCAAGGGGGACATGAAAGCGCAAGTGGTGTCGATTTCTTCAATGCTTTGGCCGGCAGTGCAGCCGACAGTAGGATCCAGGTGCCACCAGGATTGAATACAAGAACCATATGCTTCAATAAATGAGGTCAAAGCTCCTTCAACCCTGGGAGACTGAAGCAAGAGCGAGGTCTCCGACAATAGGAATTCTCGCTAGTGAACTGGCTGACCCAATTGAGGTCGGTCCAGGGTAAACCCATACAGAGCGACCTGGGCGCGGGATTTTGCAAGACGGGACTACCACCCACCCCTTTGCTTTTTTTGGTTGTCGCCCAAAGGGGGAAATCTTCCCTTCTTATTTTATTTATTAGCTATTATATGTGTTTTTTTGCTTGTTAGAGTTAGTTTTTGCAGCGTTCTACTTTTAGATTTCCTGTGTAGTGAGTTTTCCCTGTTCTAGAGCTATCTCCGAGAAGGTGGTGGTGTATCCTTTCTTTTTTACCATCTGTAATCAGCAGTCGTCGACCACCCCTTTTTAATCTCCCCCTCACACCCCTTTTTAATCTCCCCCTCACACCCCTTTTCAGCAGTTGCCGACCACCCCATGCTTCATCCCCGCACCTAGCCATCCCTCCCCTAACGCCTTACTCTTGTTGTCCAGCTCTCCGAACGTCACCCAAGCCTTCAACTGCCCTGTCCCTCCTCAGACTTCATCCCATCCCCGGTCACCGTTGTTCCGCTACAAAACCTGTTGCCCAACCCTCCATCATTGCTATCCATGCAGGTTTGCACCTTCCCCTCCCTGCCACCAGCACCCCTTTGCTGCCATCACTCCTGCCAACCATCCCGACCAAACTAATCGACCTCCACCGCCCTTGGAATAAACCTTAGAGGTGCTTGTTTGTGCCGTTCATATTTTGTATTGTTATTTTTTGTTGTGTTGTGTTTCAAACCTCTCTCTACAACAAGAATAGTTTGTTTGGCATTTTCCGTTGAATTTCCTACTAGTTCCCGTATCAATTTCTTACGGTTCATATTTTCCTATGGGACTGGGCCAATCAGGAATAATGAAATGAAGAACTTGCTGCTATTTGGAAATATACTGATTTAGCAAGATGCTAAACAACACATTTGGATTTGATCTTCCATGTACAAAAAACGAGCAAAAAATAAAATTATAATTACAGCAAAACAAAACAGAGAGCTTGCCTGAATATGCACTTCAAGGGGGACAGGTCTGACACTAGGCTTGAAATTGAAAAGACCAAGCTCTCCAACACCCAACCAATCAGCCAAATCACTGGGATGAAGTAAAAGCAACAAAAAATATAATCAGAAAAAGAAAGAAGGCTGAGAGAGAGAGAGAGAGATGAAAGAAGGGATAAGGAGGGGGAAACTTGTCCTTCATGCAGAAAATTGATCATCATAAACAGCCACGCATAAAAAAAGGTAATTCTGTCGTACAAATAACATAAATAAATAACAAATATATGGCATAAGCAAGCGCATCAATGACAAGGTGAGCCTTTATTGATGCGTAAGAAAATTTGAAGTACAGTTGCAATTTTAAGCACTCCTATTTCAGACTATCAGAACATCATAGGCCTTCAAAGATAATTAGATAGAATTTCTTTGAATTAAACTCTCCCTGAAAACTCAACGACAAAATAAATAAAAGATAGCAGACAAGTGATAACAAATGTTAAAAAACCATAACGAAAAGAAGTCAAAATTGATACCAAAAAAAATTGAAGTTGAATTTACTTTAAAGAAGATACAGCATAAATATCAAAGAATTGATAAGATTTAGTACTGAGATTTAGAGATTCACATGAAGAACCAGAGCAATATGATCGGCCAATGTTGTCAAAGAAATGCTTTGATGTGCACTTTTAGAGTGATACGCTACGATGAAAAATAGTTATGGTTCACCATGCTGCAACACGTGCAAGCACTATGAAGCATGGTAAGGCTGCAGTAGACACTTAATGAAACAAAGTGTAAAGCACACACATGATTGAGAAGGCCTTCTCTAACACAAGCTCTCGCATGACTAAATCATTTGAGAAGACCACACTGAAGATGGTAGCTGCAACATTGCGCATATCAAGTTTGATTTGCCTTACGAACATTGAAATTGCTTTAACAATACCCTTTAATGAAGTGTACTGCACCGACATGTTCAGAATGTCAAAAATAGCTCAAAATACTAAATCGTTGCAAAAAGTGAAACACATATGCCTGCAGGTGATAGTGACACAAAATTCAAGACGCACAAAGAATGAAGATGCACAAGAAACAAGTAATACACAAATGGCTCTTTTTTCTAGGTGTAAAAATTAATATATTATTATTAGTAGTAGTATTAGAAGTAGCAAAAATTCTCCATCTCCCATCAAAAATCAAATCTCACAGCCTATATCCCTGCTAAAATCTCATCACCTAATCTCATAGCCCCTATCCCGTCTCATCCAATCTCTCATTCATTATAAAAAAATTCTTAAACCATAACGAGATTAAGCAAGAGTTGCATATTATACAAAACCTTCAACCAGTATATTATAGTAATAGCATGAAAAATTGCAGATGAATCCATAAATGATAGTATTAGATTGGATGCTGCACATAAACAATTAAGAAGTTCAAAAATAGAGAAAAGAATGAGACACAAAAGAACTCAATTAAGAATATACCGTGCATTAGCAAGAGCAGTTGAGAGACCAACGAAACGAATGGAACGGGCTGTTTGAGATGATATATACCGCATCCTTGAAACAATGACCTTGAAGGATATTATTAAAAATAAACAATAGTATAAATAAAAGCTTCCTAAGTTAAAGAACTCCAGCAAATATAATACTTGCAAAAAAAAAATGCCGCAACAAAACCATTAACAGGCCTTTAAAAAACATTAAATAACAAGAAAATTTTAACATTTACATCTTATGCAGAACTAGCTTTAACCAAGGAAATTTATAATTTTACATCACATTTAACCATTATGCAAGTAGCTTACATAGAAAGCCATGCGTATTAAATATGATTATTAAATCCAGCTATTTTATAGGCACATTCCTAACAAAGATAAATGAAGGTAAAAGTACGCATATACACATTTTAAAATGAAAATTAAATAATAAATGAATTTCCATAAAGTTTAGCTGAGCACTCCAGGTGAACAAACAACAAGCAGCTTTTATCCCACTAATTGGGGTCAGCTACATAAATCCCTTTTTCTCCATTGTGTCCTATTGAGTGCCATATTTTCATTTAATTCTAACAAATTAAGATAATTTTCTATACAACATGCCCAAGTCTTTATAATTAAGATTTCTATACAACATGCCCAAGTCTTTATAGGTCTACCTCTACCTTTCTAAACATAAGTCAACCATAAAACATATACTCTCCTAACAACGTCATCAGATGGTCTACGTTTAATGCCATCTAAGGCGACTCTCTCTAATCTTGTCTTCATTGGAGCTACTCCAACCCCTTCAAGGATACATTTGTTTCACATTTTATCTCTAGGAGTAAAGCCCAAGTGAACAAATAAAAGACATGAAAAAGAATGGATTTAGGTCATTATTTAGGTCATTATTTAAAACAAATATCTATTCAGGTCATTATTTATTGCATTTTCCATTCCAGGTTATTAATTTAGATTTAAGGGATAAAAGCTTTTTCCATATGCCAAAAACTTTATGAGCTTCCGTAGAAATAATAAAATTGAAAGGAAGATAAAAAGAAAAGAGGTTTGAAGAATTGTACAAAAAAGTGAATGGATGATGTGAAATTACATAAAATAATTCAAAACAAAAATGTAAACTTAATTCCGCTGAGCACCAGACCTCCTCCCAGACAGCTCCAACTTCCTTTTGCAAATCAGAACATTGAGAAACGTAACAACATACACAAATCAACATAACTGAAAAGTGAATGAGCATATAGCACTCAATAGGAAAAAAAATAGAAAATGAAGATCCATAAGGCCAACACATGCAGTTGGAATAATTATGATGACGGCAACTCATATCAATAACTATATATCTACAAGCATAAATTGTACATAGATCTATAAGAACACATGCTTGCATAAACACATTTAAAAGCATGTGTAAATTAAAATATGCTTTTATGCAGTGCTCCGGAACACACCAAGATTGCAAAAGCCATAAAGCTAATAATTAAATAATAACTAATAAAGTGCAATTAATTAGATTTAGTTATTATCAAAAACAATCACGAAGATAATTAAGAGCCGTTGTGTCATATAAAACATTTAAAAAGCAATAACATACGGTTAATGTTTTAACCCATTTATATCAATATAGATTATTCAAAATAAAGGAATGAAAAGATAAAGATAGATAACATAATTATTTCAAGTATAAATGTAGGATCAAATAAATTTGCATTAAGAGGATATTTCTCATTTCTGAACAAAGTTAACAATAAAACTTAACCAGAATTATGTTGACATTTTCAAGGCAATTTGGCTTCAGGGGGTCATTGAATGCTATAAGAGCTAAGAATGTAATGAGCAAGTTGAATACATTTTTTAGTCAGCAATTATATTATGGATTCAGGAGCTCAATTTGGTTGGATATAAATTGCAAATTAGTAAGTCTGTAACTATAATATCATTCATGAAATGACCAGTTTGCCATCATGTTATTGTAATCATAAAACAGAGAGTGGCTCAGACAATCCAATCATCACAATCATTCTTTCCCTCCACAGTTCACTCAAAGCTTTTGGACAAAGAGGACTTAGAGAACATGGCAAAAAAGCCATCAATAGATATGATGATTTAATTTTTATGAATAGTTTGAGATTGGAAAGAGACTAGTGGGAGTGGAGCGAAGGCGACAATAGGAAGCCGCCAAGAATACATGGTAGTTTTAGAAGACAAAAAAAGGTTTGTTTGGGCCAGCTTTCTCACTATTTTATTTTTTAAACTGCTATCAAGCTTTGACTAATGCTTTCTTGCTAGTTTTCATAAATTTTTGTGGTGTGAAGTTGCTTTTAAGAATAATTTAAAAAATCATTCAAGGCATGCATCTCGAGATATTTTAAATTGAGGTGCACAAAAAAAGCCTCAAGGCTAACGCTTCTCTTGACTAAAGCATATGCCTCAAAGGGTTCTGAGGTAGCACCGCCATGAGGTTATAAAAAAAAATATTGCATCATAGCATAATCCAATATTTATGTATTATATTATATTCTAATTTGTAAATATCTAATATATGCCTAATACGACTGCTAAGCCTATTACGCCAATCAGTCTAATTCAACCACTTGACGATCGAATTGGAAGACCTATGATTGAGAGAGCAAGTCATCCTTTTTGTGCGGGTGAGAAGGACTAGACGGAGAAAGATTGAAAGTCTCACTATTTAAGCGTGAGAACAAAATATGTTCAAGCTGATTGTGAGAGGTAGGAGCCGACGAAGAATCTGAGGTGCAATTTGGAGTCTGTGTTTAAATTTTTTTTTATATAACATTACTATTTTTTTATGCCTGCTATAATTTAGTTAGAATAATGTTGTTTATAGTTAATATTATCTTCTTCCCATATCACATGACTATTGTTATATTCATTTCAAGACTCCTTTACCTGTTATTGTTATGTCAAAATGTCATTATATGATAATTTTAATATAATATTAGTATGCTTTATATTATAAAATAATATTAATATGCATTATATTATATTATATTATACTTTGTATATATCTAATATATGCCTAGTACAACTTATTGGTCTAGTACAAGCGATGGTGAGCAACTCATCTTCTTGGTGTGAGTGCGAGAGACTAGAGGGAGAAAGATCGGGAGTCTTGTTGTTTGTTCAAGCGTGAGAGCAAAATGTATTCAAGTCAACAGTGAGAGACAAAAGCCGATCAAGAATATGAGATGCAATTAAGAGTATCTCTATTTATTTGTTTTTTTTTATATTTTCTTATCATGACTTTAGAATTGCTTATGAAAATTAATATTGAGTTAAAATAAAGTAGTTAATGGTAAATGTTATTTTCTTCTCATAGCACATGGCTATTGTTATTTTCTTTGTAGAACTCCTTTATTTGCTATGCTTGCATGTCAAAGCATTATTAAATGATAGTTTTAATATACTATTAGTACGTATTATATGATAATATAATATTAGTATGCATTATAAGACATTATGCTTTATATATTTCTAATATATGCCTAATACAATTGTTCGGCCTAGTATAAACTATCAGTCTAATCCAATTACTTGACATGTGGTTGCAAGACCTACGACCAAAAGTGAGAGAGCAAGTAATCTTTTTTCTACAAATGTGAGAGACTAGAGGGAGAAAGACTGAGAGTCTTGTTGTTTAGGCGTGAGAGCGAAATGTGTTCAAACTGACTTTGAGAAAAAGGAGCCAACCAATGAGGTGCAATTGCGAGTCACTCCATTTAACGTTTTTTTCTTATTATAACTTTAATATTGCTTATCGCTGAAATTATTGAGTTAAAATAAATTTGTTTATAGCTAACATTATTTTCCTTCCATAGCACATGGTTATTATTATTTTCTTTTTAGAACTACTTTATTTGATAATATTGCGTCACAATGTTATTATATGATAATTTTATTCTTGCACTGTTGATTTTCCTAAAGATAATGTGACAATTTTCATAGTTATTAAATGATCATTTGTAAATAATTTTTAATTTTGAGTATATTAACCTTTGTTTTGAAGCTTATGACTCAATTCAGCTTGAGACTAACAGCTAGTTTTATCGAAACAAAACGCCTCAATTCCCAATTCCACATTCTCAGACCTTGCTTTTAAGGACCAAATATGCTAGACTGTGATAGTTGAAAGAAAGATATTGGTAGACTCTTAAAATAATATATTTATAATATTTATAGAAGCTTTCAAAAACTTTGATTTCCTAGCCAAAAGTTTACATCTTAACAAAAGGCTGCAACAACATCAAAAAGCTCCCAAGTGCAAGTGTTTTTACCGGTTGAAACAACATAAACTATAAAACTCTTGAGAATGAATAAATTGTCATTGGATAAAAGGATGGAAAGTCTGTTTAGATCCCTATGAACTTAAAAAATTAACTATACAAAAACAACAACAAACAACAAAGCCTTAATCCCACTACGTGGGGTCGGCTACATGAATCCTTTTTCCCCATTGCGTCCTATTTAGTGTCATATTTTCATTTGGTTCTAGTAAATTAAGATCATTTTTAATACAATAAGCCCAAGTCTTCCTAGGTCTACCTCTTCCTTTCTTAACACAAGTTAAATCTAAAACATCTACTCTCCTAATCGGATCATTAGATGGTCGACGTTTAATGTGACCAAATTATCTAAGACGACTTTCTCTAATTTTGTTCGTCACAGGAGCTACACTAACCCGATCACGAATATATTCATTTCGCATTTTGTATCTAAGTGTAAAGCCACTCATCCACCTAATCATTCTCATCTCGGCAACACTTAACTTATTATTATGCTTCTCTTTTAAAGGCCAACATTCAGCGCCATAGAGCATTGCAGGTCTCACCACCGTTTTATAAAATTTTCCTTTCAGTCTTAGCCGTACTTTTCTATCACACAAAAGGTACTAAAATTACATTCCATGTATTCAGTTTTAGTTCTACTTAAACGAAGGCCTTTAGACTCCAATGTAGACCTCCATAATTCAAGTTTTTCCTGGGCTTTTTCTCTCGTTTTATCCACGAGAAGAATATCATCAGCAAAAAGCATACACCAAGGTACATCCTCTTGTAGATGTCCAGTAAGACCATCCATAACTAAAGCAAAAAGATATGGGCTTAAAGTCGATCCCTGATGTAAACCAACAGAAATAGGAAAATATTTTGTCAATCCTCCTTCAGTTTGAACACAAGTAACAGCTCTAGTATACATATCTTTAATGACTTGAATATAAGTCATATCAACACATTTCTTCTCGAGAACTCTCCAAAGGATATCTCTTGGAACCTTATCGTAAGCTTTTTCTAAATCAATAAAAATCAAATGTAGATTCTCCTTATTATCTCTGAACTTCTCCATCAAACCTCTCAATAAATGTATAGCTTCCATAGTAGAATTGCCCGACATAAATCCAAATTGTTTAAGAGAAATCTTTGTAATGCGTCTTAACCAATATTCAATTACCCACTCCCATAACTTTAAAGTATGGCACATCAACTTAATTCATCTATAATTTGCACACTCTTGTGCATCCCCTTTATTCTTAAAAATGGGGACCAAAATACTCTTCATCCACTCCTCACGCATCTTTTTAGTTTTTAAAATAATATTAAAGAGTTTAGTAAGCCGAGAAACTCCCAAATCTCCTAAATATTTCCACACTTAAATTAGGATATCATCAGATCCTACAGACTTTCTACCATTGATTTTCTTTAAAGCCTCCTCAACATCTTTTTTACGAAGACTATAAAAATGAAACGTTTTATTATTATTCAAGATATTAAGATCATTAAGGTCGATCGTATTTTCACAAACTTCATTAAAAAGTTTATCAAAGTAACTCACCAATCTATGTTGAATATCTTTTTCTAAGAAAATTATTTTTTGATTTTCATCTTTAATACACTTTACTTGAGTTAAATCTTTACTTTTCTTTTCTCTTTGTTTGGCTAGTTTATACATATATTTTTCACCCTCCTTAGTATCTAATCTATTATAAAGATCATTAAAAGTAGAGTTTTTAGCATCACGGATTGTTCTTTTAGACTCACTGCGCTCCATTTGATATTTTTCCCAGTTCTCTAAGTTTTTACATTTAAACCAATTTTTATAACATAACTTCTTATATTTTATCTTTTCTTACACATTATTATTTCACCACCAACTATTTTTATTTATAGAAAAAGTTATTTATAAAAACTTTTTCTTTTGATTCTCTAAGCAAGCATTTTGCTACTTGTTTAATAATGTTTGTTATTTTATCCCACATAACATTTGCTTCTTCATGAATATCCCAAATTTTGAAATCTTGACTTTTACTCATAAAAATAAATAATTTTATTTGTCTTTTAA
>NW_018164444.1:7535204-7570122 GCF_001263595.1 Phalaenopsis equestris
TTCACTTGGAATGACCTTATCGCGACGATCTTCACGACGATCTCTTCTTCTCATATAAAAATCATCAATTTGTGTTTTATTAGATCCACTCTTATAAGTAATAAAATGTTCATCTCTTTTCTTGAATAAAGTATTAGTAATAACAAAATCATATGTTAAAGCAAAATCTAAAATAGTTTTAACTTCTTCATTAGTTACTCCAAAACTGTAGCCACCATAAGTATTTCTGAAGTCTTCTACCACTCTACTGACATGTTCATTTAAATCTCCTCCAATAAAAATTCTTTCTTCAAGAGGTATCATTTGTATTAAGTCTTCTAAGTCATTCCAAAATTTATCTTTAGACCCTGTATCTAAACCTTTACACAATGATCGAAAGGATTCATGTCATGATTTTTTCAACAAGTTTTACGCTGGCTATTGACTACCTAACGCAACCCTCCACTTTTCACATTCAGGCTTAGGTCAAAAAATTAACTATAAGTGAGAAAAAGAAATTATTCTTTTCATGAGGAGATTAGTAATTGCAGAGCAGTCAAGTTAACTCTGTTGGATCTGATTAACAAGTTTGGTTATGTCTTAAAAGCCCAAAGAACAAGAATCAACGGATTTTCTAGCTATTTGAAAACATGCGCATAATTTCATTATTCGCTACATTAATATTGCGACTATTGTCATTGTCATTAATCTTAGAGCAACTATTTACGGATGATTTTCATCATGACAATAGGATAAAAACAAGGGGCATTTACATACATACCACCCAAGTCCTATCCATTTATATATCTAACACCTACACTATACTTTTTACATCTATACAATCCCAATTTCTCATATCAAAAGTACTATAATTTTAACATTTAAAAAGTGAAATACAACTTTTTATGCATAAGTAGGGTGGCATGCATGTCAAAATTGAAGTATAGATGTTAGAAATGTAAATACATAGGAATTGAGTGGTACGTATGTAAATAATGCTAAAAACAAATAGAGTACCTCAAGAATTGGACCACGGTCAGTTCCTATCAAATGAATCTCATCCAATATCATGAGTCCCACCTATTGATCAACAAAATCTCAGTATATGTCTACAAAATCTAATCACACGGTTTAATTCCAGCTGCTCTGATGGAAAGTAAGAAATGATACCACAAGAAAACCATATAAAAATACACATGCTAACATCTTACCTTCATCACATAAGTTCGACTATGCCAACTACGACTAATTCCATCCCACTTTTCAGGAGTAGAAATGATGATATCAGCTGATAATAGTGCCATGATATCAGGAGTAAAATCACCAGTCATCTCAACCTAAAAGCATTGTTGCTTTTATTAGATAATCATCATGCTTTGATATCATAAAAAAAAGCTATAATATGACGGTAAAATAAAAGAGGGAAATTTACATAGGTAGCACACAATTCATATGTATTTACAAATTTCACCCCTAAACTTAATCTTTATACACATAGAACTTTGATATTTTAAACTTATGCATGAAAGGTGTATTTTACTTGTAAAAAGTGGTAATAGTGTTATTTTTTATGTGATATCAAAGATTTAAGTGTTGTGTAAGTAAATATGAGTTTGGGTATGAGATATGTAAATACATAGGAATTGTGTGCTATGTATATAAATGCCCCCATAAAATTTATTTTTCTGTAACTAGCACATAAATATTGCATATTACCATCGTTTTTCCAAGCTGAGAAACTAGCCGTTTTCTCCAGTCAATCATTCTTTCCCGAACTAAAGCTTTAAGCGGAGCGATGTAAACTACCTGCAATGATATAGCTATATAAAATGACAAGTGCATGAATTTATCTGAAAATAAAACCAAACCTTCATATCAGGTTGAGTATTGAAAAGATGCAGCATTGCCAGCTCAGCCGATATTGTCTTTCCACTTCCTGTTGGTGCTCCTAAGAGTACATTATTCTCTGTGTGGTAAAGGACATGAAATATCTGCCAAATTATTAAAAAAAAAAATAGATAGATGATGAACATGAGAATCAATAAGAGAGATAAACAAAAAAGTTAACAGCACATAAAAAGATAAACCTGCGTTTGGATTGGGTTGAAATGTGAAAATTTGTATAGGTTTTCGTAAGTTTGATTGCCAAGACAGCTGACGGGAAGAGGTTTCAAGTCTAGAAGCTCCGTATGTGATATTTGTGTCTAAATATTAGCAAAAAATTCAGTATTTAAAAAAGGGAAAAAAGATGCAGAATAAAATAATTTTGTAAAAATGCTTACCTCGGGCAATGTCAGATTATTGAAAGATACGGTATAAATTGACTCTGCATGTAACCATGAATCTGAAACAGCACGGATGTAGTATTGTGGTGGATGTGGTTCAAATATTGGTACAGTGAAAGAGATCTTCTGAGATTCTCCCCTCGCCATCTTCTTAGTTAATGTGAAGAGCTCCGAATGATAGATGTGATCATTTTCAGAGTCCTGCACCAACATAAACCACATAATGGATATGTTGAGCCAAAAAAGGCAGTGCAGATTTCTAGAAGCATGCTTATTAAATGCCTACATTACACAATTTCCTCCTCACCGTAATATGCATCTGACTACTTCACGGGTCATTTGAGTGAAAGTATGTAAAATACTTGAATATATTCCAAATTCATTGTAAACTAAACACAATACCATTGGAATACTCGAGATTCATTAATTGGCTGTAAGAGAAAATTTAGAAAACAATTTTTCTAAATGCTTGGTTGGAAGTAGAATGAATTTAATTTTTTTATTGATATGTTCTTTTAAATATATATTTTGAATTAGTATATTCTTTCAAACATTTTTTAAACAAATCCAAGGCATCATATTCTAGCAGGGTCAACATGATCTCAAGGGGCAGAAACATAGTAAACCAAAGACTGTGAGGTTGTAGAAATTGCAATGTTGGATGATAGGGACACAGGGACGAGGTTGCGGCCTGAGATGTTGAGTGCCAAGCTAAAACACGAGATAACATAAGAGAGGATGGCATGGAGGCCTGGACTAGGGCTATCAAAAAAACTCGTTGTTCGCGAACAGTTCGTGTTTGGTCCGTCAATGAGTTCGTGTTCGGTTCGTTCGTTAAGTAAACGAGACGAGCGTGAACAATTTTTTTTTTTGTTCGGTTAGTTAAACGAACCACACGAACAATGATGAGTTCGTTCGTGTACGAATCGTTATTATTCGAAATATAAATAATTTAAAATAATTATATATAAAAATTTATGATATTTTAAAAAATTAAATTTTATAAATTATAATATATAATAAATTAATAATAATAATATTATATTATTTATATATATTAATATTAGGGATGTAAAACTAGCTCGTCGTTCGCAAACAGCTCATGTTCGGCTCGTTCGTTAAGAAATCGATTCATTTATTAAGCAAACAAGTCGAGCGAACAATTTCAAACGCGAGCTTATTTCAAACAAACTAAATTTCAAACGAACTGAACACGAACACAAGCCTGTTCGTCCGTGTTTGGTTCGTTTACACTCCTAATAACTGGACAATGAGCGGCAATGTCAGCGGTCACCAATGCAATTAGCATAGATGTTGCAAGCCAACAATGAACTGGGAACCCACCCAGTTCAGATGAATTTCAAATTCATCAAAAAAATTTATTGGCCGAATTTTACATGTCTCAGGAAATAGTTTGATGAAAAACCCTAATTTATGCTTTTTCCTTGCACCAATATAAGGCTTGGATCTTCTTTGGTGGCTTTTATCCTTGTTCTTTATATTTGGAAAGTCATATTATAGCATACTTGATCTAGTTTTGTTATATCTATAGAAACCAATTACTATGAACTTTGATCTTTTTTGTATCTTTGTGCATCTCATCCAAGTTTCATATTAAAAACCCCTATAGCATTCTACATCAAATCTTCAGCACAACAGAAATTATCAAATGCTCCAACTATCAAGCAGTATAATTGGGCGGATTGTAAATTATCTCTCTGCAGTTCTCCACATAATCAAAATATCCAAGGATAAATCTTTAGGATGGTCACTATCCTTGGAACCAATAGAATAAAGAACCCAAAAAAACACAATAATTGGCATTAACCACGACTATAAGGTCCTTATAACTCCAAAATATCCAGTATTTAGGAACAAAAAAAACGCAAAAAAAATCTAACTTTTTCATATAACCATTTACAAAACTACGTGAATAAGAAAAAGAAGTAACTAGAATAAGCGGTGAAAGTATTAGCTTAGTAAATTGCTCACACCTCAACAGAAAACCACCAACGTTCAGAGGCACCATGAAAACGATCCTTCCAAACAAAGTCTGGAGTTATAAATACATCCACCTGCAATTAAAATATCACAGAAGCAAGTTAAAGGATAGTTACAAAGCTCTGAAAAAAAAATTAGAATGATTTTGGCGAGCAATTTCTTGGACACAAAGCAAACCTTTAGGACAGTTCTCGTAATTGGACTAACATTTGCAGATAAACTGATATTTGGGAAATAACTGAGATATTGCTTCACCACCTACAACAATAAAAGAAATGAGTGGAACTGTTCAAAGGAAATCATAGTAAGCAGAAAATCACCTTCCCTCCGGGAACATAACGAATTAGAACACCGATGTCTTTTTCTTCCATCTCAAGCAGACGGTCTAAATCCGCTCCTCTTTCTTCAAGTTTTCTTAGAACCTTAACGAAGAAAACTGTTAATAAAAGAACAATAGAAATAGCAGGAGAAAATATCAGCAGGTTAAGAGTTCACAACAAACTTCTGATGGAACGTCCTTATCGAATTGTCTCAACGGATGGTGATGAGGCCAAACTTGACGATCCACAGCCTTGCAGTAGTTCAAGATTAAAAAGGACATCTCACTCCAGCCTCGGCGTAAACAAATTTCAAATAAAGCACGCAAAATACGACCTAAACTTGCACTAATATATGCAGCATCAGAAATCAAAGAAAAGCTATCCATTGAACCCCGTGAAATATGCACCTGCAAGCATTGAAACAGCTTTAAAGCTACAGCTATGAGGGTTGAAATAAAATCACTCAAGGTGGATCCACCGCTATGATTAAAGCACCAAAAATAGTCCCGTAACTATTAATATGAGGTCATTTTAGTCCCGAGTCAAAAAGTGTAAAATTAGTCATCAGACTCTTTTAATATGTGCTGAAATGATCAACAATTTTAGCTCCCATTAAAAGAATATATGGACAAACAAAACAGTTGTATACACTCGAGGACTAAAATGGAACACTAAAAAGAGTTGGGGACCATTTGGACACTTTTCTCGATATGATTATAAACCTGAATCAGAATTGAAATTTTCCCATGTTTATCACTAGGTCCACCCTTGACTTCTAGAGGACAAAAAAATTTGGACAATTTTTCAAGCTCCTCCTGTTCGTCTTCTCTAACAACGATATTTTCAAATTCAGAAGAATGAGCAACCATGTTAATAATCTGCAGCAGCCACATAGCCAGAAAATATGATAAGTAGAAACGGATAACGAATGAAGGATTTAAGATTGAACGATACAGAATGGTGCTCATACTTCACTATCGCTCATGTGGCGTCTAAGCATTTCGTTGTAAGTTTCAACACTCGAGTACTGAAGGTAGAAATGGCTGGCTATACGACCAAGCTCTGTACAGTAAAAATTGCCACTTTTCTCATCAAATCTCATCATCTTTGCTTTGTCTAGTGAACGTGCAGCATCCACTATTAACGACCTTTGTTTGGATGACAATGAAGGATCAGCAATGATCTAGAAGCCATAAAAGTGATGATTTTAGTTCAATAAAAAGTAGACAACATGGAAATATAAACAGAATGATAACTGTTCTACATGAAACTCCACTGTTAAATCAAGTACAAGTAAATCAGTGAGTGTAGAAAACTGCATAACATAAGGTCGAAATTAATTAAACTAAGCAAAACTACAATCCACCAAAAAGCCCATAATGCAAAACCATAGGGGTTTTATCTTTTCTTTTTTTTATTTTTTGTTTTTTATTTTATTTTGTTTATATTTTGATTTGAAACAAACATGTTCAACTATTTGATTAAAGTATGATTATTTTTAAAAGCATTAGAAAGAACTAAATATTGTTTTGAGTGGTTTCAAAAACATATTAATTTATATTTAGAAACAGAAAATAAAAATATGTAGAAAAAAAACATGATTTTAAAAATAAAAGAAATAAAAAAACAAAAATAAAAACAAAATAATCCCAAACATGCCCTTAACTAATCAAAATCTTCTCCATTGTTTGCAACAAAACATAGAATCACAGCAAAAGGACTGCAAAAGGCACAGAGTTTTTTCAAGTAGACATGCTTATTTGTTTAAAATCAACAACCACATCTTTCATGGTTTCTAGCCCCACATCTGATCGTTCCACTAAAATCAAAAAATAACCAGAAAAAAACAAAATCGCAAACAAGAACAAGGAAAAATACTGACATGTCGACAAAGAAAGAAACGTTAGTATGCAAACATAAGATTAAATTGAAGTTATCAATGGAATAAATATTTACGTTAATCTAGACGCCATGGACAAGTAATAAGATCCTTCTAACAGCATGAACTTTTGGGTTATACGATTTAAAATAAGCCTCGAGAACATCTGAAACCTATTTTTCTATAAATTGCTGTGCATCAGTATAAACCTTGGGATTAGCATACTATAACTTATCAGATAGTAGAAACCAAAGCACTAGATTTAACAAAAAAAAGTAAAAAATGTAACAATTTACAAACAGCAGCAAAGGAAAAACAATTTCTAGATATACCACATACCGCCAAAACGGATAAATATATTTCCATACGGAGTGCATAAATGGCCTCAAATAATCATAAACAATAACGTGATGTACCTCATCCCATGCAACCCCATATGCCAAAGGATTTGTTTTCATCCTTATAAATAAATATGTATATCCAAGCCATGCACAAGCTTCTTTCACATTGGTCACTGTGCCAAGGGCCACTTCTGCATTCAGGTTGTCCTTCAAAGAGCTAATAAACTGCGAAATAACTAAACAAAATCAATAACCAAACCCCAAATTTCATGAAAAAAATCTTAAAGAAACATCGATCATGATAAAGCCACAAACATAAAGTTATTATAAACCCTGAAGAAATAGAACAATCAACTAAAAGCCCAAAAGCTAAGTTCTTGAAACTCTTTGTAATTTCTTAAAATGCCTCAGTCTCGTCTTGGGTGACAGAAGGATGAATATTTGCCACATGTTTCTAATTCTGATCAACATTGAAAATGTCAACTTCCAAGTATAAAAGCAATTTCACTTTCTTTATACGAGAGGCAAAAAATTAGAAGAAAATTTATCATCAATCTCCTATCTTTACTAGATAATCCAAATGAAGTATTATATCATTTTTGTCTAGTTGCACTTTCCCATTTTGTTCTTACATTTTTAATAAATGGCCTTGATGTACTCATATCATTATCGAATTAATATATTTTATTTTTTAGAAAAAAATTTAATTAAAAAAAAAGGCAATAGCTTAGTTTGTTATGTTCAGCTAAGTTCGTTGTTTTTAAGCTATAGGACTCGGAAGCTTTTTGGTTTGCTGCAATTCTAATTTCTGCATGTGTCATAATTTACTGGATAATAATTATAAATCTTTTTCTAGAATTAAATATTGAATTAAACAACTCAGTTTAACTAAGACTAAAACTTCATGGTGTTTCATTTGAACTCAAATCTGTTGCAAATTAAGTTATTTGCTTTGTCAGAAATTACAGAAAGAGTGCGAAGGGAGCTCACTTGTTTTAATACAAGGGATTATTCTGATACGATCTGAACAGATTTTCTAAAAAAAATTAGTTCAAAACAAATTTATTTCTTCGATAACATAAAATAGCACAACACATAAAGAATAAAAATTTGAGGGGTAAGCGATATCTCTCAAATCCTACAATTCGAGAGAGGAAATTTCTCTCAAATCCTAACCCTCAGACACAAGCACAATCTTATGCATAACGCCAACCCTAAACATATTCACCATATTTATACTAAACAATAATAAATAACAAAAGACTAAATTGCCCTTAAGCACCGACATAACAATACTCCCCTCCCAAAGAAACACAATGTCCTCAAGCTTGGAAAAAAGAAAATTGTTATTGGATCAAGTCATGTGGCTCCCGCTCTTAAAATAGCTTGAGTTTGGTTTTCACCGTCAACACCGGTACACTCGTCATGACCTTCTTTAACTTATCAGAAGTCTGAGTTGTCACTTTCCCCCACTGAAAGTTATCCTTTAAATTCTTCGTCCACGACCACACAATTAAATTATAACCCATCACGAACTTTCAATGGTATCTTGTAAGTCCCATAAACTTTCTCGACCCCTTCCAAGTCTTGGGTAGAAGCGCCTCCAATATAGCTGTCACAATAAATGGATCTACCAACACTAAGGTTTTGCACAAGCTAGGGTCACTGCAAAACACCACCTTCCTCCCCTTCACCCTAATCTCCATAGTCAAAAATTTTCAACCCACCCTCGTCACTCTGATCGTCTTTAATCATAATCACCGTACTTCACAAGTCAGAAATGGAAGGAAGTCCTCCACCACACTTATGCTTTGTAGTGTCAACGCCAATCCCATGCAAATTCTCTTGCTTTTCTCCACTTTCCATGTCCCATCATAACCACAAAAACTTCAAGTATTTACCAACTTCAACCCTAACTAGTCCAGGACCCGATTTAAGATGAAGTTGTGAGTGACCCCACTATCCACCAAAACCACTAACAGTTGCTCCTTGATTTGCCCCCTTACCTTATGGTTTGATTTGGAGTAAATCATACCACTGAGTTGAGGGATACATCTGCTACATCCGAGTGTAATTGTTTTTCTCCTTCCATCGCTTCTTCCTCCGACTCCTCACTATCTGCCTCCTCACCCTCACAAACTAAAAAGACCTGGAGCACGCAACCCTTGCATTGATGGCCTAAGGCATACTACTCATCACATCAAAAATATAATCTCTTAGTTCTCTTGTCGTGCACCTCTGCCTCTGTGAGGCGCTAGAAGTTTCCCCGGAGACTAGCCGCAATATTCCTCTCCTTCGGCACCTCCTTCTAAAATGACACAGTCTGGGGTCATAGTCTTCGAGGTACTCTGGTAGAATCCTCCTGTGATGTCACTTTTGTTAGTCTTCTTCATTTAATTCTTGTCTTCCACCATCTGTCAAGCTCCATCATCTCCCTTAATTTTCACGGTGTCAATAGTCAGAGTGTTGTCGGTGGGTCGGGCTTTAAGCCCTTCATAAAGTTCCCCTTCAATCTAGTTTCAGAAATACCCCTCAGCCATCCCGAAAATAGCTTGAATATATCTCTATATTTCATTATAGTCCTCTTTTGAGTCAAAGCATAAAAGTGCTCTTGTAGGTATCCTTCTCGAATGGCTCGGAAACGTTCAAACAAGCAATCCTTAAATTCCTCCGGTGACGGATCGGGTATTTAACATCCCTCCATTAAAACCATGCTAGAGCTTTCTCATTCAAACATAACCTAGTTATCATAAGCTTCTCCTCATTTAGCTCATTCACTGCAAAATATCGTTTCACATGGTACACCCATCCATGTGCGTCTTGCCCCTCGAAATCTATATTTTAAACTTCCTGACCCTAGCATTTCCATCCCAATTCCCACTCCCTCCAGTGTTTAACCCATATATCTAGGGTAAAACTCCCTCCTTTAATCAAAGTTATCCAACATTCTGGCTTCCCTCCTTCCTGTTTCGTGCTCCTCCCAACCCCTTGCATAACCCTCCTCCATGTTTCGACCATACCTCCTCCATTAAAATCTCTAATCCAACCCCAATCAGACTCCTAGAGGAGAGTTTTTAATGATGGATGGTTTTATCCTTTTGTTCCTCGCGTTCGGTCTCTTTCCCCACGGTACCTTCTTTCCCTCTCGATCTGGTCACAAATTCTCCGATCAATCCTTTGTTCAGATTTGCAAATTGAGCCGAACTAAAAGGATAATCCTTAATTAGGAATGTTATTTTCGGTCTTTTTTGGGTGTTTGCTTTCTCATCATCTCCTCTACCTTTTTAAATAAGTAGTCAATGGAGGCAATGATAACATAACTAGTAGTAAAAACATTCAAAACACACAAAACAAACTCTTGATTAATGTAGAGAGAGGGTTACAACCCAAAAAGATTGAAAATAACAGCACAAAAACATATATTACACAAGAAAACACCTCTAAGGTGACGTAGAGGTGGATCTGGCGGCCTGGGACAACAAGGGTGAATGCAGGAGAGAGGTTGCTAGTGGTTGGAAGGTGAACTGAAGGAGAGGACAGCCGGTTAGGGTGGCAGGAAGGTTTGTTGGATGACTGGAAGGTAGGTTGGCAGGTGGGATAGCAACTGGGAACACTCGCCAACACTTTAGGAGGGTGGACAGCAATCGGAGAAGTGCTAGCAGGAACATGGGCGTGTGGTTGGTGAGGGAGAATAGCGGTTAGAGGAGCTGGTAGCAAGCCAGCACTTAGGATGAGTTGAGGATAAGGTTTAGAGAAGAGAAAAGGGAAGATGCGTCACATCCTTGGAAATGAATACAGCCTAAGTACCACCACCTCCTCGTACACAACCCTAAAAAAAAGTAAAAAGACTCCACACAGGAAATCTGAAAGCAAACACCACTAAGATTGACTCCCACACGCAGAGGACATCAATTTATAGACTCCCACTGGACAAAGGAAACTTCTACACAAAAAGGTGGGAGAAGGCAAGAAGACTCTAGAGAATAGCCATTAAAACACTTTCCAAATGAAGAAAATCACCAAAGGAAGGTGCGGCGGTCTGCTAGTTCGAGGTGCGGTTTGAGTTCCTTGCCTTCGCTATTTCCCGCGATGCTTCCGACTTCGCGATTTCCCGCGATGCTTCCGACTTCGCGATTTCCCGCAATGCTTCTACCTTAGCGATCTCCCGCTCATCCTCGTGCTGGTTTGCGAGGCCTCTAGCTCAGCAAGTTTGGAGCGCCCTGCTTCAAGGGCGCTGAATACACGTTTTGAGCGTCCTACATGGAGGGCGTTTTCAGGGTTGCGTCAGTCTCCCGAGGTTAGGAGAGCTTCGACCTTATTTGTCAAAGCTTCTAATTCTTAGCTCCAATCCTGGTGGCACCTGAATCCCATTGTCGATTGCATCATCCCTCAACGTCGCAGAGAAGCCTATCCCTTTTGTGAGCACAAGTCCCTCTCGAGCCATTCTCCTAAAGCTGTGAAACAGCCTATACTGTCAAATCTTCACAAAGTAACACACGATCGGTTCAATCAAAAGTGCAATGAGAGCAACCTGAACCTTCTTATCCTACAGTGGCGTTGGTTGTGAGATGTCGATCATGAGCTCTTGAAATTCCCTGGGCCGTATCTGTCTTATATCTAGAGCCGATCTCTCAGTCCCCTCGTCTAATGTCATCACTAACACTAGTCTCACTAACAACGCTCTGCTAATAAGGGCTCTTGTGATGTCGGGCTCTGCCGAGGGAAGTAGGTGAATGTGTTTCCCATCCCCGGTGAAAGAACGTGATCTTGAATCATGAATCCAACGTGCTTAGTCCTAATGTCAAACTATCACAGTTTTCCCAATAGAAGGTGGCAGGCAATCATAAGGACCACGACACATCACACATGGACCTGTAGTCAGCCTCCGATCTAAAACTCTACCAAGCATCTTCAGTTTATGTTAACTCGATTCTCCTTCTTCAGCCACGTTAGTGAATATGGTTGACAATGTCTCGGTGTCGCAAGTCTCAATCTCTTTACCAACTGCTTTAATGCCACATTATTATTGCTTCTGCTGTCGATGATTAGATTGCATATTTTTTCATTTACTGTGCAATGGGTGTATAATATTTTGTGACAAAGCCACTGCAGATCCCTCACGTCCTTAGTCGCAGGATTCATCGAATCACGAGCACCCCTCATTCGTATGGTGGGAGTTGATACACCTTGTTTTTCTCGGTTCTTTTTAGATCTTGGAGTCGCCGGCTTGTCTATCTATGTGTCGTCATATAATTTTACTATTCGAATAAGTCTCCCTCCCGAATCAAATGAATGACACGAAGAGCAGAGGAATCGAATAGCAAAATGAAGTACGACAACAAATAGACAAACAAATCAAAAAGAAAAGAGACGGAAGGCTTATATAGGGGTAATCCTCGTGTGATGGGTCTAGAGTATACGTCCAACCAGAATCAGATCGAAGTACCCCGGAAATTAACATCCACGAGCAGAATCTCTATATAAGTCACCCGTAACCAGAGAACCAAAAAAAATATTTTTGTTTTGCGGTCAAAAGTCTCCCATAGAAACGTATTCCTACTGGTTAATTACATCTTGGGAAATATCCAAGAAGACTCTCGATGAAATGAGTTTCATTTTATTATCATCAATCTGGGGCATAGGTCAAAAGATGATTATTTCGTATGGGACGGTCCTAATGCTTTGAAGCTCACGCCAAGCCATCAAACAGAGAGTAAATCTCTCACATCCAAATGGATAGCGGCTTCTCGGCACACGGTACCTACGAAATAACCATAAATCACTTGATAGGGGTATCCCGATACGTCATATCACATTCGGGCTGTAAGGGCAGAGGATAAATTGTCGTATCCCAAACGGACGGCAGCTTATCGACATTGGGACGTCAAAGTGATATCAACGAAATCGAAAGAGCAGAGATGTCTCAACAGGGGTAGTCAAAGGTGGGAAGAAATAGTTAAGAGGTAAAGGTAGTCAGGTCGGGGTACCACGGTCCCGTCATCCAGAGCCACTGGGACCTTAAGTCTACCTGGTTGTGAAGGTAGTCAACCCAACACAACTAGAGATCTCTAGTCAGCAATTTGTGAATCGCGTCGTCCTCGGAGATCTCGGTAGCCCTAAGGTCAAAGGAACGAGACTCTATCCTATGATTATCGGCTGTTATCGGCTGGAGCTCCAAGATGTGGGACTTATACCCGCCAAAATGACGAGGATGCCGCAGGAAGGAACAAGAAAGGGAGGTTCAGCTATAAAGCAAGAAACACTCAAACAAGAGGACTTATACCCAGTCTAGATCGGGGTGTCTCCTAACACCTTAAGCGTGCTAGACAACCACCTAAACGAGATTATGTTGGGTCAGTCGAATTGGAGAAGCACGGGGGCTACTCCTCGGGACATTCGAATATGATGTCATTATCTACCACATTCCTAAGCGTGGAGGCCCTATTAAGTACGATTGGGTTATAGTCATGCATGCAAACCATTTTAAAATCGGCCCGAAGATCATGCAGAAAGTAAAGACTGATTTAAAAAAAATCTTGAAAGTTTTAGTCTTAACTTTAATTATCTTAGTCTTTTATTATTAGGATTTTTAGGTAAAGAAAATTAGAACGTGAGGTCTAGATACACAGAAAGAAACACACTATGAAACGCTCCAACATGCAAAAACACACGAGAAGAAAAAGGAAAGGAAAAACACCCCAAAAGAATATATAAAAAGGTCAAATGTCGCTGGACCGACAACATAATTCAGGAAAAGCACTAAAAGCGGTCAGACTCCGCATATACATGCCCGATCCTAAGTCTATAAAAAAATGTAAAATTCGAACTTAAAGTAAGGGACATGAGCTGTTGCTCCTGGTCCTCGTCACACGGTTCGGTGTGTCCTCTGCCTTGAAACCCGTGTCTGTACCTTATTTCCAATACAGACTCTCCCGGAACTCTATCAAATACATTAGAAATAGAAAATAAAGACTCGACCTACATAAAACAAGCGTTAGCGGGCACGCCATGCATCGTAAAAATAATAAGCCGTATCTTATAATTAGGGGAGCTAAAGAGCACCTGCAAGCAAAGAATTAGAAATCATTACATGCTCCCTCCTAATAAAACTTGCGTGAGTGTGTACAAATAGGCACGGCACCTGCAAAAGATTGCCCTAATATACTATCACGCACAAGAAGCATACAAGCACACCGAAAAAAGGTGAGAAGATGACACATGGCTAGTGCAAAACAACACAGCACAACAATAGTCAGAGGTGTCGAAAATGCTACGTAGCATCCTAAACCCTAGTCTAGCACACCATCTAACGACAAGTGCATCAACCTAGTATATAAGTCTAGGGTAAGTCTGGGCATGGTATGACTTTGACGGGGTCGCCACTCCAGCCTCATCCTAAAGATCCGAAAGATCTAAATGGTGTCACGAAGAGGGGTGACACAAGTTAGATCCAATAGATCCTTAGCACAGTCATACTCGCGTAAATCCGATGACTTAACTCGCATTGCTCATCGAGGTCGACCTGACAAGCAATGCTCGTTAAGGCATCGCGACCAACACGGGAGTCACTCTCCTAAGGGTCTGGCTCGTTGTTCATGTGAACATGCAAATGCAAATGATTAGTCAAAACACAGATGATGAGTATACCATGGGGCATGGACTCAAAAGAAAGTGAGCATACCGTAGTGGCAGCGACCCCAAGAGGTATGTCGAAGCGGCAGGGTAACAGCGGCCCGAAGAGGATGGGCGTGTCGTGAAGGTAGCGGCCGCAAGAGGTATGCCTAAGCGGCAGTGACTCAACGGAATAAACATGTTAGGGTGGCAGCGACCCGAAGAGGATGGGCATGTTGTGGTGGCAGCGGCCCCAAGTGGTATGCTGATAGGGCAATGATCAGTAAAGTGTGGGCATGTTGTGGCGGCAGGGGGCCCGAAGAGAACATGTAACTTAAACATATAATCATAATCATGCAGCCGACAAATGCAAGATAGGATGCAGCAATACAGTCAAACATATGCATTACAATATGTAGAAATGCAAACACACATGCAAGACTAGTGGTGAAAGTAGTTGGTCGACCGGGTCGAGGAATCCGATCGAACCAAAATGTCATGCCAACCGGCTCGGGGAAGCCAATTAAGATGAAGTGGGATGTTCGTCGGGCCGGAGTGACTGGTCGAAGCGAAGTGAAGCACTCGCCATGCCGGGGTGGCTGTTCAGAACGAAGTGAAGCGCTCACCGGGCCAGGGCGGCCGGTCAAAGTGAAGTGAAATGATCGTCGGGCTGGGGAGGCCGGTCGAAACGAAGTGAAATGCTCGTAGGGTCGGAGCGAAGTGAAATGCTCGCAGGGCTGGATCGGCCGGTCGAGCGAAGTGAAATGCTCGTCCGGCCGGGGCGGCCAGTCGAAGCGAAGTGAAATTCTATGTGACGTGCAAAATGCAACATGCAAGCATACATATGTAATAGGAAGTCATTCCCGTGCTAACGACCTCACCGGGAAACCTAGGGTCAACATATAGAAAAACGGCAATTGTTGCCTTTGCTTCGGTGAAACGACTCGGGAACTTCTCATCGGATCTTTCAAGGGAAGTTCTCCACCTCGTCGTGAAACGGGCTAGCTGAAACCGACTAGCGACAACACTCTTCCCAATTTCACGACGTCTCCGAACTTTGCAAAATGAGCTAATAACTCGCATTTTCTCATTTTGCAAAAGTCTGCTCTTCGATCTTTCTTAAAAGACCGAAGTGACCAAAACAAAGGGGAGCGAAGGGGGGCTCCAACCTTTAGGGTTTTTGTGCTAAGGCTGGCAGTCAAATAGGATTTGCTCGGCTATCGCAGGGGAATTGGTTGCGTAAGGAGAATTTTATTATAAAGGTCCACTCTAGTAAAACAAGCGATCCATCACATAGGTACGCCGGCGCATACACCCTATATGGGCGATCAAACTCACACATCTATCACCACTAAAGCCTAAGGCTAGCTATAAAGTGAAATGCAAGGGGTTCAAAAGTATTATACCGCCGCGACGTTTACGCGAAGCCCAATGTAGTTTGAGGAAGCTCCTTCACGAAGTGGAAGATCCTTGCTTCCTCCCAAACAGCGACGGTGCCTGCTGTCCAGCGACGTCGAGGTAAGACCGGGGATGTGCGGAGGTTAGCTCGCCGACGGCGCAGGTCGAGAGCGAAGGAAATATGTAGAGAGAACCCAATGACTGAAGCTCTCTTCTCTGTTTGCTCCGGCGACGGTATGATGCCAGCGAAGCCAAGGCCGACGAGTTTGAGGAAATCGGACGAGGGTAGCTGGCCAAAAGAGAAAAAGAAAAAAAAGTAAACGAAGGTGGTTGTCGGCAACTCCAACAAGGAGGCTCGGCTAGAGAGGGATTCCGACGAGGAAGACCGGCGACAGGGTGAGGTAAATGAGCGAATGGCCGGCAAAAAAAAGAGGAATAAAGAATGGAAGGGGCGGGTGGCGGCTGGAGAGGCTCCGACTCCGACAGCCGTCGTCGGTGACGAGGGAGGTCCGTCGAGGGTAAACTGCGGCGTAGGGAGAGGGAGCACGAGCACTCTGGGTTCCTCTTCGCGAGACCGAGCGGGAGAGCAAGAGATCGTGCATAGCTTTTTTTTTTTTTGTCGAGAGATATATGATAGTATCTTATATTATAATTTTATTTATTTATTTATTCCCCTTCTTAACTGCATAGGATGAAGCATGCGCGTGAGTTTTAAATAGGGATAATGGGATAATAATTTTTTTTATTTTGTTTTTTGTAACGTGATGAGGGAGAGAGAGAGCTGATAGGATAGGCTGGAGAGAAAGCTTTCCTTTTTTTATTCTTGAAGCAAGCATGTGTGAGTTTTAAAGGGTATAATAATATTATTATTATTATTAAATTAATAATTATTATTATTATTATTTAATTTTCTCGCACATTTTTTGTCGAACTCGCCATCGCGGTAAAATGAGGGTTCTCTCTAGATAAAATCGATGTTGCGGACGCGTCGGTACGGCCCGTTTCGTCGTTTGTGATCGTTCGGGCCACTTTTTCGACGATCGAACTAACAAAAACGATAATTTGTGCATTTTCAGCCCACCTGAAAAGCCGTTGCAAGATTGAAGTCCTTTTTAGATGAAATCGATGTCCCGGACACACTCGTGTGGTCCATTTCATCGTTCGGGGTCATCCAGACAACTTCACTAGCAATTGGGGCAATTTGAGTCAATTTCTTGCTCGACGCGACGCATGCGATCTGTTGGCCCGACCGAAACCACCTGACAAGTGACATGTTGATCGGTCTTTGCCTAAGCCAGAGCCAGAGTCTAGCGAAATGACTTGGGCAATGTGCCCCCTCAACACACGCCAAAAGGTCTCAACCGGATGTCTCGGTCTACGGGGAGCAGATATGTACGAAGCGTAATCCCGATTCGCTCATATGGACATCCCACTCACGTGACATCAAAAACTGATGCCAACACACCTCACCCTGTTCCTCAGCTTTTTCCTTGTCGCTCATCTCTTCCACGATGCCTTGATCTGTGAGTGTGACTACTCTGCTCGTGGGACAGTTGGAGGTTATGTGGTCGTAGTCATGGCATCGGTAACACTTCCTAGCAGGTACCATGTTGGAGGGGCTACCTTTCTCGTGTTTTTTCATGCTTTGATCTGAAGTGTCATTCCCTTATTTAGGCTTGCATATGTCTTTCGGGGTATCCCTATCGGCCATGGAAATTGTAGGTCACTGCCTGCCTGCAGGATGATTTTGTTTGCTTTGCTTCTGCCGTCTTTCCACCTTCAAGGCTCATGTCTAGACATCTCCTAACGTCCAATACGTTGGCAATTGCACCACATTGCTAATGGCTAGCTTTAATCCCCCAAGGTATCTGGCTATTGTATGTTCCTCTAGTTCTGTTAGCTCGCACTTCAGCTGCAAGTGGCCAAACTAGATTGTGAACTCCTCTACCGAAAGATCCCTCTGCTACAAGATGTGAAGCATCATAAACATATCCTGATAATAATAGAGTAGAATGTACTTTTCTGCATTGCCTTCTTTATCTTCTCCCACTTAGTGATCTTCTCACTGTCTTCTCTTTGTATCTGCCTCTGCACATTTTCTCACTATAGGAAAGTGCTCTTTTTTAGCTTAATGGAGGCTAGCTTGACTCATTTATCCCCTGGTACATCAATATATTCAAAAATTCATTCAACTGATTGCAGTCAGCCGATAAACTTATCGGGATTTGTACCTCCCTCAAATTCAGGAGGTCCCTTTTGATACTGAAATCCCGCTCACTCCCATGAGTGGCTTCTTTTCTCGACCTCCTTTGGTATTAGATATCAAAACAACGGGGTCGATATTCCTCGTCACTGTGATCGTCCCTGTGGAACGAATTCAAATCCTCATCACTGTCTTCCGTTAGACTTTCCTGATCATGATCGAAGATAATCTCTTCCTGGTTCCCACTAGTCTCTGTTGCAGACAACGAATTTCTCATTAGACCTCTTCCCGATTAGGGTCGGGTGTATCTCTCCCCGATGGCATGGTTAGGGTTGGGGATTGGAAAAAGATTGGTTAGATGTGGCTTAGGTGGGGGGATGCTAGAAACCCTAGGATGGGACTAGGTTTGATCTACCTCTAATACCAAATGATGTCGGAACTAGTAGGGAAAACAGTGAAAACACAAAACAAAATTTTTATTAATATAGGGAGTGGGTTATAAAACAATACGATAGAAAATAACAGCACAAAACATACACTCTAAGGTGTATTCCAAGGGCAGTGGAGGTTGGCGAGGTGGATTTGGCGGCTTAGGACGGCAGGGGTGAATGCAGAAGAGAGGCCAGCAGAGATTGGAATATGAACTGGAGGAGGAGGCAGTAGGATAGGGTGGTGGGAAGGTTTGTTGGGCGACTGGAAGGTAGGTTGGAAGGTGGACTAGGTGAGACGGCAGCTGGGAAGACTCAATCGGGGAAGTGATGGTAACAATGGGAAAGGTCGTGACAGTGCGACTAGTGAGAAAAAACAGCGGTCGGAGGAGCTGGTAGCAAGTCAGCAGCTTAGGATGAGTGGAGAAGAATCTAGATATATCACTATCTCGGAGAATGATACAGCTGGAGCACCACCACCTCCTTGGATACTGCCCTACAAAAGGGAAAAGGACTCCCCATGGAAAATTTGAAACCAAACACCACAAAGATTGACTCCATCACACAGAGGACAATAATTTATAGAATCTCATTGAACAAAGGAAATTTCTATAGAAAAGGAAAGGGGGAAGGCAAGAAGAGTAAAAAGAACAGTCATTAAAATACTTTCCAAATGAAGAAGATAACCAAAGGAAGGTGCAGCAGTCTACTCGTTCGAGGTTCAGTTCGCATTCCCTGCCATCGTAATTTCACGTGATGCTTCCGCCTTCACGATTTCCAGCAATGCTTACACCTTCGCGATCTCCTCCTCATCCTTGGTTCATGGTGCCTCTAGCCTTACGGGTTTTGAGCACCCCACTTTGAGGTCGCTTTCAGCGCTGCATCAAGTAAACATTTCCTCTATCCTATATTTAAGTGTTACCCTACCTGTCCTTTCAATATCTCTTCTATAGCATCAACTTTCCTTGTTTGCATTTCTCCAACATCATTTTCGAACAAGAAACTCTTGTACGCCAAAAACTCGTATGTGACTTCCCAAGTATCTCAATTCACGGTTGTATCGCGCAGTTTGGTCATGTATCGCAATTCGGCATCTGCATCGCAACCCAACGGCTTTGTTGCGATGGAATCGTGACTTTTCGCGACTAACACGCCCGATCCCGTTTCCCAGATATCACGATCCAGTAGTTGCTTCACCGTGCTCGATCCTGTTTTTTTCTTAACCTCACAGACTCTTGTACGCCTGTTTCGTGTGTTTCTTCACATAGGAAAACACAAATTAAGCATCCTGTGAACAGTGATCCTGTCGGTTTTCCCAGCAAGCTCCAATCATGCGATGTATAATGAGGTTTGATCATGATTGTATGTGCAATCTCGTCATTAGTTCCCAGCTAGGTCAAACTGTGACTGAAGCTCAAGATACTTGTTGCCGACCCAGCGGCACCGGCCTGTTTATTATTTTAGTTTGACTTGTTTTGTTTTATTTTTGCATCATATTGCATGTCTGCACTTGCATGTGTTTTCCTTTATTTTTTTTTTTTGTTGTATCGTGAAATCTCACTTTTACTTTCCTGCATATATTAATAGGGTCTCCACAATATTTAGGATCACTCTAAATAACTGCATTCATGTTTGCATGTCCCGAGGAGGAGTCCCCGTACTTTTCCAACCTGACTGACCCAACATACCTTCATATAGGTGGTTGTCTAGGCATACCTTCATATAGGTGGTTGTCTAGTGCGCCTAGGGTGTTAGAAGGCTCCCCGGCCCAGACGGGGTGTAAGTCATTTTGTTTGGAGCAATTCCAGCTTTGGAAAGTAAAAGTTGTAATTTTTAATATGGCCTCCACAATATTTAGGATCACTCTAGATAATTGCATTCATGTTTGCATGTCCTGAGGAGCCCCCGTACTTTTCCAACCTGACTGGCCCAGCATACCTTCATATAGGTGGTTGTCTAGTGCGCCTAGGGTGTTAGAAGGCTCCCCGACCCAGACGGGGTGTAAGTCCTTTTGTTTGGAGTGTTTCCAGCTTTGTAGCTGAACCTCCACTTTCTCTTTCTTTCCCGATGCATCTTTGCTATTTCAGCAGGTATAAGTCTCACTTCTTGGAGCTTCAGTTTGTAGTCATAGGATAGAATTTTTTTCCTTTGACCTTAGGGCTACCGAGGTTCCCATGGATGATGCAATTCACGAATTGCTGATCGGGGATTTCAGGACGTGTTGGGTCAACTACCTTCACGACCAGGTAGACATAGGGTTCTAGTAGTTGTGTATAACGGGTCCGTGGTACCCCGACCCAGTTACCTCTGCCTTTTAGGATCACTCTACCTTCCTTTTTGTTGAGCCCTGTCGCTCCTTGACCTCGTTGATATCACATTGACGGTCCGATGCCGATGAGCTGCCGCCCATTTGGGATACGACGATTTGTTCTCTGCCCTTTGGCCCGGATGTGCTTTGACGTATTGGGAGATCCTCGTTAAGATGATTTAGGTTATTTCGTGGGCCCCATGTGCTGATAAGCCGCTATCCATTCTGGGATGTGAGAGACTCGTTCTCTGCCCAATTGTTTAGCGTGAGCTTTGAAGCATTGAGACTGTTCCCACACGAAATAACCTTCCTTTGATTGCTTATACCCCAGGTTTATGAAAATATGAAGCGAAACTCCTTTTATCGAGAGTATTCTTGGGTATCCCCCAAGATGTAATTAACCAGTAGGAACACGTTCCTCTGGGAGTGCTCTTGACCCCAGAACAGGTACATACACCTGACTCTCTGGTTATGGGTAGTCTATGTAGATACTTCTTTCGCGGATATTGGTTTAAGGTGCCTCTACCCGATCTTGTTTGGGCGGATATTCTTAACTTATCCTTGCGAAGTTTATCGCACGTAGACTCTCCACGTTTTACTTTTTTCTCTTGTTTGTCACTTTGTCGTATGTCCCTTCTTATTCGATTTCTCTCCTCTTCGAATCATTTATATGGTTCGGGAGGGAGACTTATTCGAATGGGAGAATTATACGACGATCAACAAGCTGACGACTCCTTTTAAAAATAAAAAAAAATGAATGGAAAACAATACTATAGCAGGACAGACGGAGCATTAGATCGTTCAGCTTTGACAGCAATTAATAAGATCTAAGACAGATTTCCACACAGAAATTAGGGCAAAATAAATTTATTTCTTCAATAACACAAAACAACACAACACAACAACACAACACATAAAGGATAAAGATAAACACCTACAATTTGAGAGGTAAGCGATCTCTCCCATATCCTATAACTCGAGAGGTAGGAAAGCTCTCTCAAACCCTAACCCTAAAACTCAAAACCACAATCTTAAGCATAACCCCAACCCTAAACATATTTGTTTGTTTATACTAAACAACGATAAATAACAAAAAACTAAATTAACTTTAGGCTCCAACGTAACATATTCTTATAAGTAAAAAGTGTCAAATGTCTTCTCATGTTAAAAAACAATTTAAAACGCATTTAGCTCAAACAATATTAAGAAAATGATTACGAATGGAAGTATATCTGGAAATATATCACAATTTTATGAACTTACATTAGATATCTTAAGTCATCAAGAAACAAGAAGCGTTTACCTGGCTTTCTATAGGCAGTTGGCTAGTCAATAGTCTTAGGTAGTAGGCTAGTTTGTCATGAGATGTAATTATTATGCCTTCTCCGCTTTTATCAAACTGTGGTCGGCCAGCACGTCCAAATATCTGAAAGGAATAAGTTGACCAGTTAGTCATGTTTATTTTTATAGATAAAATTTCCTATAAGTTGTCTTCTAGGTTTTACCTGCATAACATCAAGCATACCAAGGTCTCGCCAGCCGCCAACTTTTGGATCATATAGTTGAGTCCCCTGCATTGATTAAGAAAATTTTGTAATGACATGCAGTAATAGAAAGATTAAGGGTCTAGATTTCTTAATACAAATAAGACGACACAATGAATGTGGATCACACAAAAAATTATCATTCAATGATAGAAAATTGTGACTTACGAAAAATCTCGCTTGTATAGATATAAATTCAAAGATATGAAAAGTTTAGACAACTGATAAAAGAACAATCAGTTCAAAAACAACAATGAAATTTTAAAATCAAAATTATCGGTATGAAGATTGACATTTTATGTCGCAATAAAAACAACAAATTTGAGCAAATCAGTAACTCCTAAAACCACTAGCAGGATATTTAGAAGAGAAAAAAACAAGGACTCACGAAGTAACAAAAAGAAAATCAGCCACATGCTGGGACAGGAAGATTGCTTCCCCTATGTTCAGAAGCGTGATTTTTAAAATGGAACTCAATGATAATGATCATTTCATAATAAAAACCATCATCAAGCGAGCATTTGCATTTGAAGTGAATGAATTTGATTATCAGATAAAAGCACAGTTGCTTTCATTTTAACATGGAGATCATTATGTCTTCTGTCATTTATTCTCAAGGAAATGGACTCAGAGGTGGAACTTACATCCTAAGAGTATGCTAAAGGACAAATTTCGCTTTTACCACAATTTTTTAAGAAGATAATTAGCCTTACCAACTCAATATGTTTGCTAGTAGGGAATTGTGCTCATAAAATAATATATGTATAAGGCATTTGAATTTAATTACCCTAAAGTTAGATTATAGCAGGTATTGCACTAGAGCTGAGACTTACATCCTAAAGATTTTGCAGCTCTGGCCCATAAATAAGGCAAACCACTTCAATATTTATTTTTAGCTTTAACATGAAGGTGGCTATGCAAGGGGTATTGTTGACTCTACTTCGTTGCTTAAAGAGAATCGTGCTAGGTCAGCCCCACATTTACGAAAGCATGCAATGCATTGAAGAATGTGGTTTTAAATCCGACAGACTTGGATAAGAATAATTAAAACTTGTTAACCTACCATATAGCATAGAAAGCTAAATTGTCCACTTTTATATGAATTTTAACTAGAGAAGACCTTAAAGTCCTTATAAAACTCGAGCGAAATTTCAAAAAAAAAACGAACAATTTTAGTTGATAGCAATGTTTTTAAAAGCATTTGCGAAGCCATTGATGCACACTTCACTTCGCAGAAATGCACTTCAAAGTGCTAAATCCAGTTGGTTCGTTCACAGTTTAACGAGACTAAATAAGGCTTCGATCTAGTGTTTGAAGGAGCGCAAGGAGTAGACAGTCGTGTTCAAGAGTTCAAGGAGCACAAAGGATTTGAGCATTGTCTTCTAATTTTGCCTAGATTTTGAAGCACGCTTCCAAAGCTGCAGTCTTCCTTCAACTTTGGCCTAGACTTCAATTTAGCCGATGATGCTTTCAATTCCTATGGATTTACATGTCCAACACCAAACTTCAATTTTTACATGTTATATTTAGGTGTTGGATGTGTAAGAACATAAGAATTGGGTGGTATGTATGTATAGCCCTTTTTTAGGTAATGAGGGTGAACCAAAAAATTACTAGGTTTTAGAGCAAATTTTAGTTAATATCAGAACAATTTACTTCACCTTTTTTTTATTTTCAAAAGAAAAACATTCTCTCTCAATGTTTGCCTTTAAATTAAATATTATACCAAATTCTTTTCTAATGTATATCAACATTTAATTTATATTTTATACTTTATAATTGTTTATGAGTATATTTATATATTAATAGAATAATATAATATATTAGCACTATGGTTAATAAAAGTGACGCTTCGTTCTGCGCTTTGAAGTAAAAAAATAAAATCTTGCACTTCGTATCGTGTTTTATACTTTGAGAACACGGTTTCATAGTAAAAATCCATTACTTTTGCATAACACCTATATAAGATTGTGTTTGGTCTAATTGTATTGATGTGCTTTTGTTGTGCTGTATGATATAAAATTATCATGTTCACAAATAAAAATATGACTTCCATAAGTCATTCATGTGCCCATAGACTCATGGAGAAATCAAAAAACATATAATGCAATTTCTAGACAAAATTTCCTCAGCCCTCCCCGATCCATCCTCCGTACTCTGTAACATGCAACAAATTATTCCCTCTAATCGAAAAGAAATTGCTGAAGCCATGGGAAATTTCTTTGTCAGTCCAATGTATATATATAAAGAAAGATACATAAAATGTTGTATGAGAGGGCTCAATAGAGGCACCCTACCCATACAATACAACATACACAAACTCCACAAAAGAGAAAAGATACAGGGAAACAAAAAAAAAGAAAGATACCAAAATCGCACATATATAGCTAGGGACGAGTCATTTTAGTCCTGTCTCTGCCTCTAGTTCTAGGGCGTGATTCAGATAACAAATTATTGAGTGTTGAGTCATTTTCTGAAGTAATCAAGTTCCCAAGCTGAGTTTTGCCTCCAATCTTCTTTTTCCTCCTTGAATAGACTTGTCATTACTCCTTGAATAGCCCTAATTTTCACTTTTCTGCTAATTTGAGATCATCAAAACTTTTCCTAATAACTTTCATAGGGTGGGTGTCCCCACTGAAATTTTTCAATAAAAGCAAACTTAAATTTATCAGTAAGGGATGAAATTTCTAACTCAGAGAAAACAATGTTGTTTTCCTACTTTTCCTGCTTGCAATCTTGATAAAGGGCAATCACCTTCCCTTTGCTCCTTATAACTTGAGGGGAAGACAACCGTCGTCTCCCTCTAAGAATTACTCACCATGTGGGCAAAGGAGACTTTGTCAGATTCAACCGTAGACGAAGGAAGCTCCATCACAGCAAGAAAAGCCCTGTCAAAGTCGGGCAGTGGCAAAAATAGCGAGCCGAAAGGTCGGGGGCAAAAAACTGCAGTTGTTGTAGCCGCAGAACAGTCGCAGTTCGACTAGGCAGGTCGCGGAACAGTTGCAGCAAACGAGAGCGAGAGGAAACCACGACGAGACGACCTGACGCGGCTTGCAGCTTGAAGACCACGCAGAAGACGAGAGGACAAAGACGAGACAATCAGTCGCAGCTCGACGTCCACAGAAGCAGCGAGACGTGACGACAGCGAAGGAGGGCGTAGGAGTCGACAATCGCAGGAGGCTTCGTCTTCAAGCACGATGTCAAGCCAAGGAATCGCCATTGGGCGAAACCCTTGCGGAGCAGCTCGACCTCGCCATTCATATTATATATATATATATATACATATATATATTTATTTATTTATTTATATATTTATATATTAGAGAGCCCAAAAAGGCTAATATATAAACTAGAAAGAAAGATACAGATACAATGTGTTGAAGGGCCCAAACACCACACCCTACCCACACCAAAATTAGAAGGGGTTCTAAAGCTAGAAAATACTGAAAAGTACATTAGAAACATAAAGAAAAAGACTAAAAATGCTGAAATACATAGTATCAGGTGGCTACAGAGCAACCCAATTTGGCTAATTTGGTTTTGCCTCTGCCTCTGGTTCTACGGAAGGAGCAAGCTAATAAGTTGGTAAGATGATTGTCATTGCCAGTAGTAGCCAATGTATCATCCAATATGTTCCCTAGCTGGAGTCGGCCTTCATTCTTCTTCTTCCTCCTGGAATAGACCTATCATTCCTCTTCCGAAGATTGGCTCACCTGATCTCGGTCTAAAATGTGCTAGAGATGTGCAGATTGTTGAACATTAGAAGCAACTACATGCTGTACCGGATGCTCTGTTATTTGATCAAAGGAGCACTCGTGTGTCTTGTTGTGTGTCTTGGCATGTAAGTAAGTCTTCTTCAATAACAGTGGATGGTATAAGCACAACTGGATCTATACTTGTAGTAATAGCTCTAGTGTGTTATTCTTCTTCAAGAACTGCGATGTTGGGAAGAGGATCGTGTTGCATCTTCTCAACATGGATAATAGGTGGTTGTTCTTTAGTGATATTCGGCCTTAGATGAGGAAGCAAACGATAGCAAATAGTAGAGTTGTGACCAAACATACTACAATGAGAGCAATAAGAAGGGTGCGGTTCGATTTCAACCTTTTGTCAATACCCGTTGTGAGGTTCCAATCCACACTTCATCCGGAGCAGGTTGAGTGATATCCCTCTCAATTAACACACAAGCCACAGAGAGTCTAGTGACAGACAGCAAGCACAGGACTATCAACCTTGAGAGGCTTACCGTAAGCAGTTGTTAAGGAGTAGAGAATTTCTAAATTGAATAGATGTAATTTTAACCCCGAAAATTTTATTCAAATTGGAATGATAGGGAACTCCGCCTTTGGGTCGAAACCTACAGTCACTTCAGAATTTACATATATGGTTGTCGATCTTGATAATTTTCAGAGAAAAGATGCGAGTATAATCAATATCATGAGAAAATTGAATCAATATGTGTCGACTGTCAAGTAAACCAATGTTACAACTGCCCAATAGTTTCATAGCCTCAAACTCTTTCCGAATGATTTCCAATTTCCCAGCTAGAGCAAAACGCCAAGAGGACACGAGAGTACTGGTTTCAACCTCTGTGAGAATAAGAACAGGCTTCCTATTTTTTTTCCCCAATTTTTTTATGGTGTGATCGCCACCAACTTCAAGAGCATTGTGAAAAGATTGAGAAACATTGCAAGTTTTACCTATACAAAAACCAGTCTCTGATTCTGAAAGAGGAGCACGACTAGGAATCGAGAGGTCGTCAGCAATTGCAGTAGCATAGGAACAAATAGTCATCTCTGCCTACAAGCTTCTGTCGGACAGGAAGCGAGGAGACGTCATCTGAAAGGTAATGTAAAAATTCGGGCAGAGCAGTGCGACAAACGCGACCAAGCGAGCAGAGCAGCAGCTCTGTCGCCAGACCGAGATGACGCGAGGATTGCGAAGGAGGCGTCCTGGACAGACGAGGCATCGTCTGGAAAGAAATGCGAAAACTCGGCCTGCCTCGTCGTCGGAAGGATGCGAAGACGCGAGCCTGCCGCCAAAAACACGACGAACGTGAAGCACAGCAACAAAGCGACGAAGCGAGCACCAACATCGACGAAGACGAAGCAGGGAAAAGAAACGCGAGAGAGATCCGTGTAGCAGAAAGCTAGGGTTCTCCATGAGGCAAAACCTTAGCAGATGGGAGTGAGTACTGTATATATTTGGCCTAGGAGTGAGTACTGTAATTTTTTTGATTTGTAGTGAGAACCAATCTCCTAAAAGCATAACTTTACTTTTAAGGAAACCTGTAGGTAAAATTACCTACGGGTTTTAAAACATATTTTTCTTGAAGGAAACCGTAGGTAATTTTATTACTCAAAAGTAAAGTCATGTTTTTAGGAGATTGAATCTCACTACAAATCAAAAAATTACAGTACTCGCTCCTATGCCATATATATATATATATATATATCGATACACACACACATATATAGATATATTGATACACACACACACATATATAGATATATCGAATGACCGTTATCACATTTCATTAAAAAAAATTTAAAAATGTCTCCGGTAGGCTAGCTACTAAAATATGAAACAAATATCCAAGTTCAAAAATTCTATGTGGACGTATATGCAAATTTCTAGAATCATGAACTTATGTAAAGTATGTCTCAATACCTAAAAATCATTACTATAGTATGGTTATCATCATATGGTGTTGTCATTGAGATAGATGGCATCAAACTCCTAAGAAAACTCGAGCATTATTCAACACAAAAATCGCAGTGATGGCCTAAGAATAATAATGTTCAACTTCATTAATAAACAAACCTTAATAACCACGGTGTGCGCTGGAAGATTTACTCCCCATGCCAAAGTTGCAGTACATACAAGAACCTAAAGCAAGAAAAAAAAAAAGATATTTGCAGAATCCAGTTTAGACTGTTCAGTTATAAATAGAAAATTTCATACTTTCAAATGCCCTGCGGAAAAAAGTCTCTCCGTCAAGCCTCTATCAGCACGTAGCATTCCAGCATGATGGATGCCAAAGCCAAAGTCAAACAACTGAACAAGTTCACGATTTCTCGATTTACCAACTTCTTTCTGAAAACATAAAATTTTTTTTTAATAAAATATAACATATTACATTTTTAAAGCAAAAAATAAAAATAATCTTAAAAAAAGGATGAATGCCCTAGTTTCTTGTATACCTTGACCAAAGAAAATTGAGGATCATCTTCATTGCTAAAGAACTCCAACTGTCCAGCAAATTGGGCCGACTCAAGCTGTACCAAAATTATCAAGTTGAAAGGATGCCCAACTGGCAGAGATAGAAAAAATGGTAACAGTCTAAGATATTCAATATATAGAAAAAGATCTAACACATTTAATAAAGTTTATAGTTATAAGAAATGTGAGGCATGGCGTAAACATATAGATTGAAATACAGAATTTTTCTTTTTAAAACTTTTGGTGTTTTCTTTTGAATGTCGCATGCTTAAAAAATTTCCTATTATAAGAATGGATTGTCAAATTTCAGAACAAATAGGTTGAATGCATTTTCCTTTGCTTTCATTTCAATAAATAATAGTATGTACAATCTATTTTAAGTATATAATATTTTGTATAAACTATTTTAGGTGACTTAATTAATACATATTCATAATCTAAATATTCAGCTAAAAGGAAAGAATCCATGCAAATATAATATTTCCTTCTTTACAGTAGTACGAAGAAGGAAACTCTTTATTCTTCTTAATTTACTCCTGATTGATATCCCCCCTCAAATTGATGTTGGTTGATCAAGAAGCATCAATTTGCCGACAAGAAACTGATGACGCTGTCGAGAAAGAGCCTTAGTAAATATATCAGTCGTTTGAAGATCAGAAGTGATATGAGGAAGAGAAGCTTCTTGAATGAAATGACAGTCTACTTCAATGTGTTTCGTGCAATCATGAAAGACGGGATTAGCAACAATCTGGATAGCACTTGTATTATCTGCATGAAGAGAAGTAGACTCAAGCTGAGGAAAATCAAGCTCAGTCAGCACACCCCGAAGCCAAATGATCTCGAAACAAGCAGAGACATAGCGCGATATTTTGATTCAGTAGATGACTTGTACACTCGATCTTGTTTCTTGCTCTTCCAAGAGATTAAAGAGTTGCCGAGCAACCGGCACCACGTGCACTATCCAGTAATAGATCAGCGTGTATCAGAACAACCAGCCCAATCGGCATCACTATAGGCTTTTAAGATGATAGAAGACTTCGCAGGAAAGAACAAACCACAATGAGAAGTACCTTCCAAATACCGAACAATACGTCGAACTGCGGCTAAATGAAGATGTGTAGGGCTTGCACAAATTAACTTATTGTACAACAAAGGAAATATATGGACACGTAGTCAAATAATTGAGACTCCCAACGAGTTGTCGATATAAAGATGGTTTAGATAGAAATTCATCATTATTTTTTTGATATTTGACATTTACTTCCAAAGGAGTATCAACAGAGCAACCATCTTGAAGACCAGTCAAAGCAATGAGTCCCTTCGTATAGTTGTGCTGATGAAGAAAAATACCAGCAGGAGAAGAGTGAACCTTAAGTCCTAAAAAATAAGTTAATGATCTCAAATCTTTCATATGAAAAGAATCTTGAAGACGCTTCTGTAGCTGAGACATCAATTAATTGTCAGATTTTGTGATGATAATATCATCAACATAGACTAATAACAAAACAACATCTTCTTTGAGATCCCCATGTAAAAATGTATTTTTAACATTCATCTGCTTTAAGAACCAACTATTAGATGCGGCAATAGATAACACCAGCCGAACAGTTGTCATTTTAGCCACAGGTGCAAATGTTTCTTCATAATCAATCCCGTATTCCTGTCGATTTCCAAGAGCTACCAATCTTGTCTTATATCTATCAAGAGAGTCATCAGATCGGAGCTTAAGAGGAGTAAACTCATTTACAACCAATGGGTTTAACATCTGTAGAACATGAAACAATATCTCAAGTGTAATTGACTTGAACTGCCTCAAGTTCCTCTTGCATGGCTTTGACCCAGCAAGTCTGTTTAGCAGTCTGAAAGTAAGAGGTAGGAACAACAGTATTAGTTAAAATTGCAGAATACCCATATCTATCTGGAGGACGGATATGCCGATTTGATCGTCGAAGACTTATTTGAGCAATTTTGGATCAGGGTCGGGGAGGATTGAAAGTGAAGGGGGCAGGCGTCGTGTGTAAACAATGTCCGGCTTGAATCGTTTATCCGCAAAAGAATTATCAAATTGTGGAAGTATAATTGTATCCAGTGTCGACACATGAAGCTAAAAGTAATATTCATGTTAAAAGAAAATCACATTCTGAGAAATATGTCAGCGGCTATTAATTAAATCATAACACAAAACCTTTATGATTAAAATTGTACCCCATAAAGGCACATTGTACTGACTAAGCTGCCAACTTATGATGTTCATGAACAGATAGATGAACAAAACAAACACATCTGAAAGTATGCAGCATATGATAATTAGAATGTTTACCAAAAAAATTGATAGTAGGGAGAATCATACTTCATGTGTTGAGATGATAAACGATTAATGAGATAAACTACAGTAGATAAAGCTTCAGTTCAAAATTTAGTTGAAACAAAAAATTCTATTAGTAATGTGCTCACAGTATCCAATAGATGTCGATTTTTTTGTTCAGCAACTTCATTTTGTTGTGGCATATAGGGACATAAACGTTGTAAAATAATACATTTGTTATAGAAAAATGTTTGAAACTCATGAGACATCTATTCACCGTCATTATCAGATCGTAAGATTTTTACACAAGTGGAGAACTGAGTTTCAACGTATGCTAAAAATGTTTGAAATACAGTAACTACTTCTGCTTTGAAACGCAAAAAATAAATCTAAGTAAATCGATTGCAATCATCAATAAATGTTACAAAATATCTATATTGAGCATGTGAAATAATTGGTGTAATTCCTCAAACATCACTATGAATAATGTCAAAACATTTATTGGCACGACTGTCTGAAATAGGAAAAGGTAATGTCTTACTTTTTCCAAGTTTACAAATAGAACAGTCTTCAGACTTTTTATTTTGGTTGATTTACTCCTGATTGATAGGAATGTGATCTCTAATTTCCCACTGTTCTCCACTTGATGGTGAATTGGAGTATTGTGGTTATTAGACTTGGAAGCATGGAAGTAGGATTGGGAAATAGGATGTGATTGATTGCCTTGAGGGTTACAATAGCTTGACTTCTTGCAACTGATATCTTTGATCAAGTTTTTGGAGTCTTCTGCAACTCAAGGGTTGATAAAATGGCTGTTTTAATGGCAAACTTCTTGTGGGAGAAAGCTGAGTTTTACATATGACCGATTTAGGGTTGTGTTTCTCGTAAAATTAAGAGGTGCAACATCTTTATAAGAAAAATTGTTACTAAATCCAGTTCTGATCAGATTTGGAACCATGCAAGCTAGAAAACCCATTGCACGATGCTTATTATTCTATTAATTGATTAAGACCAACCCAATCCGTTGAGTAATAACTAAGGAAATAATGGCAATCTGCATAAATAAAGAAAAAAAAAAGGAAAATTCTTTGTAATGATATATAAATGTCATTAGTTACCAGCATTCTAGCAACTTTTCCTGTGTCTTTGCGCGAGTGAACAAAAACCATTGCCTGATGTCCTTGTTTCACTGATTCTACAACCTACATAAATTAACATAAACTAAAAGGGGCTCTTGTTGCGGCTTTAGACACAGTGATAAGTGATTACTGACAAAAGAATCAGATTAAAAATTGTATAACCTTATCATAGCATATCTTATTAAACAGTTCATTTCTTTTAGCAAAGTCCTTCTCGCTAATGCCGATGTACTGTTGGGCCAGAGGAACTGGTCGATAACTAGAATCAAAAAAGAACAATCCAGTTTCTGCATTGACTCTCAAAAACTGGGCAACCTAATAACAAATTAATTTGAAACATGAGAAGCATGGAAACAAGGGCGATGCAAACTATAAATATGTAAAACACCAGCATAACCTCTAAATAATTAGGCAATGTTGCGGATAACCCAACAATCCTTATCATGGACTGAGTTGACTCGACCTGTCATAGTGAGAAAATGAATAGAGTTTGCAAAGTTAAAACTTTCTGTAAAATAAGATAATAAAAATAGATGGAGCAACTTTACCATGATACTGGCATGCACATAAAATGGAAAAAGTATCATATCATGCCAAATTAATTTTTCTCCTAAAATATAAGTAATACTCTGATTTTACACAGTAATCAAGCCATTCTCTTCTAACATTGTCAGAAACTTGGCGGGAAGGTGTGGTTGGTGCAAAGTGAGGGAGGGAGCGGGAATGGAACCAAAATAGAAAGATTACGGCTTGCTCAGGGCAATCGTGGAACTCAAATAGAAGGGAGCCCTTGAGAAGTGCCATTAATAAGTTGACGAGAGCCTTATGCAGGAGAATCTGCATGCAACTATTATTTCTAAGGGGCATTTACATTCATGGCACACAATTCTCATGTATTTATGTATCTCCCACCTAAACTTTCATATTTACATACATAGAAATCAAATCTTTAATATCATATCAAAAATAGCACTATGACCACTTTTTAAAACTGAAATACGCCTTTTCATGCCTAGGTTTAGGTGTGACATATGTAAAAACATAAGAATTGTGTGCTGCGCATGCAAATTTCCCTATTTTTTGAACTATCTTAACCAAAATGCTAGTGAAATTTCTTATAAAATTGCAAAAAAATGTAAAAAAAAAGGTAAATTGCCCAAGGAAAACTGGATGGACAAATGAATTCTTTAGAAAACATGCCTGTCGAAGTGTGCGAGCAACCAATGCTTCAATCACAGAGCCTCTATCATCATTCAAAAGGTGCACCTCATCGATAATTAAAAGTTTTACTAACATTGACAGCGACATGTCGCTACTTTTTCGAGTAATCACGTCCCATTTCTCAGGTGTCGTCACTATCATCTGAGTTTGTTCAAGCTCATTCTTGGAAAGCTGCATGTCGCCTGTAAGTTCTTTCACAGTGAGATTTAAGGGTGACAACCGGTGACTGAAGGTGGACGTAACCTCCGCTGCCAAGGCCTTTAGAGTAAATGAAAATATTTCACAAATCTTCCAGGATGATGAGAAGAGAATGTAACTTTAACTGAAACAAAACCTTCATTGGAGCCACATATACAATCTTAAATTCTTTGCGCAAAATGCCATCCCTAAAATGCTGTTTGATCTGCAACATATAGAGAATAAATAAAAGTAAGGATAATCCCAGGATCTTTAAAATGGAATATGACTTGAGAAACCAAAAAAAAAATATTACAAAAAAAAAATTAACCGTTTGCTTATTGCAAAAAGGAGACTTAAATCTAAATTTTATTCCAAAATAACATCTCACCTCATGAAGCACAGAAATCATTGCAATATTTGTCTTTCCTGCACCAGTGGGAGCACAAACCTGCAAGCATGGTGATTTAAGTTACTGTATCATACAAACTTGCACAGATTGCTTTAGCTCATATAAAAGCAATTTCAGTAAAGAATGGAGCTAGAAAGTAAAAACAGTAAAAAAAAAAAAGAATCACAATGAGCTCAGACAACAATGGCCAGATGAAATTACTAGAATATTCTCGTTCGAGTAATAAGTTGTGTGGAATATGCAACTCTGGATGCGATTAAGGGACTTGTAACCACGGAAAGCTGCTTGAGCAAAATCATCCAGTTCACTTATCTCAATCTGAAAAAAATTGAATGCTGCAGTAAGCTGCTTAAAAGACAATTGAGAACACGCAAGCAATTCATCTTGTTTGATCAGCGGCACAGAAAAATAAGGTTCTCCTCATCATATTTATTAAAAAGATAACTTCATGCTCAAAATAACTCTGAAAAGGAGACGATGGACGCCTATACGGCCTCATAAAACTTAGTAGCAAAGTTAAAATCTGCAAAAAAAAACTTTGTTCACAGTTTCTGCTTTAACAGCAAGAAACAAAATTGCAAAAACAAAGAAATAATCCATTCCCTATGCTCATGTTTGATGTCAGTCGTTATCAACTGAAGATAATCAACCAAGAAGTGTAAGAAGAATATATGTCTTGAAGTAGATAAGAAGACGAAAAAAGTAAATATGGATTATGAATGTTATGCCATGAAGTAATAATTCCTCATTGTCCGAGGATAGAGACAACAACTAGCTATTGATTACATAAAGCAAAAAAAAAAAAAACATTGCTCTCATAATAAGTGCATTAACGTAAACATGTTCACAGGAAATAAAAAATTTTAGACATTACAATGTATACAAGGAAAGTATTTTGTGTTGTGTTTGGGGGGTGGAGTGGGTGGACTCAGGAGAGAGAAACATACCAACTTCTCGTCAGACCTTATTGGCGCTGTTGCCGTAGGTGGAATCCTAACTTCTTCATAATTGTTTCCATAAAACCTAGTTGTACCTTGTGGAAGAGAGGTCACAGAAAATGAACTGGAGCCTTGACCAGTCCCTATCAAATCATCAAATGGCTGTTTTTTTTCACTAGCAAGTAATAGAGATGAAAAACTGTCAGC
>NW_018164444.1:7570132-7577609 GCF_001263595.1 Phalaenopsis equestris
TATCCTGCATGCCTCCTTGATCCATTCCTCGTTTGTGCCGTTTCTCCTCTTTACGCCTTAGTTTATCCATCTGGCGCTCAAATTCAGTCTGCACAGTGACCTGTAAAGTTGTTTCAAAAACCAAGCCTATGAATGCCCAAAGAAAATTCAGAATATTTTTTTTGGTAAAAGAAAACTCCGCATTAAGTGCTGACATACTTGCGTGCCATAACTTGGCATCTTTGGCTGGCCATTTGAAGCCATTTTCTCGGACTTTAGTATAAGAAGCGCATGTTGAATGTTATCCACTAGCTCCTTCCGGTGCTAAAATTAAAATTCCAGCATTGTGGCTAATTTATAACTTAAGCAAAGTAATGGCAGTAAATCCACTAAAAAATTAAAAACTACAAGTTATAAAGGAAGAATATGAAAACAACTAATAGTTATGATCTAGGAAAAATGTCTAACTTGCAAGAGAATTAAAATGCAGAAAATACTAAACAAATCAAAGGCTTAGAAAAGATTGCAACAGATTTTCATGAAGCAAGTTCAAGCAGCCAATACATTGGATGAAGCAGTTAATATGTACAAACAAACGTAAGCCAAACATGAGGTATTTGGGCTTCATTATTCTTACGGATAAAAGATCCTGTACTAATTCAAAAGCACCATCTCCAACAAGGTCCAACAGATCTCCAGCAATCTAAAAATCAGAAATGTCATGCATTGTAAAACTAAAATATAAATTCAAAACAAGCAGGGAATTGAAAGATAATATTTTAGCATTTATCACAGGAACAAGCTAAAATTCAATGAGGCATCTGAGAATTCAGTGCAAGCACCTCATCGCCTGCTTTGTTCGATAAAAGAACTCTGCATAAAGCCATTGCCAAGTCATCTCCAGAAAGCGGCGAGCTTCCTTGTTTAACAATCCCTTCACATGCATCTTTCAGCCATCTCAAACTCATAAATTCTGTCTCAGCATTATAAGTATGATGTGCTTGCCCCTCATGAGGTATTGCACTCACAAAACTATCAGGTACCGAAGATGCACCATTTACTGACGGCAGGTCCATAAGGAAGCGAGCAGGGACCTTGAAGGCAATATCAGAGCCAAATTCTGTGTCATCACTATATCCGTCGGCAACACTGATCTGGCTAGATGTAATCTCATGATCATCATGTTGTAGCATGTAAAGACTATGAGCTAATTCAGCTACTTTATGAAGCCTTGAATCTTGAGTAGAGTATCCAACAAGTTTTTGCAATTCTAACCTGGTAAAAAACATTTTGTGAGGAAACATCCACAGCCAGTGCACTTATGGTAACCACTGGTCCTTTTGCTTTTACAATAAATTGCAGAGAATTTGAATAAAAAAGGCTCTCCTGATGTGCTTCATATGAGGTGACATGCCAGAAATCTTCTATTTTAAAGCTTATTAAATGTACACTGACACAAGGATTATGCATGATTGAATCTAATTTTATTGACGAAAATGTGATTAATGAATATTCCTCTGAGAATCTTTTTGCTGCAAAAGATGATTTGCAGTAACACATTATACATATTATAATATTGAATTTGAATCTACACCTAAATAAAAATTGCTCATTAACTTGAACATATACTTGAGCGAAAATTAGAATTTTAACTTGAAACTGAGTTTGAGACTGAATCTACACCTCCATTAGAAACAAAATTTGATGTTAAATTTGAAGCAGCTATCAAATTTGGGCATAAATTGCTATTTGAACCTAAATCCAGTCTTTGAATTAAATATGATATTTTAACAGAAACTAAGCGTACTCCAGAAAGTGAGCCTAAGTTTCTAATGGAAACCAAATCCATCCTTGATTGTGAACTTAAAGGATTGAACCAATGATCCTTATTGAAATTGATAAACCAACTAAGAAATCTAATTGTTTTAACTTTCTCTAAAGTTTCTTATGAATTTATTTCTAAAAATAAAACTCAAATTAATTTTATTTTCTGTTCTTGGTCTCTTGATCTCCAAACCACAAGGGAGACTTATGGAGAAAGTCAAATTAAGTCAATATTTTAAATGATTAGTTAATGATGGTTTCCTTAAATAAAACATAAAATTAAGCTCTCAATCAAGTTGGTTGAATGTAAAACTACATGAACTTTCATCCATAATATTTAATTCATTTGCGTTACTTTCTAAAAGAGAATAACAGCCCATATAGGCAAGCATGTTCGCATGGTTGGTCTATATAAAACTTTCCTTTATCTCCTCGACATCTACAAATATAAAATAACCATCATTAGTAATCTTGAAGACAAATATTTTATGTTAGCATATTCATTGTTTTTTTTCAAATAATGTGCATGAATTATATGATCCACATGATTGGCAATGAGAATATTCATAAGAACGTAACTATTAATTATAGCAATTATAAGTTTATTGTACAAGTGAAAAATTTAAGTGAAGTTCAAACTAATTGATGAATCATCAAAAAACTAGCTAAAATAACCTGAAGCTCAAGATGGTGAATGTACTATTGAATGGGGGCATTTTAGCCATAACTATCAAATAAGTTCAATTTAATCCCTTGGCTCCTTAAATCTGATCCAAAATAATTTCTTACTGGATTATTTTGGATTACATTTGAGAAGTCAAAAATTAGATTAATCAAATTTAAGAAATCAAGAAACTAAATTGGACGTATAACATAACTTGGGGGACTAAAGCTACACTTGATTAATGCACTAATCCTCCAATTAAACCACTAATTGCTTAATTCACCCATTAATCACATAATTAAAATATTAGTTACTTAAATGAACTTCTAAACATCTCTAATTAATTAATTAAAAGATTAATTAACATAATTAAAAATTTTAATCAACTAATTAACAATTTAATTAACCTAATTAAAATTTTAATCAATTCATTAAGCTTTTAATAAATCCATAAAAATCTTTTAACAAATTTAATTAAAAACATTAATTCACCATTTAAAACTTTAATTAATTTATAAAGCAATAAACAATTAATAAAATAATTAAATAATTTACAAAATATTTAATTAATATACTAAATCATTAAATCATTAAATAGTTAAACAACCAATAAAATAATTAATTCGTAAATTTATAATTAAATATTTAAAATAATTAATTAATTCTTCAACCTTTAAATTAAACTATTAAAATATTTAATTAGTTCATTAAATAAATAACTAATTCATACAGTAGATAATTAATACATAAAATATATAATTAAATCATCAAAATAATTAAGTAATTAATTACTCAATAACACATAAACATTTAATTAACTTATAAAATAATTAATTCACTCATTAAACCCAATCAACCCTAGCTAGGTCCACCTTAATTCAAAATTGGAAAGGGACAGAGAAACATGCTAATTATATGAGCATAGGAATGTATATGTATGTAGGCATGTATGTACATAGGTCGGTATGTACGTACATATGTATGTATGTAGGAAGGTATGTATGCATATATGTATGTATGCATGCATGTATGCATGCATGCATGTATGGGTGTATGTGTGTGTGTGTATGCATGCATGTATGTATGTATGCATGGATGTATGTACGCATGGAAGTATGGATGGATGTATCTATGGATGTATGGATGTATGGATGCATGTATGGATAGATGTATGTATGCACGCATGTATGTATGTATATATATAAAAAATGGTGTCTTTTCCCATGCTCGGCTTTGTTAGGGTTTCGCCTCATGGCAAACCCTAGCATCGGTTACGGCGTCTTATCGCATCGTCACGCTCGAAGACCCTTTCATCTGGTCTGTCTCACTGTGTCTGTCTCGCCGCAGTCCTTCGTCGTCGTCATCGTTGGGAAGGTTTGTTTCGCTGTGCTGCCTCGTTGCGTCCCTTGTCGCAGTACTTTGACGTTGTAGTTGTTTTGAAGAACGTTTCCTGGGCGCGCGCTCTTCTCATCTTTCCTCGGGCTCGAAGCAAACAGTTTTGCACTTTTGCACATCCGTCCTTTGCTCGACTTGGATGGGGTTATTGTAGATCCCCTTTCGGCTTTTGCTCTTTGACCCATTGTAACTTCACTGTCCTATTGTCGCGCCTCTCTCTTTTGGTGATGGCTTCTGACAGATCGTATGTTACTGCCCTTACGGGTGTCCACTCCTCAGGTCTTCCTAAATCGTGCTCCATCTCTCCTATGTTTGAGTTGTCAAAGGACATCAAGAAACCTGGTAAGAAAAATGAGAAATCAACCACCTTTTTTACGGAAGCTGAATGTAATCAGCTTGCTTCCTCCTGTCGTCTAAAATTTGGTCGAGAATTTCTTTATGGTCATCCCAAAATGGAGCTTGTTCGCAAGAAATTTGAGTTTATGCACCTTATTGAGGAGTGGAAAATTAGACTTTTGAATGGAAGGCACATCCTTATTCAACTTAATAATGAAGAGTATTACACACGTTTATTTGCTAGAAGATTAATCTGGATTGATAACAGAGCAATGAAGATTTTGAAATTGTCGACGGATTTTGACCCACAGACGGAACCACCAATCATTCCGGTCTGAATTTGCCTCTATGGCTTGAAATTTCATTATTTTACTCAAAAAGTGTTGAACTCTATTGCATCAGTCTATAGTAAGTCACTCAAAATGGATATTTCTACTTTTAATTTTTTCGTCCCTCTGAAGTCAGGGTACTTGTTGAAAAGGACATCACTTCAGTCGCTTCTAAAGAAATTTGGTTAGGCACACAACTAACCGTGCCTGAAGACTACACTGAAATTTTTTCCAAAAAATACCTCAACATTGTTGGTAAACCAATGAAGCTACTCAAGTGGTCTCCTGATTTTGACCCCAAGCGCGAATCTTCTACTGTACCGGTATGGTTTAGTCTACCTAATCTCAAGCTGTACTTTTTCATCATCAGGTTCTTTACTCTATTGATGTCATACTTGGGGACTCTTTGAAGCTAGATCTATCCACTTTTAACCTAACCAAACATTTTGTGGCCAGAATACTTATTGAAAGAGATTGAAAGAGATATTACTTGAGATATTACTTTATCTGATGTTACTGAAGTCTGGTTGGGCACAACTCACAATGGATATTGGCAACAAATTGTTATGGAGCATAATCCTCCTTATTGTTCTCATTGTATGATGTTTAGGCACAACCTTGATAAATGTTATAAGCTTCATCCTAATTTGAAGGATCTGACCCCCACTGCTTTGAATATATATGTTCCATCTAAAGAGAAAACTACCACAGAATAGGTTATGGTGTCTGAGTTAATCGTCCATGTGGATCCTCCCCCTGAAAATACTATTTTTGTGATCAATGAGAAGTTGGATGGCCCTGCTAAGCAACCTACACTTTCAAACCCTCCTCAGTTGCAGGAAGCATTTCATGCTTCACACACACTTGAACCTACAGTCGTTGCAACAGTTGACAATCCTTCTTCAGGTGTCATCAGCTTTTATCTGTCTGGCGTTCTGTTTACCAACACGATGATCAGATGAGCCAGTCTTCTGAGGAGGAATGGCAGGTCTATTCAAGGAGAAAGAAGAAGACTGGAGGCAAACTTCAGCTTGGGAACCTAATGGATGATACTTTGGTTACTTCGGGAAATGGCTCGGCACTCAACAATTTGTTATTCGGATCTCGCCCTAGAACTAGAGGTAGAGACAGGACTAAGATGGCTCGTCCCTAGCTACTTCTTTTCTGCGATTTTGGTATCTTTCTTTTTTTTTTTTGGTTTCCCTGTATCTTTTCTCTTTTGGGGTATTTTTGTGTGTTGTATCGTAATTATGTATCTTTCCTATTTTAATAGATTCAGCCCTTCAGCTTTTCAAATATATATATATGTATATATATATATATATATACATATATATATATATATATATATATATTTGTGAGTGTATGTGTATTCATGTATGTGAACATAAATAAACCATGTACAGTGAGTAGGTGTGAATGTGTATGCATGGGACATGTGTAAGCCCTATGGATCGACCTTATATAAAATGGAACATATATGATAGGACCATCTTCATGTAGGTTAATTCATGTTTAGTTTGTAAACTAGTGCAATGTGAAGTGATGTGTATATACATGCACAAAGAAAAGAAAAGGTAAGGAAAAATAGGTGAAAAAGTCATGTGTAATTGCATGATTGTGTGATTTGCATGAAGTGATGGTGTGTGTGTATGCATGCATGTTTAAATGTTTTCTTTATTTTTTCATGCAAGTTGGATGGATTTATTTAGTTTATGAAAGTTAGAATGTTAGGAAGCCCGACTAGATGTGGCTTTAGGTTAACCAATATGCGTGGTTGATGAATGTATAAGAGGAAGGATAAAGCTTCCTAGGCTAAGTTAAAGGAGAGTTTAGTGATCTTAATTAATCAAAAAGAATATTCTTATATATGTAAATTAAATGTGCTCTAAAATTCTATATTTTTATTTTCGGGACTAAAATGTCCCATTATAAATAGTGCGGGGCCATTCTATTGACCAGCATGAAATTAGGTACAATTAAGGCAGATCCTATAAAATCTTACAATGCATTAGAAAAATGAGAATAAAAATTCCGAGGGATTTTATTATTAGCACAGTCTTAAATGTCTCTGATTTTTTTTATTTCATGAAACTAGCGCAAATGTATTAAATTCGTCTCTTTTTCCATCCCCTCTCTACAAATTCACATGTAGCACTTTTCTAAGTAGTTCCATAAATCTTGTTTAGAAAGACATTTCACATATAAAGAGAGTATCAAAAACTGATCGTGAGTATCATGAGCACCTCATTCTTCTGGATGGCAAGCCTACTTAAGTTGAATCATTGATTACTTTATGGGAAGCACATCAATAATATCCATATTTGCATGATCATTATCAAATATTTAAATTCGTCAAAGCCAAATTATTTCCAAGCCAGGCAAATTGATGCAAATTTGAAACCTGTATTCTTGGAAATGAAAATCATGTGCATTTATTTTATTTTAGTTCTCTCAAGCACAGTTTTGTTTCTCATATTTGTTTTGCTGTAGCATGCCAATGATGATGGTGCTTATGAGAAAGGGATGTATTTGCTATCATTTTAATCACCTTGATGAGTTTGGCATAGAGTTTCAAGTTGAACTGATTCAGCTATCACTGAATTTCCTCTCGCTTATTTCAAGTTCCATGTTTCAACACATGGTAGGTTCCCCAAGTTTTTTGTCTAAACACTATTCCCTTTCTCATACTCCACTATTTTAACTTTCGGTATTGTAGCTAGGGAGGTGGGAATGTGGTTACTTTATTTCAAGGTAAATTTGCAATGTGCTGCCATTCTTTGGCTTCTTTGGCCATGTCGGCACTATTTTTGGTGTGGGGTTTGCCCGTAAGAAGCTGTCGGTCATCGGAATTGAAATCCCGTTGCCCGCTTCGGAAGGACATTTTTTTTTAAAAAAAAATTTAGTTTTGAAAAAGATGAAAAACTGACCCCATAATTTTCATAGTTTA
>NW_018164444.1:7578909-7594191 GCF_001263595.1 Phalaenopsis equestris
AAAAGACCAAGTTAGGCATTTCACATGGAATTGGATAGATATCCATTCTAAATGAACCATGGATTAATGAAATCCTCATTTTGGGTCCTTATGGATTGGTTTTAGCTAGAATATTGTGAGGATATTGTGTATCCTAACTCCAAACCAACACCCAGGGTCAATCCTAAGGCCAAGTAATCCTATAAGAACTCCTCTTGAATCCTTTCACCATGATCTTACCTACTAAATGCTAGAAGTTAAGATCAATATGTGAAACTTCAAGTTGAGTAAAGAGAAAGGCTTTGAATTTCTAATGGTGGGGGTACCTTTTCTAATTTTCTAAGACTAGTCAATAGGAAAGTCTTATGGCTAAACCTAGGCTACTAAAGAAGTTTTCTAGACCTCAACCAAAAGTGAGGTCAACAGACCATTACACCATGTTTCCTACATCTCATAACCTATTGTCTTCAACACTCTCATTGTAAATGTGTTCGGCCACCAATAATTTCCTACTATTCTCAATTCTTATTTTGCAGAGAATCAAACGTTGTTAAGGATTGTTGGAAATTGGAAACCGTGATTTTACCTTTCATTTTTGTTGGCATCCGAGTTTATTCAATTAATGACGCAGGAGCTTACCATGAATCGATATTGTAGCTGTTACAGCACCGCAAAAATATATATCGTGAGAGGCGCCTAAAAAACCTTTTTTCTTTTTCTTTTATGTTTTTTTTTATATTATCATTCATTTATTTTTACTCATTTCCTATATATGTGTAGTATTAGAATTTTGAATTTAGCTTTGGCTCAGATTTTTGTCAGGACAGCCGTCGGAGTTCGTCTCTCTCTTTGAGGGTTGTTTACGAGGGTTTGGGTGATACCCCGGTTATATCTCTCTCCTGATGTGGTGTTAATCTTCCTTATAGTTTTTCACATCCTCCCATTGTTGCAGTCGCAGCTTGTTATTTTCCTTGTGGTTTCCCCAATCCAACCACCTATCCTTGTTGCCGCAACCCCTAACAGTCATCCTCTTACAATTCTGCAGTTCCCTGCATCCCTCATCACTTCCGCCAAAATTCCCCACCAAGCTGCAGCCACCCAAAAACAGTTTTTTTCCTGTTGTTTTATGTCGTTCCATCGACCCAGCAATCCTTTCTCTCCTTTTAGCTCGCTGCCCTTGTCGCAACTCCTCTGCTTCGCTTCGTCCAAGCCCTTTGTCATCGCCGCGCCTTCCAGCCTTCTCCCACTCCTTGATATATCGTCGTAGGATCAAACCCTCGTCGATCATCACCATCACCCCGAGATCCGACCAGTTTGCTTATTTGTGTTGTGCTTGTTGCTATTTCTGATTTTTGAGTGGCGTGTTGTTATATCTTTCCTTTCAAGTGTGTTTATTGTAACCATTTAGTTGCTTCAAGAAAAAATATTTAATTTTCTAATATGATTTGGGTCAACTCCGATATCAATTAAAGCCTACAGTTTTAGACCAAATCCGAGAGATCCTAAGAAACTGCTAGTATAAGATCTTTGGGGCTATAAATAGGACTTCGAAAGTATGTATTTCAATATTTCAAAATAAATTAACAAGTAGAACTTTTTGTATAGAATTTTTTGTTTCCTCCATGTTATTGGATATGAATTCTTAAAGTGCAATGAAAATCCTGTTTATGACTCTTGGAGAAAGGTTTTATCCCTCTACTAGCATAAGGCATGAAACTTTGGAAATTTTTATCCTAGTTATTTTTATCTAAATATTTTGCGATCAAATTATGCTCGTGATTGAGTTTTTTGGTCAAATTCAGTATATGTGGGTTTTATTTTGTAATGTGAATTTTAATTGTTATTAAATTTTATCTTCATTCTCATATAGCTCAAAGAACTTCAAATTTTAATGACTTATTCTATCATTTAGAATGACTTAAAAGTGTTTTCTGGCTTTGCATAAAAAAAAAAAAAAAAACTATTATTCACCTATGATAGGAGAAATCTATGAAAACTGATATTTTTGGTGTTTCTTTGTGCATCACATCCTAAGATTAATTAATGAGCCCTACGATAAGAGTTGGAGAGTTGGAAAGCTATGAATAGTGATGTTTTCAGTGTTTCTTTCAGCATCTCATCTTAGATTAACATTAAAGAACCATAGACCCTAAAACATCTTGCCTTACTGTTACAATATATACCAAAAAATAGCATAATTATTGAAGGTGGCATATGCTAGGATAGCCTACAAGGAAATTATGAGAATGAATTTTGAGATAAATAAGCGTGTGAAAGGCTATATAATCTCTCAACAGCATATAAACTTGCAATAGCAAACATACACTTGGAAAAATGACAAAAGCATATAGTTACTTTGAAAGAGAAAAACCAAATCACGAATAGAATTCATTTACTTAAAAAATTGAAGGCTTCTACAAATATTACAAGATGATGTCAATAGCGAACTTCACCGCAAAACATAAAAATAAAAGATATTTATGTAATCTTTAGAGGAAAAAGTGTTAAAAATCATAGTTTCTCTGAGGTAAGACAATGGAGTTTGATAGGTGATAAAAAGTTAAAATTTCTAGATAGCTTTTCAAGACAAGCAAATTAAAATCGATAATAAAGCCAAACTCATATCAAATAGCATGTTGATTTCATTAAAATGTTAGTTGCAGAGGTTTTAAAGAGTATAAAATAGACATAAATGAGAAGGATTTCATGGAGTGAGGCGTAGAAAGGTTGTAATGGAAATAAATGTGCTTTAAGATAGATAAAAATTGTAATCCATTGAGACTTGTAGTAATTATAAATTTAAAACATTGCAAAGTGGGTACGTAGCAAAATAAAAAGCTACGACTATAGTAACTTATATAATGCTATAATAGACCAGACGCCAAGGAAGAGAAAAGGAGAAATATAACTACAGCATGGATAAGAGATTAATAACTTTTGATCAAATTAAATGTGTTAAAATGATGATAATATGATATTAGTGAAACATGAGATGAAGAAAAAAGAATGAAAGAATGCTTTCAAAAAATAGTAAAAGAGAGCTATAAGAAAAAAATATTATCAAAAAATTGAACAAAATAATTGATGATATAGATTGATCCACAAAATAAAGCAATTTTAACCTGTAGAAATATACATTAATGGGTGCTGCTTGATTAATTCATTTAACAAATATTTTTAACAAATTTTAAAAAATTAATAGGATGTCAATGATTGAAGAATAAACAATTTGATAGCAATATTCAGGAACAAACTAGATCCCCGAGAGTATAATAGTTTTAAGGAAATCTAACTTGTGAGTAATACAATTTGTGATGTGAATTAGAGAGCACAAAAATAATATCAGTATAATTCTTTATCGATCTCGAGAGAAAGCGTTCAATTGAGCGCTGGGAGAATTAATTTGGTATGCATTATAAGAAAAAATAATAATATATTTCAGTTATTCAAGATATTGATGAATTGATCAGTATTAAAAGTAGATTTATAGTCGTCAAATAGTTTACAATCACATCAAAATTATATTAATAGTCAACATTAAGTATGTAATTTTCTATATTAATTATGGGGAAAAATAGAAAGTAAATTCATGTAGAGATGCCTTGGTATATTATCTTCGTACATGGCATAATTCTAATAATGGTGTCTATGTAAAAACAAAAAGAAAATATAATTTCCTTAGAACTTTTTTAGTTTAGAATTGGAAGGCAAAGCAACTATCTTTATATAAGTGGAATACTAGAAATCATATGACAAAAATTTGAAAGTATACGGAGTTGAAAGATAGAAAGTGATTATTTATGTGATTTGTATCAATAAACTTTATGATTTTTTCTTTTGTTCTATGCAAGCATGTCTGTGATGTTAGCCTCTAGAGAAAGGATGAGTTATTTGGTATTTTGGAAGGTTTATTAAATTTAATTCTTGACCACATGGTTCAAATTAGCCCATAGAATTCCAATTTTCAAAAATGGAGTTCATAAGTCATACCATGGATTGCTATAATCCTGCCATCATTGTTGTTCAAGCTATTTTATCCCAAGTTATTCACGTAGTTCATGTGCTTCATATTTCTTTGCTGCCTTTCTCGTTACTATGCTGTCCCTGTGCTCCAATGTTACCATCTATAGAGTTTACACTCTATTATGATGTCATCGCTTTTTTATTTCCCCGCTGTTGGTGAATTTCCCAATACATCAATCACATTGGTTGCCCGTTGGGTTGTACTACCAACCATGTTGCCTAGCTAGCTAGGTTAATTTACTGCCTCTGCTACATCCCATTACACGCCAATTTACTGTTAGCTCTAATGAATCTTAATTGCAGATACAATTAAGTCTTGTGCTTACTGTTTAGCAAGCAACCCTTCTGCAAGCCCTCTATTTACAATAATTACTTCCTCTTTCTCTAGTACTATTTATGGAAATATTTAAAATTTCCATTGGATGTAGTGAAAACCTGTTGTGAAATCTTGAAAGATTTAGTGTAACTTATTAATCCTATAATAAAAATCACACATTGAATGGTGAAATTTTTCCAATTTTCCTCTCCCTTATCTGTGAAATGGTTGGATGTGTGTTCTTCGAGTACCTCACAAGTGTAGACAATTAGTTCTGGAGGGGAACTACTTGTATCCATGTGATTGATGTGATGTAGGTTCTTCACTTTGGGATAATGTGTATCCTTATTCTTTTCTCTGAAATTATTTAGTTAGTGGTTTTGTGTGGTGATTGAAATTTTGTCCAGATATATGTTGGATTTCTTTTATTTTTTATTTTTTTGAAATGTGAGCTTAATCATTGCTGAAGTTTAATGTTTACCCAGTTTTTCTAGTCAATTTCAAATTTCAGCTATTGTTAAATTGTTGTTTTGAAATAATAAAATAAGCTTGTTGTCTTACATTAATGGTGATGAGATTTTACTAATATTATGAACTAGTAGGGTGCAAATTATAATTTTTTTTTTGTTTTCATAGTATATATCATCCTAGTTTGATTAAAAATCCCCCATCCTATATCAACAAAATTTAGAAACAATTATAATTCATTTGCCTCGGTGCCAAAACTCTTTCTTAGGCTTGGAGAGAAACAGGATAATTAATGTATTTCAGAAAAGACGTGCAATCAGCAAAACTAATTTTTCATGTGGTTAAATATAAGAAAAACGATCCTATCATTCCATTATTACGTTGCCACAAAAATAACATTGGGTTGCCGGTTAGGAGAAAGATAAATACCAAAACCTATATATATATTTGCAGTTGAGAACTATGTTGCCCTTAATATTCAGAATTAACTTAAAACTAAGTTTAACATTGAAAAACAAATAACATCAAATCTAATGGTGAAAGCAGAAAAACTAAGAGATCTGGTGCATCTTAGCTAAATCATCAACGCCATTACAAACGTATATCAATATATTATTTGGATGCATTTATGTTCTATAATGTAACATAAACAATGATTCCTTTCCAACAAGTTCATTAAAACAGGGACGATGGAAAAAATAAATAAATCGAGCAACTTGATGTTATGAACAGAGGAGCATATTGATTTACTTCTTTTCAAAGATCCTCTGCTTGATGTCAATGTCAGGAACACCAAATAAACCATATATGAATACTGCAATCTCTTGAAAGTCATTGGAAGAAAAATCTCCATCAGTCAATTCCCGCACAGAACCAAGAAACTGCCTATAAGCTTGCCGAACATCACTTGAAACTGAATAAAAAGTGAATATTAAAAAAAAAGGCACAATGGAAATCAAGTTTCAAGCATGAGAATCAACAAAAAATGAAAAAAAAATGTGAGAAATAGGTAAATGAAAAATACGAGGTCAGGCATAATAAACACTCGGTAAATAAAATCTTAACATGAATAAAGTTGAATTTATGCAGGAATATGATTTTTTTCCAGCATCCTCCACATGAGACAAAAAAATTTAAAATACATCATTTTCTTAAAATTCCTGTCATGGTAAATGTCATCAAAATAGTGAATTTCAGCCATTAACAGAACAAATGATTGACAAAACTAGATACGTAAATTTACAAGTGTAGCACACAATTTCTATATATATACAAATCTCACACCTAAAATTTTATATTTACATATACAGCATTTTGGTGTTTTAAGCCTATGCATGAAACTGTGTATTTCACTTCTAAAAAATGGTTATATAACTATTTTTATGTGATATTAAGGATTTGAGAGCTAACTATGTAAATATGAAAGCTTAGCTGTAGAACATGCAAATGCAGAAGAATCGTGTGCTCTGTGTGTAAAATGCCCAACTAGATATAGTACAAAATCCATATTATGTCAAGGAGATTTTGTTAAGGTTTCCCATAAAACAAAATGCAAGGGGAAATCCATGTTGCCAAGTAAAAAAAGAGACAGTTCATCTCTCTGACCTTCCTGGAAATAATCTATTACATTCATTGAGTCCTTGCAGTACCAGTTCAAATAAACTAAAACATATGAAATAAATCAAACAGAAAAGTATCACAGCACGATAGATGAATGGAATAAGTTAATAAAGAAAAAAAAAACAAACTAATGGATGGATTCCAAGGAAATGTGTGACATCAATGAAATTTTAGAGCAGGAATGTAAACGTAATATCGTTAGAAAAAGGCATAAATCACCATTGACAGATCATACGCTGTACAGTTACATTAAACGACAGCCAAAAAAAAGGAAGATTTTTAACCACTCGTTTTCATGGAACTCGCTCACCATCATCCCACCGGTGAACCAACCTTCGAGCAAGTTCCAAATCATCGCGCGACCTGATTCAAACACCGGAAACAGAATTAGAACTTAAAATTTGAACTTATAAAATTTCAAAACAATAAGCAAATGTAAACCATGTATACAGAAACAGTAATAAATTCATATACCTTCTTGCTTTGATGTTCCGTAGGAGCTCTTTGCGCTGCAAGTACGCGCGATCGACATCGAAGTGGTCTCGTATGGAACTAGTTAGGCGCGGCAGCTGTATCAACATCGCTTTACTTTATCTTTTTTCTCTTATGATCTCTCAATCCCTGGTAAACCCTAACACCTTCTGTTCCTTAACGAAAAATGATAAACCCTTCGCGACAGCGATGACAGTTTGCGTCGGGCTCCCTCCCCCTTTCTCTCCCGCGAAGCTTAAATGCGATTTGTCTTCCCACGGCAAGCAAATTCGTCGTTATGGTGGCACTTCATAATTTCTGTAATTTATAGGTCTCTTAACATTTTGGAAAATTTTACGTGAATCTAAGATAACTTGTTTAATAAAATATGTTTAAATTTTATTTAAAAATTATTCAGAATATTGATTTCAGTAAACTATTTGATCCGACGTATCCAATAATACAAAAATTGGCACAATCTGAGAAATAAAATCTTGTATGAATTTGTTGAACCTTATTTTGAAACTTCAATGTATAATTAGAAGGTCAAAAAATTTTTAAATTTGGATAAACGTATAATTGAACTGAGTATCTCAGCGACAAAAATACAATGAGTCAATTATAACTTTATTCAGACAGTTAAATGTTGATCGAACATTCTCTGATTGAGTGAATCTCTTTGGGTCATCTGATAAAGTGGTTTACATTTCTTTCTTATTTGCAGAGTGACCTCGCACAATCTCTAAAAATAAAGCTGTGCATCGCTCTTAAGGAGAGGGCCTTTATCATAATGAGATTAGAGCTTGGAGAAGAAGATCCAGTGAAGTTTTCCCGCTCTTACAACCGCCAACCACCACCTATTGCCCACTATCAAACAGCATTAGCTACCACATAATACTTCAGTGAAGTCCTTTATACAGTCACAATATACATTGTGGAATTCTAGCATACGTTATAGAACAATGTAACACTCGACATAAAAATAAATCTTCAAGTACACTATGCAATGAACATGACTATGTTCCCACAAACGACGACAAAAGTAATGTGTGTGGAAAGGTCTGTCAAGATAGAGTGATAATCTAATATCATAACATTGAACATATATTTAACACACACACACACAAACACACAGATAAAAGAGAAACGATAGGGATAAGACATCTCAATTTTTACGTTGAAAACCTATAAAGAAGGAATAACTACGGGTCTTAGCCTAGCTGAAATAATTCACTATGAATTGTGATTATACAGGTTTGCTCTTCTTTTGAATTATGAAAGATAAAGTTACAAAGTTGATCAATATAAATGTACAATAGAAGTATGACTATAATGAATGTAGTTATCAGTGAAAGCAAGCTGCAAGAGCCGTGGTTAATTGCTACAAAGATCGTAATTGGGAGTCGTACAAGATGTGATGACGTTCAAATGTTGAAAAGCTAGAGTTGGGAGTTGTGCGAGGTGTCACAATGTTTGAGCACCACATATGCTTGAGTTGAGAGCTACACTAGTTGTGATCACGTCAGTAGGCCACAAAGGTTGTGGTTGGGAGCTACAAGAGTTGTAATAATGTTCATGAGTCGTTGAGGCTCGAGTTGATTATCGCACTAGTTGCGGTGCGTCTGCGGGTCATAGCGGCTAGGGTTAGGAGTTTCACGAGTTGTGATAACTCTCGTGTACCGCAGTGGTCTGAGCTGAGAGAAGCATTAGCTTTGATAATGTTCATATGCCTCAAATATCTAAGTTGAGAGTTGCATCAACTGTGAAACGTTTGCAGTACATAGAGTCCAGATTTGGGAGTTCGATAAGTTGTGGAACATGTAGGGCGCAGTTGGTCACATACGTCGTGGTGGTGTGTTGCAATGACATTCGTAGGTTGCATATACTCAAGTCGAGAGCAGCACAAGTTGCAGACATCGTGGGTCATAAAGGCTATAGTTAAGAACTACACGAATTGTGTACCACATAGGTCATTACACTGAGCTATAAGGACGTCGATAGACCACAAAGTCTAAAGTCAGGAGCTACACAAGTTGTGATAACATATGTAGGCCACAGAGGCGGGAGTTAGGAGCAACACGAGCTGTGATAACTTTTGTAGATTGTAGAGGCCTAAGTTGAGATGGACATATATTGGCCATAGAGGCTAGTTCCAAGAATTGCAAAGTTGTGATAATGTATGTAGAATGTTCGAAGTTGGGAGCTACACAAGTCGTTACAACGTCCATAGGTCACAACTGTTAGAGTTGGGAGTTGAACGAGCAGTGATAACTTTTGTAGGCTGCAATGGCCAAATTTGGGAGTTCAACTAGTTGTGATCACACCCACAGGTTGCACGGCCTTAAATGGGAGTTCCATTAGCTGTGATGACCTTCATGGGTCGCACATGCAAAAGTTAAGAGTTGCACTAGTTGCGATGATGTTCGTAGCCCGCAGAAGTTAGAGTTGGGAGCTCATGCAACTTCGTGTTGTAGCCTTTATGACGAACTTACTCTCTCGAAACAACCATCTACAGCCCACGCAATAAACTATTACCATTGATCTTACATTCATGACGAACTACCATATGCATAACAATCGACTACAAATCTTTCAATCTGTCATCATTGATAACAACATTCATTACATCTAAACCGCAGCTCGTATTGATGAATTACTATTATACATTTACTGTTATCAACTTTGCAACACCATCTCATCTAATTTAGGAGAAGAGTTGACATGTATACTCACTATTCACTGTGAAATATTTAAACTGAGTTAGATTCCCTTTTACAAGTTTTCCAAGTAAAAATTGAGGTGTCTCCTTATGCGCACTCATCTTTTATCTATGTGTGTGTTTGATATTTGCTCAACGCTAAAACACTAAATTATAACTCTACCATCACAGATCTTCTTACACATTTTAAAGATGAAAATAAATATTTGAACACACGCGCCTAAACACACATCGATATAACATTTAAATATATTTCACAAAATCATATTTTTTAGTATTTTGAAATTCATGGCAGGTAGATGAATTTTTTTGTATTATTATTACACGTGGATTCAAAGAGATATAAAAAATTTTATATAAAAGAATAAAAAAAATCATGAGGTCCGAGTCTACCAAAATAATTTACTACATAATTAAGAATATTGAGGCCTACTATTCCTCTTAATTAGATAATAATTTATATATCATTTAATTTCCCAAAATAATATAATAAAAATTATAAACATAAATTTTGTGCTTAATTTGGGCTGAACAAAACCCACCCGAATCAACCACATTTAGGGTCATTATGCTCATGTTATCGAGATGTTTGTTTTGAATATAAATTTATTAAAATCAAAATTTGTTATTTTGACCCCAATTAATGAACTAAGGTAAAAGGGCACTTTTGTAATGTGGTACCGCCCACCTACCACCCACCTACCTCCCACCTACCTCCGACCTACCACTCTCTTGCTTCTATAAATAAAGAGGGTGTGAGACTTAGGATAGCAAGGGAAGAGATCTTGAGCTACCACAAAGGAGGAGAGAATATCTACAGAGCTAGAGAGGAGGAGAGCATCTTGAGGCCTTGTATCAAGGTGTCGCTTGAGAGGGAGGCCATAGAAGGAAGATGAGGGCTCATCTTTATGTATAAGCTATGTATTCCCCATTTCTTTTGCCTGTGAACTATTTGATTGATTCCCTCTCGTGGATGTAGATCCAGTTGGATCGAACCACGTAAACGATCTGTGTTTGCTTGTGTTCTTTGCATTTCATTTATATGTCAGGAAGTACATATCTCACAATAATTGGCGTCGTCTGTGGGAAGATCCATACTTCTTGGCTAGAGGTGTCCGCGTAAAGGTGTTCGCGGCCAGCGACAAAGAAGAAAAGTTCGGCATTCATGAATAGAGGAGCAAGCCGATTGCGTCGCAGGCAGTCGAATCGCGACAGATTCGGTGAGCAGTGGAAGCTTTGATCAACTGGATTAGCACCGCAGGTTGTGCGGTTCGACAATAAGGAGAAGGAATTGTCCGTGAAGGAGCAGAGGAAGGCTGGTATTTCGGTCCTCGAAGGGGTAGATCTCGCGAAGGAGGAGGATTTCACGCCGCGATAGAAGCACGCGAAGCACGCCGCGACAGCTCTCGGAATTCAGTAGGTCCTCAGCGGAGCGGATTTCAGACGTTAGTGGGGATCAAGCCACAATAATGGGTTCCGCCAAATTCGACATCTAGAAATTCAACGGGAATAATGATTTCGGTCTATGCAGAGTAAAGATGAGAGCTCTACTGGTTCAGCCGGTGTTGCAGAAGCCTTGCAAGGGTCGGCGACATTGCCGGCCGACATGACCGAGAAGGAGAAGATCGGCATACTCGACAAGGCCCACAGTTTGATAATTTTGAGCTTGGGTGACAAAGTTCTGAGGGAGGTGTCAAGGGAGACAATAGCTCAAGAACTTTGGGCCAAACTAGAGGTACTCTACCTGACAAAGTCTCTGGCTAATAGGCTCTTTCTGGAGCAGCGCACAGCATGAAGACAAATTCTTCTCAGAGCAGATTGACGAGTTCAACAAGATCATCGACGATCTCGAGAACATCGACGTCAAGATGGACGATGAGGATAAGGCACTACTGTTGCTAAACTCTATTCCCAAGAGCTACGAGCATTTCAAGGATGTGATGCTCTATGGAAGGGCGCAGACTATTACTCTGGAGGAGATTCAATCTCTTATTATAGCTAAAAAACTCCAGAAGAAGCACGACATGAAAGAGAAAACCAGTGGATATAGTCTGACAGTTAGAGGAAGATCGAGCAAGAAAGACTTCAAAAGGGATCAAAGACTTCAAAAGTGATCAGAGCAGATCAAAGTCCAGAAGGAACGACAGAAGTCAGTTTTCTAAGAGATCTAACAAGTGTTACCACTGCCACAAAGAAGGTCACTTTAGAAGGAACTGTCCGGATAGAAAGAAAAGTTTTCAAGAGAAGCCCAGAGAAGCCCAGAGATTCTGGATTCTGGATAGGAAAGCGTAGCCTCAGTGGCTATGATTTAGCTGAAGCTCTGGCGATCACAGAATCTGAATCTAGCAGAGAATGGATCCTTGATTCAGGGTGCTCATTCCACATGCGTCCTCACAAATACTGGTTCGAGTCACTGCAGTTGGAGAACGGTGGGTCTGTTCTACTTGGTGATAATAAAGCTTGCAGGGTAGTCGACAGCGGGACAATCAAAATCAAGATGTTCGATGGAGCTGAAAGGATACTGCAGCATGTCAGGTATGTCCCGGAACTCAAAAGAAATTTGATCTGTCTAGGTATGCTGGAGTCAAGTGGATACTCATTCAAGACAGAGAATTGTTGCATTAAAGTATCCAAAGGTTCTCTCATAGTCATGAAAGGAGTCAGAAAGAATGGACTAGACTCACTAGTTGGAAGAACCGTGATCGACAACTTCTCAAATGCAGTTCAATCAGAACCTGACAGGACCAGACTATGGTACATGAAACTGGGGCATGTAAGTGAAAGAGACTTACAAGAACTGTCCAAGCAGAGTCTGTTATGTGGAGATCGAGTCAGCAAACTGGAATTTTGTGAACAATGTGTTTTGGGGAAGGCCACCAGGATGAAGTTCTCTACGGGAACTCACTCATCAAAGAAACCCCTTGACTATGTTCACAGCGATCTATGGGGGCCAGCCAGAACTCAGACTCATGGAGGAGGGAGATACTTCATGCCCATCATAGATGACTACACCAGGAAGGTATATGTTTTCAACCTTAAATCAAAGGATGAAGCCTTTCAGAGGTTCAGGGACTGGCTAACTGTCACAGAAAATAAGATGGAAACCAAGCTGAAGCACTTGAGAACTGACAATGGCTTAGAGTACCGTTCAGAGCAGTTTGAGGAGTTGTGCAGGAGGAATGACATCACAAGACACAAGACAGTCCGGAACACTCCTCAACAGAATGGCCTGGCTGAGAGGATGAACAGGACTCTCCTAGAGAGAGTGAGGTGCATGTTGCTAAATGCAGGTCAACCCAAAAGTTTTTGGGGTGAAGCCGTGTTAACTACCTGCTACATTATCAACAGATGCTCATCAACTGCTATCGATATGAAGACACCTTCGGAGATGTGGTACGGGAAACCAAGTAACTATGATAATCTCAAAGTTTTTGGATGTACTGCATATGCTCGTGTTAGACAGGATAAGCTGGAAGCAAGGGCTTTGAAGCTCATTTTCATTGGATACCCACCTGAAACCAAGGGCTACAAACTCTGGTGCCTAGATCAACAGAAAGACATCATCAGTAGAGATGTGACATTCAATGAGTCCAAAATGGCGAATCTGTATGGCCATGCTGCAAAAAACAATATCACCAAGAAAAATTCTTCAATTGAGGTGGAGCTGCAACAACAACGAACTTTGACAGATCAAAGGACTGTTGTGAACGATCTGGATGAAGTGGCAGAGGAGCAGCAAATGATTGAGCCAGAAAGAAGATCTGATGACTAAAACTTGGTAAGAGACAGACAAATAAGAACTATCATATCGCCAGAGAGATACGACCATGTAGATATGATCTCATATGCTTTAAGTGTTGCCGAAGAGATAGAATAAGCAAAACAGAGCAACTACAAGGAAGCCCTAAAGATCAAGGAAAGACTGAGGTGGGAAGAGGCAATGGATGAGGAAATGACTTCTTTGATGAAAAACAAAACCTGGGAACTTGTGGATTGACCAAAGAACAAACGAGTGGTTGGTGGCAAGTGGATCTTTAAGAAAAAGGAAGGCACGTCAGGTATTGAGAGGATCAGGTACAAAGCCAGACTCGTTGCAAAGGGATTCACTCAGGCAGAAGGAATCGACTTCAACGAAATCTTCTCGCCCCTCGTGAAGCACTGCTCCATTTGGATAGTCTTAGCACTAGCGGTTCAATTTAATTTGGAATTAGAGCAGCTGGATGTTAAGACTGCGTTCTTGCATGGAGAGCTTGAAGAAACCATCTACATGGATCGGTCAGATGGGTACTGCACACATGAGATAAAGAACAAAGTTTGCTCGCTGAAGAAAGCTTTGTATGGACTAAAACAAAGCCCTAAACAATGGTACAAACGATTTGATGAGTTCATGCTAAAGATCAAATTTGTCAGATGCAGCTACGACAGTTGCGTGTACATGAAGTGGCAAGACAGTGAAATAAGTACCTACTTGCTTCTTTATGTGGATGATATGTTAATAGCCAGCAAAAGTAGGGAGGAAATCCAGAAGATCAAAGGTATGCTCAATTCTGAATTTGACATGAAGGACCTAGGACCTGCTACAAAGATCCTAGGGATGGAGATTACTAGAGATAGGAAAAATGACACCTTATTCTTATCTCAAAAGTTATATATTCAGAGAAGTCATATATTCAGAAGGATATTCAGAAGGTTCTAGCAAGGTTCAACATGCATGAGGTTAAGCAAGTTGCAACACCTATTGGCCAACACTTCAGACTATCAAACTCTCATGCACCAGAGATTGAAGATGAGAAAAAGTACATGGAGGGTGTCCCTTATGCCAGCGGGGTTGGTAGCATCATGTATGGGATGATCTGCAGCGGACGGACCAGATTTGGCCTACGGGCCTACGTCGTCAGCATTGTAAGCAGGTTCATGGCAAACCCAGGACATGCTCATTAGGAAGCACTAAAATTAATCCTAAGGTACCTGAGAGGCACTACGACCTGAGTATACTCTTTAAAAGGCAGGAAAACAAAAAAGAAAAGGTAGTTGGTTACGTGGACTCCGATTATGCAGGAAGCATTGACACCAGGAAGTCACTGACCGAATTCATTTTCACTGTCTTCGGTACGGCAACCAGTTGGAAGTCTAACCTCCAATCCGTTGTTGCCCTCTCAACAACAGAGACCGAATACATTGCTGTTACTGAAGCAATCAAGGAAGCTATGTGGCTAAAGGGCATGACTGAGGAGCTCGGGATACATCAAAAGGTGATAACTGTGTTTTGCGACAAGCAAAACACCATTCATCTAACCAGAAATCAGGTATTTCATAAAAGATCCAAGCATATAGATATAAAACTTCATTTTGTGTGGGATGTCATCGCCAAGGGTTCAATAGTAATGAAGAAGATACCGACTGAAGAAAATCATATGCTCACCAAGGTGATACCGACAGCTAAGTCCAGACACTGTCTGGACTTAGTAAACTTCACCAAGGGCTGAGGGCCTCTCAGGGGTCAGGTGGAGGGAATCTTTACTTCGAAGTTTCTCAATTGAGGGTCAATGTGAAAAATTGTTATTTTGACCCCCAATTAACGAACTAAGATAAAATGACACTTTTGTAATGTGGTACCGCTCACCTACCACATCTCACCTATCGCTCACCTACCACCCACCTACCTCCACCTACCTCCCACCTACCA
>NW_018164444.1:7594207-7634808 GCF_001263595.1 Phalaenopsis equestris
AGGGTGTGAGACTTAGGAGAGCAAGGGAAGAGATCTTAAGCTACCACAAAGGAGGAGAGAATATCTAGAGAGCTAGAGAGGAGGAGAGCATCTTGAGGCCTTGTATCAAGGTGTCGCTTGAGAGGAAGGCCATAGAAGGAAGATGAGGGCTCATCTCTATATATAAGCTATGTATTCCTCATTTGTTTTGCCTGTAAACTATTTGATTGATTCCATCCCGTGAACGTAGATCCAGTTGGATCGAGCCACATAAACGATCTGTGTTTGCTTGTGTTCTTTGTGTTTCATTTATATGTCAGGAAATACATATATCACAACAAAATTTAAATAAAATTAATTTTAATTTTAAAAATTTATAATTCAAACACTATATTAAAATTCTGTTCAAGCGTTGCATCAATGACAATGTTGCATAACAATTAATGTACAATGTAAAAATATATGTTAAAATAAATTTATCAATTAAATGAATTTTAAGTTAATTTACGATATAATTAAAATTTTATAGAAATTATAAATAATCATGCCATTAACATTTTTGTATGTTTATATAATATTTAAATTTTTAAATAATTATAAAATGTTATTAGTTTAATTTATTGAAATTAAAATACACCTTAACACATAGTGTTCGTATATTATTTAAACAAATATCAAAACTTAAATATAAAAAAAGCATAAATACAGTAAAATGTAATAAAGAAAACTTATCTGCTTACATGTCTAAAACCTAAAATTAGATATTTATATTTTATAAATTCTGGTGTCGTGATGTTTAATCTATGCATGAAAAACTATATTATATTCACTATTTCTTATGTGATATGTTAAAGATTCAATCATCAAGCATATAAATAAGAAAATTTACAAGTCAAATATATAAACATTTAAAAATTATGCCATACGAATGTAATGTCCGTAAACTTTAGGGGCATTTAGATACATACCACACAATTCTAATATATTTATGTACTATGCACCTAAATTTTTCTATTTTGTTGGATCCTAGTTCGCTATTTGTGAATCATGATCCGAGAGTGATCCGAGAGTTAGAGCCGAGTGAATGAAAGAATAAAGAAATAATAGAATAAGCATAGGATCTTTGTCAGGAGAATTGAGGGAAATATCCCTATATTTGTATTTTTATCACATACTTATAAATGTGTGTTTTGTACAATTATAGTAATAAGATAACAGTTATGGAAATCGTTCTTAATATCATTAACGTTTTAATTGATTGTATAAATTTTGTGTCTTGTGTGCGTTATAATTTGAATTTTAACATTGACGACAATTGACTGATCTACTGACTTGAAGTCAACCGACTGAGGCAACCGACCGAGCGACATATGTGCCATCTAGAGCATGTGTGGCCAGTTGAGGTGTCTGGCAGTATGACGAACTTGCTCGGTCTTTTTTGACACGGTTGACCAAAACGATCGGTTGTGAGGTGGTCGTTCAGTCTGAACGCGGGGTTGGTTGGTGGAATGCGATCAACCGGTTTTTTTTTTTCGCGGTGAATCGAGACTCCTATTTCGTTCGGCTCCAGTCTTATAGGGTTCATGGCTCGCCAGCCTAGTTGGTTCGTCGCATCGGTCGGATATTCCAATCATATAAAGTTTTAAGTGAATCTTGTCGCAACTAGCGCTGGGCATCCGACAAGACTCGCTAGAGGGATGATTCACGTCTCACTTTTTAGTGGGTCTTGCCGCTAACAAGCGATAAATAATCTCCGGAACTTAAATCTATAATGGGTTTGAAGACGCGGTTTCATGCTTGGCCTTCAATCGTCAATTAATTGCTTATCTCGAAAGGAGACCATTTCATATTGGACATTCCTTCCATTTGAGATTCATGCTGATATTTTTAATTTATACATATTTATATCAAGTTTTTAACATTGGCCTTATTAATTTTATAAAAGTGAAATATGTCTTTTCATGCAAGGGTTTATAATAATATAGTGTTATAATTATAAATATCAAAATTTTTGGTGGTGGAGATGCAAAAAAATAGGACATCTGTGGTATGTTTGTAAATTTCCCTTAAGTTTAATGACACATATGTAAATTTATACTCTTAAAAGGCTTGGACGTATTTGGATTCTCAAGAGAAAACCGGGGGAATCATAAACTTCTTGGGATTCCAACCAACCCCGAGGTGAATCTTGACATTTTTTTTATTTTTTATGATCCCATCGGGAGAATATCCTCGCTCAGAATCTTTGACTTCGCTATTCTTAATAACAGATCTGAGATTGAGTATCTCAAACGCTATTGACGTTTTCTTTTTTGTTATAATATATGATTCGAGATGTGCATCTCTGACGCCATTAAAGTTTGCTTTTTGGATTGAAAGAACTGTTATCTCCACTGAGACGGTTCATCTCTTTGCCGAATCTCCTTTTCTGAATCGGTTCTCTGTATCTCACGGCAGTTCTCTGCTGGCAACCATGATGATTTTTGGTGATCTTAGTGCTATTAATTGTTTCTCAACATTTTCAGATTTTGAAGCAATCGCCATAAAGTTCCCGTTTTTATGATTTTTAATGCAATAATGAAGATTATAAATAATAGGTTATTTGATCCGGGAAAGTTATGGCCATTAAAGGCGCCATTTTTTTATATATTGGGGACTCGAGAGAGTCTTGGTATCCATCCTTTATTGTGATGAGCTTGCTACGTCTTTGAAGGTTTCCATTCATTTTGTGTGGTTCTGAGATTCGCCTGTGATGGTTTGCTTTGATTTTTCACTATTTTTCTTATAAATCACGAGCAATTCAACCTTATGAATACAGTTTTTGAGTTTTTGTTTGTTTGGTTAGATTTCATGTTAGTTTTCTGAAATTTTTTTGTTGGGAAGAGCTTCTTACATTGATATACACTAGAAATCTGTATTTCTATAAATTTTGAATCAGCTGAAACGATTTGGTTCAGATGGAGTGCTACAAGAAAAAAAATCTCATAAAGTGATTTATTTTTCAGGATTTCTTACGCCTGATTCATTCTTTATAAAGGAGGTTTCAGAGATGTATGTGATTGAGGATAAAGGTGGAGCAATTGCTCTGATGCTTGCTGCCTTGTTATTTTTGGGCACATGGCCTGCAGTCTTGACACTTTTAGAGAGAAGGGGTCGTCTTCCTCAGCACACATATCTTGATTATTCTATTACAAATTTGTTGTCTGCAATTTTAATTGCTCTTACATTTGGCCAAATTGGGGACAAGAAGCCCAACATGCCTAATTTCTTAACCCAACTCTCTCAGGTGATTTATATTTTCACATCTCTGAATCTATTTTTTATGTAAGTTGAGGTCTGCTCAGTTAAAATAATAAACTATGCAAGTGCGCACTCTTTTATTTAATTGAAGAAGTTGGGGTTACAAAGCAGAGAGTAGTTGCTCTGTCTATTGTGGCTGCGATGGAGATTTTGCAAGTAGTGTAGGGTGATAAAGACATATGGGTAATAATGATCAAGAAAATAATTGAGGAGCGACGATTGTCTTGAGATGGAAGTTGGGCAATGGCTATCAAGTAATCTCTAGCGGGCGACAACAGATGGGCGATGGAAGTTGGATGACGGTAATTGTTAATGGTGCTTGTCAGTATTAATCATCAGGCCGAGCTAGAAAAATTTTAGATAGTCTCTCTAATTTTAGGTTTTAATCCACTTTATATGGAGAATGAGATTCTATTTATAATTTTTTAAGTGAATTCTTATTGCTTTGACAAAATCTTTAGAACACTCCAGTGAACTGCCCATGCTGATTCCTTTGGCACTTAAATGTCTTGATGTCTTTGAAGTTAATTGCTCTTTGGCTTATTGAATTCATCCAAACAGACACTAAATTTAATTGTAAGCATGTAAAATTTGGAGCTTGAATTAGATCAATTTGGGTGTCATTATGTTCATCTTGTCAAGATATTCAGACTAATTATAAATTTGCTAAATTTAAATAAGATTGATCCTTAACTTACTTTAGAAGTTGTTAGTTAAAAATTGCATCAAGATTCATGCTTGATTTTAAGAACTTTATGAATCAAAGTGCATTAAAAGCACTTATGACAAATGTTCTTCATCATGTATTCTTCCTTAATCCTGCCATAGGTCTTAGCTTTTTGTTTTAAAATCTCTTGATGGATATATTTTGAATAAATATTTACTTAAAATTTGTGCAGGATAACTGGTCTTCAATATTATTTGCAATGGCTGGTGGAATTGTGCTCAGCCTTGGGAATCTAGCAACACAATATGCCTGGGCCTTTGCTGGACTTTCAGTAACTGAAGTGATAACCTGTAGCATAACTGTTGTCATAGGTCGTATATTAATGGAAAATTTACATACATATCACTCAATTCTTATGTATTTACATATCTAACTGATAAAGTTTGTTGTTTACTCTTAGAACACCTCGATGTCAGGTGTCATAAACTTATGCGGGAAAAAGTGAATTTCACTATTACAAAGTTAATAATGGCATTCTCTTATGTGATGTTAAATTCTTTAGAGCAATAAATTTACATGTGACAGTTTAGATGTTAAAAATGTAAATACATAAGAATTGTGTGGTATGTTTGTAAATGCTCCTATATGCAACCGTTTTTACAGTTTCATTTAGTTTTTGCAAATAATCAGGGGATCGTTTTGATGCTTTTCTTGCTTTGTTTTTGCATAACTAGTTGGCATGTCTGGATTCATATGAAGACCATACTTCTGAATTTCCATTGGAATTAGAATTGTTATTACTGCAATCTCATCACCAAGCTGCAATTATTCGGATATTTCAGCCTCGCTGAATTAACTCAAGTTAATGCAGTGAGAAACAATGAGTTTTGAAACATTACCTAACAAAATAGCTAATTTTACAGGTTTCTATTAGTATTGATGAATGAAACTTTCTTCCAAAATTAAGAATTTTTACCACTTGCAATTGAGAAAGTAGCTCCACTTCACACATGTGAAGGGGCTCTGTATTTTTAGCACACTTTTTAAGGAAAGGTGGCACCTTTTTTTATTTTTTTGAGAGGGGTGGTAAATTGAGCCATTGTGGTAATTAAGTTTGAGATTAGTGATTAGTGTGTGCTTTGAATTTGAGTTTATCTAATTAAGAATATACTGTCTGCCAACTACTTCACAAGTCAAGAAAAAAATTACATTTTGCCTTTTAATTAGATGGTTATAGGTTATCTTCTATAAAGATTTGTTGGGATAACTACATTGTTATTTGCAAAATTAACACCGAACCGATGCATTTACGCATGCAAAATCATACCTTTGAGAATTTGATAATCATGAATTTTGATATTTGAGTGGGAATTTAAAAAAAGGACGAAAATAGGTGCTAGATTTGCAAATAGCAACTTTTTGAATGCAATGTATGTATCCTTCCCTTAAAAATAGAATGCCATTATTAAGAACACTTTTTTTAATTCATTTCATCTCAATTTTTTTGCTTGATCTGACGATCAAATGAATTTACCGATAACAATATATTTATTTATTTTTACATATTTCATCTCAAACAACATATCTCTTTTCTTAAATTACAGGAACAACCATGAATTATTTCTTGGACGACCGAATCAACAAGGCTGAGATACTTTTCCCTGGAGTTGGATGCTTCTTAATTGCTGTTTGTCTTGGTTCTGCTGTACATTCCTCAAATTCAGCTGACAACAAAAAGAAACTAGGCGGTTCCTCAAGCAACTACAAAACCATGAATGGGTATAATTTCTTATATATTTTGTCAGTATTAGCGTTTTGGTACTCTCAAATTAGAAGAATGAGTCCAAACATGCAAAAAAGGAAACATTTTTGTATTCAATTCAGGGTTCTTTTTAACAAAAAATTGAACTTTATCAAATTTGCAGTGTCTATGGAGATAACAAAACTGGCATTATTGAACTCAATAAAGGTACATGATAATCACTCATAATCATGGAAAATAAATGATTTATATCTAAGAAATAGTATCGTCCACTCATGCAGATCTAGAGGCCTCAAATAGTGAGAAAGTGAAAGCCGGCACTGCCGAATACCTGATAGAGCTAGAAAACAGAAGATCGATCAAAGTCAGTTCTTTCAATGCAGTATCAGCCAAAAAAAATGATTTTTTTATATGATATCATATTGCTCAATCTCTCCTATTCTTTCAGGTTATCGGATCAAACATATTTATCGGCCTTGGCATCGTGTTTTTTGCCGGAATTTGCTTCTCCCTCTTCTCTCCGGCCTTCAACCTGGCAACAAATGACCAATGGCACACACTGAAGAAGGGAGTGCCTCATCTTGTCGTCTATACAGCATTCTTCTACTTCTCGCTCTCCTGTTTCATCATCGCAATTACCCTCAACTTTGTGTTTCTTTACAAGCCGGTTTTCGGCCTCCCCAAGTCATCGTTGAAAGCTTATGTGAATGATTGGAATGGGAGACAATGGGCTCTTCTTGCTGGTTTTCTTTGTGGTTTTGGAAATGGTTTTCAGTTCATGGGAGGACAAGCTGCTGGTTATGCTGCAGCTGATGCTGTTCAGGTGAGCACATTCAGTCCAAATAATTGGACTGAAACTTGGCTATTTAAGTATTAGAAGCATTTACATATGCAAAACACAATTCATTTACTTATCTCGCATCTAAACATTCATGTTTACATATGTAACGCTTGGATCTTTAATATCGCATTAAAAATTACAGTATTATCACATTTTAAAAGTGAAATATACTCTTTTTCTTGTACAAGTTTAATGCACCGAAGTGCTATGCATGTTAATATGAAAGTTTAGCTGTGAGATATGTAAATACGTAATAATTATGTGCTAGCTATGTAAATTTCTCCGTAAAATTCTTATAACTATTTATGGAATAAACATATTTTCTCTCTTGAAAGATTACTTCTATCTTTGTGCTTAAAACTTTTGAATTTGGTTTAAAATTTGGGGCATTTACATTCATAGCACATAAGTTTTTGACGCGCTCCATTCTGATGTATTATTAACATATCTCACACCTAAAGTTTTATATTTACATACAGATACTCAAATTATTAATATCACATCAAAAATAGTGCTATGATCACTTTTTACAAAGAAAATGCACATTTTCATGTATAAGTTTAGTGCATCAAAATGCTGTGTATATAAATATGAAAGTTTGGATGTGAGATATGTAAATACATAAGAAACAACTTGATTTAAAACTTGGGGCATTTGCATACATGGCAAACAATTCTTATGTATGGACGTATCTCGCGCATAAACGTTCATATTTACACAAATTGCACTTAAATTTTTAATATCACATAAAAAATAGCACTATTATCATTTTCTTAAAGAGGATGCAATTTTTCATGCATTGGTTCAAAACAACAAAATGCTTATGAACAATAAATCCTTCATTTACTGATGAAAGACATCTATCAGGCTTTGCCTCTTGTAAGCACTTTTTGGGGTGTGGTTCTTTTCGGAGAATATCGAAGATCATCGAAGAAGACATATGTTTTACTTGCGAGCATGCTTTTTATGTTCGTCATTGCTGTCGCCATTCTCATGGCTTCCTCGGGACATAGAAAGACATGAAGGGATATTATGAAGAATATGATTCCCATTGATTGGTTTGTTATGCTGAATTGTGGAGTCTCTTTAGTTCTCAACATTCTTGCATGCAAGTTTGGGGCTTTATAAATATTTTAGTTGTTTGTAAATTATTTTATTTTTCAGACTTTTATGTATTTTTATATGATTCAATATCATCCATTGTAAAGTGTTGAGTCTGCTTTGAATAAAAGTGTATAAATTGATGAACAATAATGCTTCAGATTGAAAATTTGAAATGCATTCAACAGTCCTTTTTGTGTTTATGCATAGTTTTGGTCTTCAGTTCTATAGGAAGCATGAGTATATGGTGATATAATACTCTGAAGGGTCTGCTTGGGGTGGATGTAACTTCTTAAAAAGGTTGTTGCTAAGTTATGGTTGACAAAATAACATTTCAGAAAGCTGCGGTGAGAATTGTAAATGTATATATTTTTTCAAAAAATTAGACAAATAATTTGCTTGCAACAAACTCACACTAATAGGTCAGTTTGAAAAAAATAGTTTTACATCACTGAATTTTCTAAAAAGCAGCAGTTAAGCAGTTCCCCAAACAGAGTTATGTCGACGGTCTGAAACGCAAAATAAACAAAAAGCTATCCTAAATAGACCCTTCATGGTCCCCTTGGATTAAATTAAAATTTTTATCATAATTTTAATTAAAGTAAAAAACACATTTACATATAACACAATTCTTATGCATTTATGTATCTACCAACTAAGATTTCAAATTTACATGTATAGCACTCGTATCTTTAATAAAATGTAAAAAAAATCATTATTGCTAACATTTTTAGAAGTGAAATATACATTTTCTTGTAGAGATTTATGACATCAAAGTGCTATAAATATAAATATCAAATTTAAGTTTGTGGATATGTAAATACATAAGAATTAACACAATACACTTATGAATTGCAAATAAATTGTCAAATCATTAATTTGTGTAAAATGACATAATGTATGTATATATTTACTCATAGAAAAATTTACAAATGCACAATGTTTGTATGTAGTGGCATGTTAGTAAGTGAAACCCTTTTGGATATTGACTAGTCGGGTCAATGGACCTGTAGATTGATGACTCTCAGAGAAATCGTCATATTTTCTTAGGTTGGTATTTACTTTTCTTGTTCAAGATGTCCGTTAAACCGACTATATAAATATAAATATAAGTTAAATTAAAACATAATATTAAATAACCGCTAAATCATTTTGGTAAGATTTGACTACATCAAAATTATTTCATGTTTTCTTAAGATACTTGAGCATATTTTGTTTATCATACTTTTATTGTCTTAAGATGTTACATGCACACAATAATATTTATCATTTTTATTGTTCTTACTGCATTCCTCATTTCTTTGTTTTTTATGTTTTAACAAATAATAGTTATTTAATGAGTTTGATTTATCAAACTCATCCATTAATATTTTTATAGCCGCTTGCCGATCTCATAAAATCAGACTTTACAATTCTAGAAAATTTTTTGGACATTTTTAGCATTTGCTTTATATGTCATGTTTTGTCTTTTGGGTAGTTGTTTTCCTATTTTCATGTTAGTTTTCTTTAGTCACTTTTCTATTTTTCTACCGGTTATATCAATTAAGCTCTTATTTCTTGCATATCATTTTTCTTTTGAGAGTACAAAATAAGTTCAATTCATTTCATCTTGTCTTACGTTGCCGAGATGTACTATCTTCCAGACCTGATTTGTGACATATATCATATAAATATTTGGAGCAATGTGACACAAATATGCGATTCATTAAGCCCAACTCATTCCACCCAAACCCACATAATCTATATCCCAAGAATAATCAGATAATTTCTAGGTTAATTTTGGGTTATTCTTTCTCAAAAAGGATATGACGAAAAATAATTATTTCTATAAATTTAGAATTTAAATATCAGTCAAATAATAATTAGATCAATATGAAATAATATTTTGAGTCAAATTTAAATCATATTGTTGTTAGTTCAAGTGAAAAAAAATGAGTTTTTCCTGCACACTACATTCAATATCTTTCTTTTGCTTTAGGACTCCCAAATCCCATTCATTTTTCCGCTCCACTCTACCGTGAAATCGCCATTTTTCTGAGGGCCAAAGCGCATCACAGCGCCGTCTTCTTCTCCGCTACCCTTTACCGGCGCGATGGATTCTGCTCCGGAGGATCGCCGGAGCCCCCGCGTCGGTTTGGCGTACGACGAGAGAATGTGCCTGCACGCCACACCGGACGGGGAGAGCCATCCGGAAAACCCTGAGCGAATTAGGGCCATATGGAGGAAGCTGGAGGCGGAAGGCATTCCCGATAGGTATGGAGGTTTTTTTTCCCATGTTGTAAGTTTCTACTGAAATTTCTACCTTGAAAGAAGGGATTGTTAGATGAAAACAACCACCTTTCATAAATCTTTTTTGGTTTATCATTTCATCAGGCATCGAATTACTACATTGTGTAAAGTGTAAAAACACCTTCTTATTTAACATTCAGATGTTATTACTAATATTGTCAAACTCTCTTAACATGAACGCTATGTTTTGCATTATCTCCAAGCATTTATTTGCCTTTACATGGCATTATAGCAAAGAAACTGAAATGAGTTATTGATTCCTCCCATGGAAGATTTATCCACCACTCCTAGTATCGACACTTCCTCAATCCATTTTGATAAAACCTTTGATTTCTTATTCTGGCACTTGCTATTCTCATTGTGTATGATCTCAAGGTGCACACAAAAGATGTGTCTGCACGAATTTCAAGATAATCTAACGGCCTCAGTCCAAATGAGATCCCTTTGATGAAAAATTTTAAGGTCTCATGAATCTGATCTATAGAAGTTCACCTAATCGATTGATAGGCAGTCCGACCAACCGAAGGGCTGCTGACTGACTGTTAGTCAGACGACCAAAGGGCCTCCCAAGCCAACAAGCCTCTGAAAGAAACGACCGGACAAAGGTCTAGCACCTCCGCACCATAACAATATCAACGCAAAACTCTCTCGAAAGCTCCCTCGAAGAAATCATCAAAAATCAATAATCAAGAGTGATCGAAGCTCTATTCAAAGGCAATCGGTCTCCCAATCAAGAGCTTGAGACCAGGTCAGTCGACTGACCAAAGACCTGTCGAGCGACATGTTCCGAACGCAGAAGGATCAAAATACCCTATACAACCCCTCTAAAGCAGGGTTAAAACATGTAAGTTTACCTTTTATTCCTCTATCTTCTATAAATAGAGGGATCAAATAATGTATTAGGGGCTTTTTGACCCTTCTCTTGTAAACTCTACTTTCAATATATAAAATGGGCCACAAGAGCTTGATAATACCCCAGTTTGTCCCAGTGGGGTAAGTTGCTATCACTCTCTCATTCTCTTTTCCCTCTCTTTCTCTAATTCTCCTTTCTAGTTATTGCCACTCTATTCCTTGGGAATGCCTCACATGAGAAATCTGGATTCAACACAAGGTTTATTTATTGATTGATTACATTCTTGTCCATCACAAACCTTAAAAACTCATGAAGCTCACATCCCAAATTTTCCTACTCACTTTGGATCCATCAAGATAAGTTTTTTCTGATAGCCGGTTTCATATCTACAAACTTGATTCCATTCATTTTATCATTCCAAGCATCACAATATGCTATGGCCATCATTGTCAACATCTACACCATACTATATTTAGGTAATTGAGCCTATGAAAACTTGGAACCAAATCTAAAGTTATTGAAAAATGATGTCAAAAATTTTGAGTGGTGTCTTAGCTGAAATCTAATTTATTTTATAAAAATTTGACTGAAACACACAACTATCTCTCAAGAAGTAGCACAAATTTTTGGAGCATATATCGTTCTAAAACAAGGATCATGTAAGGACTGAAATAATGGCCTTAATACAAGCTTAATTCATCATTGTTGGTATGTTTCAACCCTTAAATATTCATCATTTTGAAAAAGAACCGTTCATGTTTTCAGACAGTTGATTGAAAAAATATTGGTAGCTTGTGTACCCTTTCTTAAAGGAAGAGCTGTTGATTAGCTTGAACGAACTGGAATATGTTACATTCATATTCACTTTGTGGATGATCTTTGTTCGTAATCATTATATATTTGTATGGTGTTTTGATCAAAGTGTCAAACTCATATTGTTCATGGGTTTCAAACTAAACTTTCTGAGCTAGGTTTATCTTTCTTGTATTCAACAGTTTTTTTTTTTTCTCTCCCAAGTACTAACCCAAGGAGTTTTTTTTAAAATTTTTCAGGTGCGTATTGCTTAAAACCAAGGAAGCTGAGGATTCAATTATAGCATCTGTGCATACGAAGAATCACATAAAGCTGATAAGAAATATCAGCTCTAAGGCATTTGAATTTCGACGTCTTAAGATAGCCTCAAAGTTGAATTCTATTTATTTTAACGAGGGGTCATCTGAGGCAGCCTTCCTTGCTGCGGGGACTGTTATTGAGGTAGATCAACTTTTATCCTAATCTCCTTATTTGGTCATTTTTAATGTTTTCTCAAATTAATCGTTGATCCATTGATCTTAAATCCTGCCTCTTTTATCTGTAAAATGCATTATGTTTCCACCTATAGCTTCTTAAGTCACATTTTTTGTGTGGAATTCCTATACATAGTACACAATTCTTACGTATTTATATATCTCACACCTAAACTTTCATTATTGCGCACATAGCACTCAAATCTGTAATATAGCATAAAAAATAGCACTATTACCACTTTTTAAATGTGAAATATAGCTTTTTCTGCATAGGGTTAAAGCACCAAACTACTATGTATGTAAATACGAAAGTATAGGCGTAAGACATGTAAATACATAAGGATTGTGTGCTACTTATGTAAATTTCCTTTTTTTTTTTTCTTGTAGGTTGCAGAGAATGTTGCCAAAGGGGATCTGGATTCTGCCATTGCTGTTGTTAGGCCTCCTGGTCATCATGCAGAAGCTAATGAAGCTATGGGTTTTTGCCTCTTTAACAATGTAGCAATTTCAGCATCTTATCTCTTGGATAAGAGAGTATGTACATTATTTATTTTAACAACATGAACTTAGCTTCTGATCTTCAGTTCATCTTAATTGATTAGGTTATGTATTATTCTCTTTTGCAGGCAGAATTAGGTATAAATAGGATATTGATTGTGGACTGGGACGTTCATCATGGCAATGGCACTCAAAATATGTTTTATAGAGATCCTAGGGTTCTTTATTTCTCAGTACATAGGTTGGAGCCAACTATCTTTTAATTCTAACATATTTAAATATTGAATAATCAATCATGGTTTATTGATTTATTTCATTATTGTGCTAAAACTCATCTTTAAATTGATCTTTAATCATTCTTAAGCTTACTTAATGTGCTCGACACTATGATATTTTGGCATTGTTTGATCTCTGTTTGTGTAGCTTTTTTTGTTGGGCTTGCCCGCGTTGTGTGGATATATAGGACTTGTAGCAATTAGCGAGGGATATGAGAACAATTTTGATTTTGGATTACTAATTTAAACTTGATCGAGTTTAGTTTTCTATGAATTTGAAAAAAAAAATTTGGATTTAGTCTGAATTAAAAAGTCATCTCCTTGTACCCATACGAGGCCTTAATTTTTTGTTTAAATTTGGTAACCTCATTCACTCTGTCTAGTTGTTCAGCATAAGTCATTATTGGCTAATCTCGCAACATTGGCGATAGTCAAAAGGCGATATGTAAAAAAATTAATTTTATGAAAATTAATTCGCTTTATTGCTCTCTTTTTTATATTTTCTTCAAATTCATGCTGAAACTAGTTGTGAACATTTTATTTTCAAATGGGCTTTACGACTACTATTTCTTATTTTAATTTGAAGAAAGTGAATTGTTCCATTGATTGGTAACTTATGATATCGAATCCTTGAATTATTTTTTTTTCGCGTGAAAGTATATCATACATCTATTTACAAATGCTGGTTCATTAAAAATACGCAAGAAAAACACTTCGTATTCTTGATTCATCGTCAAAGATGGTTTAGAACCAATAGTTCATTATCTAATGGATTTTTTCGTTCTAATACTCTATCCGAGAGTTATAAGTATTTATCAAATCTGTTCTTATCTAACGAAACACTATTGGATCAAATGACAAGGACATTGTTGAGAAAGAGATGGTTTTTTCCTGATGAAATGAAACATTTGATTCATGTAATAGGAGAAAGATTCCCCATTCCTTAGCCATAAATATATGTGCCCATGAGAAGGGGTTTAAGTGGAACAAAATTGGCTGGATGGTAGAGTCGTGGTCCTCGTGGAAATACTTCTTTCTTCCATCCTTTTGGCCTTAGCTCTATGGAACAATACCCTCTCTCTCTCTCTCTCTCTCTCTCTATATATATATATTGATCATGCTTAGCTTGTATTGCCATTGATTTTGCAGGTTTGATTTTGGAACTTTCTATCCAGCTGGTTGGGATGGTTCTTATTGCATGATTGGTGAAGATCAGGGCGCAGGGTACAACATAAATGTCCCTTGGGAACATGGTCAATGTGGTGATGCAGACTATCTTGCTGTCTGGGACCACATTTTGATTCCTGTAACTGAGGCATACAATCCCGACATAATTCTAATCTCTGCTGGATTTGATGCAGGTTAATTTATATCTGTTTTTATTTCAGGGAATTTCATTTTTTTTAATTTAAATTTTGTCTTCTACGCGGAAATAAATTTAATCTATATGCATATCAGTTTTTTAAACTAGGCATGTGGTCTATTTAAGCTTGTTTACCTCAAAGTTTGACATAAATGCCATCAATTTTTTAAAATTAGATATATGCTCCAGGTATATCAATTTTTTAAAGGGAGATTTACATGTACAACACAGAATTCTTATGCATTTTCATATCTAAAGTTTGATATTTACATTTATAACACCTTGGTGTTATAAACATATGCATGAAGGTGTATTTCACTTTTAAAAAGGTAGTTATGGTGAATGTTTAGGTGTTAGATGTGTAAATACATAAGAATTGTGTGGTACATTTATAAATGCCCCTTTTTTAAACTAGGTATATGCTCTATGCATATCAATTTCTTAAACTAGATACAATTGAATTTTGGGGTAGCCATGTAATCAAGTCAATTGAAATCCCAATTCTATGAAACTAGGACTAATCAAATCATCTGCTTGGCCATCTAATTGGGAATTCAATTAATACTACTAAACCTATATTTACAAAATTCAGACGTAATTGATTTTGTTGGACATTAATTTACATAACAAGGATTTTAATTCTTAGTATTAGGTATTAAAATCAATGCCAATTATCGAGTTACAATTGATTTTATAAGCGTTGCAATTGATTTTGAAGTTATTTGATGATTTATGGGACTCTAAATTATTCAAATGATCCGTAAAAAAATATGAGAAAGCTTAACCAATTGGATCCCCATTCAATGTATTACCATAAATTGGCAGAAAGAAACAAAAAAATAAATAAATGCGGCAATGCACCATTTAAAGCCGCAATTTGAACAGATTGTGAGAAATGCAGCGATGTAGGCTACAATATTGGGAAATATTTGTGACAATGCAGCGATGAAAGTCTTTCGCCTGCCTACAGACACTGCATAAATTGCAGTTAAAAACAACAACAATTAATTAAAAATATCCCTAAATGCTTGGGTTGATTATCAAGTACGGAATGAAGAATTCAAGTTTTTTCTCAAAAAATCTTCCTCGCTCGTTGTTTTATGTTTTCAAATCCAAGTTGAACTTGATTGTCAACCACATTTCAATTTGAGGGGAGTATTAGAAGTTTTATTAGAAAATAATTTATTCATGTTAGAGTTATGAGGATTAGATTTATTTCCTTGGATTGAATTTATTTTCTTTCCTATTTTAGATTTATTTGGGAAAAATGAAGACAGTGCAACACCAAAGGCCGCATTATTATAATAGTTCACTGATCAAATCTGCATTAATGGAAATACATGAAAGAGAGAAAGCCTAAAGCTTTGATATCGTGACAATAATTGGTTGATTATTTTATTCTAACATTTGTTTAATATTATGCAAGTCTAGAGAGCTTTTTAATGTGAAACATATACATTTAGGTAATAATAATTACATAGTTATTGTGATAATCTCACTATGGGTTTGATGAGATTAAGGATCTCATGGATCTTGGGTAGCAGTTAATAGAAAAAAATAGAGAAAGGTGAAGGTGCCATTAAGGATTTTTTCCGCCTTTTAGAGTGATGTCTTTGTTATCTTCTTATCATATTTTAACACAATCTAACACAGTTAAACACACTTGTGCAGCCGTGGATGATCCACTTGGCGGTTGTTGTGTCACTCCATATGGTTATTCAGTTATGTTAAAGAAGGTGAGCATCCATTCCATCGGATTACCACTTATTTTGTTATTTTAAAAAAATTTAGGCATTTTTTTTTTATTTCTCATATAACTTTAAGCTTCAACAGATAGTTTGAAGGACTGTATAAGAATGAATGTTTTATGGCTGAAACCCAACTCCACATCCCCGTCATCCTACCATTTGCTTGCTGAAACCCACAAGTCCTTTCCATTTTTCTCACACGAACGAAAGCTCCGGGCCCTCTCCTATCCTCAGCTCGTGCCAGCAACCCCACAGCACCTCCTCCATCCTCTCCTTCTTCCCCGTTCTCGTTATTTTCCAACAACCTCCAAGCACGTGCATCTCTACCACCAGCGATCCTTTCGGTGAACCTATACCCCTTCTACCTCCCATTTTCTCTCTGTCTCTCCAACTTAGCTCTCGCCGGCGGCCCGATTCCGGTCGCAGCACCTTCCTCTCTTCCTATTCTCTCCCTGGACGAACCGAAGAATCCATCTCACGCACCTCCTCAACTGTTTAACTCTGTCCTTTTCTCTACACAGTCCGAAGTCTAAATCAGCAGCCCTTATCCTCTCTCTCCTCCTTCTCCACAGCCACGCCACACTAAGGTAACAAAAGAAAAGGGAAAATGAGATGCAATATTGTGTGATGGTTTTCTTATCATTTTGTATGTTGTTTAGCCAAACTGAAGTTAGATTTTGCTCTTGTTTAGCTGCATTTAGCTTGTCAGTTAAAAGATTAAGGAGACTTTAGGTTGTCTTTTTATTTATTTATTTATTTATTTTTTCACTTTTTGCTTGGCTGCATGTTGGGACTACTTGCTGTTTTGTAAGTTTAGCTTAATTTATGTATGTTAAGAGTGTATTTAATTATCTTGGGACGCCAAGAAAGGATGACGGGGATGTAGAAATCATTAATGGTATATTCACCATTAATGAAAAAATTCACCATTATATTTAAAGATCCTTTTCTCTACACTTGTGCAGTTGTTCAGCGATCCTTTCGGTGAACCTATACCCCCACTCCACCAAATGGGGGACGATGCCTGGAGGCTACCAAAATTTTGCCAAATTTTGGCAGCAAAATTAAAAGACTTGACATAAGCTTAAGTCGAGCTTAAAATTAACTCAAAATGATCCAAATAAAACTTAGACTAAAATTTAAGCATATGCACAATAATTTAGAATGAAAACAAGTATGCAAAAGTATGAGGGAATAAAAGATTTAAAAAGGCTCCAAGCTATCAAAGCAAATGAAACCTTCCCAACTTCAATAGCTTCAAGATATGAATTGTAGTAATCCTTGACCTCCTATTTACAAAAAGAGAAAGGAATTATGTGGGGCCCGCCTTCAATAAAAAAAGTCGCATGCAGACAAAATTAGCCATCCAAATTAAATGCATGCAGATAAAATTCGCTGCCCAAGTTAAATGCTTGTAGAGCCAAAATTCATTGCCCCAATAAATTGCATGTGAAACCAAATGTGTCTTTAAATATGTGTTAAGCTATTTAAAGATCGATTCAATTTAATAAAATTAAAATACCGGCATATGCTTCGACAATGATCCTAACTTTTTAAACTTCTGCGTCTGAGAATATTGCACGGGTAACGGGTCGCCTCGTCTATAGGACAAGATTGTAAGTCCCATACATTAGTCAATCCGATCCTCCTTACATGAATCAGAGTCGACAAGAGTGAGCCCCGTTGGGCCAATCCGATCCTCCTCCTTGTGGGAGTCGACAGGATTGAACCTCCACTGAGCTAGTTTGATACTTCTTCTTACAAGAACTGAAGTTGACATGACTATTGCTATTAATGACGTTTAAGCAATCACTAGCTCGGTGATGGCCGTGTTAATCGTAAATTTCAACGTGAGCGTTTCATTTATAAAATTAAAATATTTTCAATTATAAAAAATAATTTTCAAATGAAAATCATGTCACTTGATGCTTAAAGAGAAAATCTATCCGCCATCCGCAACAGTTTGTAAAGACGAACAAATCTAATATTGACTCGAGCTCACAAAGAGTCAATGCCATATGTATGCTACTAAATTCATGCTCTAAATGAATTTTATGCTAGTAAGGATGTGACCCGAGTCCTCTGTCTGCGTGGTTTTGTCGCGGAATAACACTACAAAGAAGCTGTTATGACCAGAGTCCTTTGATCGGGTGGTTTGCCGTCAAATGCACCATTATATTGCTGTCACAGCTGTAGCCCGTTTGTTTCCCAATGACAGTCTGCCCTTTTGAGTATTGAATCATATGGTATATTCGAAAGGGCAGAAAACCCTTAGTAACCTAAGATCGACTTAGAGTAGTCATCTTAGACAAACGTTCACCCCAGGTTTATGAGGTCCTTTTGGACGAAGTAACCCATGACTTCTGATAAGGATCATTTGGTCAGGTTCGATCGACTACCCCGCTGATTAAGTAGACCCGAGACCATGACAACCTGGGATGACAAAACCATGTAATTTTGATCGGCTTCGTCATCATTTCCTCCACCATCCATTTGAACTCATGGTGATAATTTTTTTAATTTCGAATTTAAATTTGTTGTAACTATATACTAAGTCTGAATACTTAACACCTAATGACTAGCCTTAATCGAAAGTGCTCTCCCGTTATCAGGAGGGATAATTAACCATAGGGGCTTGCGCCTATGACAAACCTCGAACCCCAGATTTTAAAGTCCTCTTAAAATGAGGGCGAAATATCTGGGACGTGTCTTATCTGCCACTCATCTGTTTTTTGAAAATTCAACCTGGAAACTTAACACACACACCATGTTAAGCTCTTGACGAGAGTCCCGTGGCCCTTTTCGAATTTATGGAGCCCACACATATCAAATAAAAAATACCAACATTTTAACTTTTAAAAAGTGGAATACCCCTTTTCTTGGGAATTTACATACATGCACCAAATTCCTATTTATTTTTTTCATATCTAGCACCTGAACTTTACTTTTTACATTTATACCACCCAAATCTTTTCATATCACATAAACAATACCAACATTTTAAGTTTTAAAAAGGGAAATACACCTTTCCATGCATAGGGAAGAAGGTGGCATGCATGTAGAAGTTAAAGTTTAGGTGTAGATATGTAAATACATAAGAATTGAGTGGCATGTATGTAGATGTTCACCTTTTTTTTTACAGATATTAGAATTGAGAAACTTCGTTCTTCGTAGTATTTTGTTGTGAAATCCTTGTAATTGCAGTCAGGGAACTTCTCTATTAGCTGACTACTCCATTGATCCAGTTTCTTTGTTTGTTTTTTAGCTAATGAAATTTGCTGATGGAAAGATTGTCTTGGCTCTCGAAGGTGGCTACAATCTTAACTCTCTAGCTAATTCTGTTTTTGCCTGTGCAAAAACATTACTGGAAGGGAAGCCTGTTGCTGGAAACTTAGAGGGCAGGCCTTTTGAATCCACATGGCGTGTAATCAATGAGGTATAAACTGTTTTAATGATAGGATCTTGCTCGTATCACCATTTTGGGTTTTATATGTTAGATTTCTTCGTTTTTGCTTATCCTGCATTTTTTACTTAGTATTTATTTTAATGTTTTTCTTAATTTTACAGGTTCGTAATGAACTAAAAACTTACTGGCCAGTATTTTCTGTTGATTTGCCTAAAGAGATTCTGATTGCCAACGCCAAACCTTACCAAATTCAGGTGCTTTTCCCCGTTTTAACCCCTTACCTCTTTGTTTTTGTCCATTAGGAGCCAAATTTCAAAATTCCCTTTTACATACCATCTACTTGGATAAAGCAAACTTTATTTACAGTAACTTTTTGCAAATTTGCCGAAAATTCTTAATAACTACCTCATCTTTATAAGTGTTATCCCATCATCTCTCTTGAATAGTCAAATTTTTCTTTATTTTCTATTGATTTAATGACAAATTAATCTCACCTCTATCATTCCATCCACAACCAACTTGTTTGTTAGCGACTTCTGTTCCCTAACCTTAAATCCATAATGCTTACCTAATCTGATTTACTTTTATAAAAAATGATGATAAATCAATGATAAATCATCATAAATTTCCTAATGTTTGTTACTTCTATTCTAGTTCATTATATCCAACAAATTTTAACTTGAAAATTTAAATCCTTACTTTTTATTCTCATTCTTTGCATACTTGTTAAAATGATCTTAAATCTATTGCACCCAAGACGCTAATAAAGTAATATAATGACTTGATGTAAATCATTATGTGTCTATATTGCAAATGTTTTTTCTTTTTTTTTGTCACTCCATAAGTATTTCTAATGTTTATTATTGATTTAGTTACTTCAATGTTCATCAGGAAACTATTTTCTCATTAATGCTCATCAAATACAAGTTCTCTTGCAAAAGCTAAAGATCAAATTGATATCTCAATAACTTTCTGATTTCTTATCAGCTATTCATATCTTCATAATCCTCTTTATTCATCTCATTTCTTAGCCCTCCTATGAACAAAAGTTTACCAATATAGGACATAGTTTTTGCATATTTCCCCAAGGTTAAATTTTGTTAGGTTTTAAAAGTGGACCTTTTTGTATAATTGCTTGAGGAATTGTGTTAGTTTCTTTATTATCATGGGCTGATATGTTCTATTTCCCAAGGGTCAAATATACACAGGGGCTTTAAAAGAGGGAATGATATAAATTTCTTTCATATCATCTTTCACACTAGCATAGGCTGAATAAAAAATTTCTGACCTGTACAAATGTCTAATAAAATTCTGAAATGATTTCATAAATTTGAAATATGAATTTACAAAAGTACCAAGGCACCATAATAGGTTAACTAGCCCGGGCAATATTGATTTTCTTTTGTTGTCAGCATCTAATGATCCATAAGTGTTAACTTCACTTCAAGCTTTGTGATTGCCGAAATTTCTAGATTACAAATGACATCTTTTCAGATATATATATATATATATATATATATACATATTGTATAAAATTTGACCACTTTTAACTTACGATGAACGCCGAATCCCCAGGAGATCAACTCTAGCTCTGATTCTGATGTGGAGAAGGATCCTCAACCTTCGAACGCTATAAACTCTTTCATGAACAATGAAGTTGGGGATTTGATTTCACCTCTTTCAAAATTAAATGTCGACGAAGAAAATTCTGGAGAATTGCCTGCTTTAAGATCTCAGCAAAACCTAGCGGTCCCATCTAAAGGTTCTGTATGCAATAGTTATGTTCCTTGGAGATCATCTTTGTCCAAGGTTGATGTTTGGTATGGCTCTTATGGATCAAATATGTGGAGACCGAGGTTTCTCTGCTACCTTGAAGGAGGAAAGGTATGGTCTTTCTTGTTTGGAAGCTTGGCCATCACGCTTCTTTGTTCTTTAAAAAGGGCTGGCAATTCTTTTATCTTCATTTGTTTATAGGGGCATTTACATAGATACATAGGTAAGGTGCATATCTGTAAAAGTTTAAGTTTAGGTCTTGGATATTTAGATACACTAGAATTGAGTGGTATGTATGTAAATCTTCATCGTTTTTTATTGTTAAAAAAAAAAAAAAGCAACTAATCATAAAATGCCAAAAATGTTTCATTTTAAATAAAAACATAAACAAAATAAATAGAAACATAAACAAAATAAATAAAAAAATTAAAAATCAAAAGCTATCCCAAATGACCCCTTTCATCTTTTAGCCTCCCATACTGGCCATAGAAAAGTCAATGCAATTTTCTGAGAAGCATTTTTGCTATGCATTTCCTTCTAGGTGGAAGGCATGAACAATCCTTGTCAAGGCGCAATGGACAAAACTCCGCCAAAATATATCACTTGGAAATCTGTGCCCCATCGACTATTCTTCACGAGATCTTACACCCATACATGGGGCCATGGCGGCGTTGCTTTTCTTAATCCTCAAAGCAGTATAAATGAGAAAACTTTTATGTGCCTTTATAAAATAACGTATATGCTTATTATTTTGTTCTTCCCTTCACTCCCTAGATAATAATTTCTCAATTTTAGCTATTTTCAGTCTCCATGTTTGATCTAATTAGATTCAATTCTATCTCTGTTTTTTTTTTTTTTTTCAGACTTGAGCAGTTCAACGATATACTGATCCAGGAAAATATTGCTAATGAGCAGTTTGAATCGCCATTTGTGGCTCCTGAAGATATAGAATTCATTGTGAAAAATGGATCTCTGCGTGTAGAATCTCTCAAGGTAGTGTACTATTTGGCACAGAAAAAATGCAGTAAAATCTTCCGCTGTTGCTTCTTTGGTTCTGGACTTGATTGCTCCTAATACATTCAATTGTACTTTTTCTGATATTTTCTGTAAAAACACGGATGAAATCAACTATTGTTCTTCTCATGGCTGCTACTGCAGGGTGGATGGTACTCCAACGTGCTTTATTTGGGAGAACAGGATGGCATTCCAATTCTCACCATGACGTATGACTTCTGCTCTTTGTTTTTTCGGGAATTTACATAAATACCACATAATTTTTATACATTTACATGTTTAACACCTAAGCTTTTCTATTTTTCATGCATTACGCTCAAGCCTTTAATCATATCATAAACATCATTCTTACTAACTTTATATAAGTCTTTTCTTGCATAGGTTTATAGCAGAACACAGGTTATAAATGTAAATATAAAATTTTAGATGTTAGATATGTAAATACATAAAATTTCTTTTTTTAAATTTCAAATGCTTTTTTAACCAGAAATTTTCTCAAGCATCCAACAACAACAACAATAAACCTTTATCCCACTAAATGGGGTTGGCTACAACAATAACAACAACAACAAACAGCCTTTATCCTACTAAGTTGGGTCTGCTACATGAATCCTTTTTCTCTATTATGTCCTATGAAGTATCATATTTTCATTTATTTCTTATAAATTAAGATCATTTCTTGTACAACATCTCCGGGTCATTTTAGGTCTTTCTATATCTTTCTCAACATAAGTCGAATTTAAAATATCTGTCCTCCTAACCAGCTCATCAAATGGTTGACATTTAATACGACCAAACCATCTAAAACGACTCTCTCTAATCTTGTCAGCCACTGGAGCTACATCAACCCTTTCACAGATAATTCATTTCGCATTTTGTCTTTTTAAGTGTAAAGCCACTCATCCACCTAAGCATTGTCATCTCAACAACACTCAACTTAATTTCATGCTTCTCTTTTACAGTCCAACATTCTGCACCATAAAACATTGTAGGTCTCACCACCACCATATAAAAATTTCTTTTTAAGTGCAACAAACTTACTCTTAAAAAAAAAATTATGGATGATGTTTTTAACCATTGGATCTATTTTGAGATAATTGTAATATATGTTTAATTAATCAATTTTATTTCTGCATTTATTTAAGAGTATTCAATAATTAGAAAATCATTCAGACTAAATTTGAAAGAGAACATGTGTAGATGTTCAGCTTCAGATGTGGAGCAATTGAAATCTGGGGAGTTACCTGTTTGTGCTCCATCAAAAGCCTATGAGAATACTCTATTGAAAGGATTATTAGAAGAAGGCACAAGACTTTCCACTGAGGAAGCCATTGGTTATCTCAAGGATGCTGTTACCAGAAAATTATGATTATGAAAACTCCTCACCTTCAAATTGCATTACATTTAATTGTTAGATTGGATATGTGTATGTTATATTATGGATGTGTTTGGATCTGTGAAAGCTTGTGTATTGGATGCTGTTTACAGTAGTTATGTTAATGATGAAGAACAAATCTGCTTTGTATCTTAACTTTATTTTGGTGCTAAGCAAAATTCTCTCTCTCTCTCTAAATTTTCACTCATACCACTTAATTCTTATGTATTTACAATTTTACGTCTAACACCAAAATTTTATATTTTAAATAGACTGTTTTCCCATATAGATCGTGTATGTAACTTTTTAAAAGAAAAAAAAAACAACAGAACAACAATAATGCTTAAAAACATGAATCCTACTTGTTTCAATTCTCGTTCAGCAACATAACACTTACAACAAAATATATATTATATAAAGGGCTGAAAAGCAACATGAAAATAAATATTGTTTAAACATCTAAAGATTAAAGGTGGTTTTACATTTCAATTAGTCTTCATAAATGCTCTAAAATTCACTCTGGAAATCCCAACATTCATTCATCTTTAATCCTTCAGTCTGCTCATTTCACTGCTCATTTGTCTGCTCATTTCAGAAGAATGAGTTAAGTATGATCAGCCTCTTTTGTTTGCATAATCATCACCATCATCATAATCACCCTTGAAATCTTCATTATTTCTCCCACCCTTATTAAAATTGTATCTTCCCCCGCTACCAAAACCACCACCGGCACCTCCACTGCCAAAGTCATCACCACCTCCACCATGACCTCCGCATAACCTCCACCACCACCATAACCGCTGCCACCGTCGTAACCGCCGCCGCCAAAACCAGCACGACGTTCAGTGGCAAAACTAACTCGAACAATGCGTCCATGTAGTTCCTAGCGAACAATCAACAATACAATAATCATTTTCAAAACATGAACATAGATGGCTTATAGTGTGGTTGTTGAAAAGAATAAACAGTATAGTTAAAATGAACTCTTTAATCTATTTTCATATCTATTTCCATATCTAACATCTAAACTTTACTTTTTTACATTTACACCATACAAATCTATCATATCACATCAAAAACATCACCATTTTAATTTTTAATGCATGAGTAAGGTGAAATGTATGTAAAAAAAGCAGTTTAGATGTTAGATATGTAAATACATAGGAATGGAGTGGTATGGATGTAAATCTTCCAAAAAACAATCATCTAATAAAGAAATATGCAGTAAAAAATTGAAGAACCTTTCCATCTAGGGCTGTCATGGCAGCAGAGGCCTCTTCACCAGATGTGAAGCTTATAAAACCAAAGCCTCTTGACCTGCCAGACTCCCGATCAGTGATAACCCTCGCTGGAACAAATTTGATCGAATTTAGTTTAAAAAAATAACCATTTTGATCCCTAAAAACTTAAAAAACAACAAATCATACCGTCAACAACTTCGCCGTAACCCGAAAAAGCGTCTCTAAGGCTCTGATCATCTGTGCTATAAGACAGTCCTATATCCCGGAAAGAGTTAGTAAAACATTCTTGAGGCATTTACATGCATACCACCAGATTCCTATGTATTTAGGCATTGAACATCTAAACTTTGTTTTTTTACATTTTTACCAACCAACCATTTCATATCATATAAAAAAATACCACTGTTTTAACTTTTAAAAAGTGAAATACACATTTTTCATATGAGGTGGTGGCATATATGTAAAAATTGAAGTTTTAGGTGTTAGATATGTAAATACATAAGAACTGAGTGCAATGTATGTAAATCATCCAAAATTCTTACTTGGAGATAGAATTGATGATCAAGTAGGAAGCCAAACCTCCAACAAAAAGTTTCGAAGACGACATGCATCGCACTACCTGATAGATTGATGGGTTTGACGGCACTGCCTTCTTGAGGAGGCTCCCAATTTTATTGGTAAAAGCCATTGCTCAGAGCTTTAACATAAGTTAAGTATCATGATATTACCACAAAATGTAAGCAGTTAAGCCCAATCAAATAGAACAATTTCATAAATTTCAGAAAAAAAATGATAATAAATTTAGAACATTTATGCCCCAACGTGTGAAATAACTGAAGATTATCAAATAAATATTGAGCATCGAGAATGCGTCGGCATGAATCTCAAGGAGACCCAACGGCTCACAAGGTAGAAAAGCATAACTAAGAAAGATAAACCAATAGAAAACCGAGAGGCTGACTTATCTAACCGGACGTAATAGTCTGAACCAAAAGCCAAGGTCAAAGCCCGACTATCGGAGTCAGAGCCAACAAGACTAAAGAAGTCAAAATGGTCCGAGCCCGAACCCATCGAACCAAGACAGGACAGATAGACATGCAAGCCAACCATCATAAGAAAGCTCATTGCATCCAGCTATCAACCTTTCGGTAGATCAGACCCGAGGAAAAACTCAGCTCCTCGGTACCATCAATAATTCCACTGACACCCTAGAGACACCTTATCAAGGATAGAGAGGTAACCATGTCACAAGAAGCCTAAATCATCCATCTGACTCTCCATATTGGGAAGTGAGTTACCTCTTGGGTTACTGAGATTTACTATCTGCCCAATAACCTAACACACTTAGCCAATAAAAGCTCCTCACAAGAAATCGAAGGTCGACAACAAGATTAGATCAGCTGATCGACAAAGCCTAACCAATCGAGTCAGTTATGCCGACCCAAAGTCAATCGAAGGCCGACCAACAAACTTGACTCAATATAGCTGACCGAGCAAACCTCGTCAGACTAAGACCTATTGAGCTCAGCTGACCGAGCCATAAAATAGCCCAGCCATAGGCCCATACATGTAAAATACCTAAAATATCTAATAACTTCCACATCAAAGTGGGGGAAAACATGTAACTTCACATAATGTGCCCATTTTCCTATAAATAGAGCATTATTTTATTAAATAAACAAGACATTTTACTGTTCATTATTGTGCACCCCTCTCTCTCCAGAATCATAAGACTGAACTGTTCATTATTGTGCACCTCTCTCTCTCTCTCTAAAAATGCCATATAAGAGTATCAAGACAAGAACTTCAAATAATTCTCTCACGCAGTAGAATAGTTCATTAAAATGATAAAATTTAACAATTTGCTTACAGAGATAGCTGAACACAAACCTCTCTCTCTCCTCTCTCTATCTCTTAAATGTTTATTTGAGAAAAAAAAGCTATATTTTGCTCATGGATAATACAATTAAGAAACACAAAGATAAACAGTAAAAAAAAAAAAAACATTTTTTATGCAATACATTTTTTATGCAATTCTGCTCTATGCAATTCTGCTCTACATAATGCTTAAAAAGAACCATATTAATTGAATTACAAACTACTTCGAGCAGACAGATCCATCAATTAAAATATTAATATGCATTGAATGGACATCAACTAAACTAGTTCAGCTTCCGCTTGATTATAAATAAGCCTAAACCCTAAAACAATGTTTTTAAGCTCATTCGTTCGTTTCCAGCTAAACAAGCACAGAACTGAGCCGAATCACAATAAGCATGAACAAAATCCAAAATTTTACTCCCTCTCCTCAAACTAAATTCAACCTTAGCAAAACCAATTAAAGGAGAACAACAAGAGCAGCAATACGAAGACACCGAATTCAAAGCAATCATGGTTAAGGAAAGGAGAAATAAGATACCGAAAGAAGTAAGAGTTAGGGTTTCGTTCCCTTTAGGTCACCTCTTCTTCTACCTCCAGCTCGGTTCCAAAAACCCTAGAATCCCCTGGTGTTGTTCGGAGAGGGTTTAAGGTCTGCGCATTCGCCGGCTTTGCTTATTTTTTTTGTAAACTAGAGTGAATTCTGGCCGTCGGATAGTACATATCTCAACCACGTTCACTATTTGATTTTTTTTTTTTCTATAAAAATTTGTCAAATTTTGATTTTGGTAAAAAGGTTATATATTTATAAATAAATAAATAAATAAATAAATAAATAAATATATATATTATTTTTTTCATCTTTTATTTTATTATTATTAATATTTTTTCTAGATTAAACCAAAAAGTATCAAATCCGGATCAGACGTATCTTACGACAGAAAACTGTCTATCAAACTGTCCATCAACTTAACATTTAATGAGATATATGACACTAAAAAATTACATATTTACAATCAACATTGTCATAAATTTGTACATGAAAAGGAAAATTATACTTTTTAAAAGGTTTAATATGATATTAAAAATTTAGGTGATACTGCATGCATAGAGGAATGCTTAGCCGTTAGATTTAAATTTAATGATTTTAATTGCCTTTATTTGGACAATAATGATCTAAATCAAACAATTAAAATGTATATTTTAAAGAGAGTATTTTGAGTGCTTACAATAGAAATATGTAATCAAAATAATCAAAACATAATAATTTCCATGTAAACAAAGAGCTCGTTTATATATATACCCCTCAATTTCTATATATTTACATATCTAACAATCAAAATTTAGTTTTTTATGCAGATGTGCATGCCGTTTTTCTAAAAGTTAAAATGGTGATATTCTTGATGTGATGTGAAAGATTCGGATGATATAAATGCAAAAGAACACAATTTAAGTGTTGAATATATAAATATATAGGAATTGAGTGATATTTATATAAATGCCCCTAGTATTATTTTTGACACATTTTATACATAGCAAACATAAGAAATTTACAGAAGGGAGATTTGCTCATTCATAGTTTTTTCTTTCCTGTTATTTTTGAAAACTTTGAGTGAAATCTTCAACTTCGATGAAACTCCAATTAACACCTGAAGCCACCAACAGCACAGCATCAATCTCCAACAATACCTGCTGGAGATTTATATTGTAAACACAATGAATAAGACACATTCTGCCTACAAAGAGGTAATCAATGCCAATATATAAAAAAAAAAAAGAAAGAAATGCAAATATTATTTGCATGAATGACCTTCAGGGCTGCCTAGACAGCTCCACAAGCCGAAAAATCTGACAAGTTAGTCTTCGGAGGCACTCAAACCATTTCTACTGAGTGTTTGAATTATAGCCTCCAATACTTTGATGTCACCATCTCTCTTAGATATCTCCTCTTGCTTTCTGCGCAACTCCTCCATATGTAGCTCAAACACCTCTGAAATTTTACAGACAAATAAGCAGTTTTTGTTATCAACGATAGTTGCAAAATCTACTACTAATAGAAAAGCTGACGGATTCGTTTTGGCACGTATTAAAAGAGTCCAGCGAGTAAATTGACATTTTTATAGGCTTGGAGGTTAAAATGACCCTCTATACAGAGACCAAAGACCATTTTGACACTCCTCTCTTTTCTTCCCCATAGATATGATTTGCATCCACTTCCGATCAATTGCATGAAAATTTACTCGCATGTTAAGCATCATACTAGGGGTGGATCCAGCGTCAATGACAAGCTAGATGATGCGATCTTCATCTATAAAGTCATATCATGCCTTAAGACTATGGCCTTGAGAGTCAAGAACATCTTGAACCTCATCTTTGCTGGCCAAGTGATGGAGGTTGAGAGAGTCAAATAGAGGCGGGGCGGTGAGAGCTTGTGGCATGGGTGGAGAGGGTATTGTTGAAGTGGGGAGATTTGGTGACTTGAAATACTGAGTTGGATTGTTGGTGATTTGAACGAACTTAGACACGGCTTGCATAGGGAGATCAATCTTTTGGATCATGCACTTGCTCTCACATTCATTTTGATGCACACAAGTAATCCTTCAGAATTACGTGCCAAAATAGTCCCCTAATTATTTACATGGATTTTAATCTCATTCTATAAAAGTGTCAAATTAGTCGCCATACACTCACCGACCTATGTTGAATATCTGTTTTTTTTAAGAAAAACACTTTTTGATTTTCATATTTAATACGCTTTACTTGAGTTAAATTTTTACATTTAATAAAGTTTAAAAATTACAACAGTGACAGGAATAAAGAAAATGACTAACTTCGACATGAAGCCACCCTTGTTGTGTCAAATCACAAAATCATGACTAGAGCCTGCCAGTCCCGCACATCTTCGCGAATAGTTTTAAGATAGAAAAAGGTCATGTTATTTTAGACGGTCATGTTATTTTAGACCATTTTGTACTTCACAAGTTAGGTTAACATCCTCAAAAATTAAAAAAAAAAAGCTTAAATAAACGGAATCTCAGGGGAAGCAAGTTCACGACAAGTGTGAATTTGTTATGAATTCATGTCCTACTCGGCAAAATATAAATTTTATTCCCTGAAAGGCATGCTTATATAAAAGGAATGATAAAAAGGAGTAATTTAATATTGGAAACTTTACATATATACCACTCTTCCTATGGATTCACATATCTAGCACCTAAACTTCAATTCTAACATATATGCCATCTTACCTACACAAAAAAGGTGTACTACACATTTTTAAAAATTAAAATAGTGGTATTTTTTATGTGGTAAGAAAGATTTGAGTGGTATAAATGTATAAAGTAAATGTTAGTGTTAGATATATAAATATATAGGAATTGGGTGGCATGTGTGCATGCCCGCATGCCCCTTCAATATTTCAGCAAACATAAAGTATAAGTAAGCCCGAGGGAGCCACATACTGAATATTATAGCACATATCCTTAAGAATCCAATAATTGTGTAGAAAATAGCACAGACAGCTGTACATACTCGTAGTGTTTTCCAACTCTCTGGTAACATCCTGGGCACGTAATTCAGCAGCTCGCTGTGCTGCCTCGGCTTGTCGTTTCTCCGAACGAGCACGAGCAGCTGCTGCAATTGCGGCATCTAATTCTCGTTCCAAAGTTCCCACCCTCTGCTCTAGAGCCTGATCAAAATTACAAGTACATGAAGAACAGCAGAAATCATATAGAGCTGAATCTAAAATATTTAAAAATTGATGTTTTGATAGATGCATAGAATTACAAAAATCATATAAAGATGCGCCTTCAGAAAGAACTGCAGTTTATTCAAGTAGTAGTCACAGACCAAACTCTTTCTTTACACATCCTTGACATAATAGATCGAGATCCCAGCTTCCTAATTAACCGTAGAACAGCTAATGTATGCATATTCTGACAGTTGCAATTTTTATAAAAAGGGGCCACAATAAATAATCAAAAATAAGAAGAGAAAAAAAAAATGCAATAAAAGTAAAGTCCAATTCATCTCAAATATTAATGAAAAAAGAATCATGTAGTGTATATATGTTCTACTACTTAGATGTTGTCTAGGCGATATGGCTCCAATGTCTAAAGTGTAGTAATTTGGAGCACGCCGTGGTTGATCTCGTATGATGTGTTCCTGCTCAGGCGCATCCTTCCCTTCTATTGCAGCAGACTGCTGGACAAGAAATGATATAAATTGGTGCTCCTTCGGTACAGAACTGACAGTAAGCCCTCAAAACTATAGCTCCTAAGAATGTAGTGTGGCAATGGGCATCCATAACTGCCCCCTGGTGCTTTGATGTAGATGATCCGACAACAATACAAGATCCAAACTTTCATACAACCTCGCTTATCACAAACATTGTTCAAATATCTGTAACAATACATGAGTACTCCAAGGACAATTCCATGCTTGGAGAGATCAATATCATTATTTCTAATGAGCCAAATTTACCCTATCAGGAACCTTGAGAAGTATATGGTAGAAAACAAGGCAATATAGTACTCCTTGTAACACACTACCGTGCCTCGTACACCAAATCTCATAGAAATCGTATTACATACAGCTCTCAGTCATGGTGAATCTGGGTTCTTACATCTCACCATTACGAGAGTCAGAATTTGGATCTTTCATGCTATTGAAGAATGAAGAGGAGGCATAAGAGAAAAGATACAGGATTTTGATTTCTCTTTGGAGCATTATTTATAAGCTTAAAGACAATATTTTTGCTACAGGATAGGACTCACTCGGCAATTGCTTGTGTCTAGAGAAGAGAAAATTTTATATACTATTCAATAAAAGGGCCGTTTATCAATAAGAAAGGAACTACGTGCATGTTCTAAAAGGCAACAAAATGAATATAGCGACAAGCTAAAAAACAAGAAACATTCTTGAAATAGGAAAATTTACATACATACCACTCTATTCTTCTGTATTTACATATCTGAGTTCTAAAATTCAATTTTTACATATATGACACCTTACCTATACATGTAAAGGTGTATTCCACATTTAAGAAGTTAAAATAGTGGTATTTTTTATGTGATAGGAAAGTTTTGGGCGGTATAAATGTAAAAAGCAAACATTGATCTCCAACCAATATTGAGTGTTAGATATGGAAAAACATGAGAATTTGGTAGTATTTGTGAAAATATCCCTTGGACATAATGTGCTCACGCTAGCAGTCTCCTCAAACTAAAGCAAATGAAACAATTAGCTCCAACTTGTCACATACATTAAAAAAAAATAAAAATTAATGTGGGACTAAAGCCTTGTGTGACAAATACTTCCCTCCAGTTGATCTCCAACCTCTTCTCTAACTCCTCACCATCATAATGAGATTGTAACCTCCTCTTCTACCCGGTTATCAGCTCTGTAAATGTAAATAAGAGAGGAACTGTTAATGGCTCATGTAATAAATAATTAAATTCAGCACTTAGTCATCTTTCCTTTAAGCCTCTGCAGTTTGCTGCTTTCCATTTTTTCTATATCTTTCACTTCACATGATATTGGTATCCACATCTGACAACATTTTTTTGCTTCACTAAACTTCGTCTAATGGCAGCACAGTTGACAACTTCAACCTCTTCACCATGGACGAAGCCAACATTCCCCTCTCCTCTACTTTCTCATGGCCAATGCCAAGAGCATAGACACTAAACAGCTCACAGCTAATAACTAACTCATTAGCCGGTCTCAAATCCTGAAATTCTACAAAGAAAATGACTTTGATTGCTTCCTTGATGGCACGTCACCATGTGTATGAAACACTATCGATTTCATTGAAAACGTGCTCCAAACCCACACTACTAAATGGTAACTAATTGATAAAAATGTAGTAGGAGCTCGCTACTCCATATCCCCATCCATCCTCCCATATGATCTCAATCTAGAATCAACAAGAGATATAATATTGACAGTGGCTAAACCGCTTCAATCAATCAATCGTTCAAGTGTTATTTAACTAAAAAATAAAGTATATTACATCCCTATAAGAAATTAGACCGTGCCCCAATATCGTCTTGAGATAATAGCGATCGTTGATGGTATTAATATTGTCTGCTTAGATTTTTACAGCGAATATATGATTGTCTACATCCTAAATGAATTACACCCTCTAATCAATCTTTCCAATGGCCATTTGCATTAGGCTCAAGCCAATCAATCTGTTTGACCTATACTCTTTTATTAGCAGCGAATAGATACACAGTTCCACTGATGCAGCCAAAAACAGAACAAATCTGATTTTGTCTTGCATGCCACTCGTGGTCGGGGAGATCAAAGCTACTCCGAGGGTCGAGGTCGAATAAACAGTGAAACTTGCAGGAGAGGTGGTCCACCCATGAATTCTGGCGGGGGATGGCTGCACCTCATCTACTTCTGTAACATACCAAACCTATGGCAAAGGACACATAATGCTTGTTTGCTCGCATTGATAAAAATTGGATTATTTTTAGACAAATCCAGGCTGCATAGTGGATTATAGACTTTGGAGCTTCTTCATGTTTAACTTGCAACTTAAATCAACTATAACACCCTTCTCGCTATCATTGTCAAGAATGAGCTGTGTTTGGTAATGCTTCTTTTTAAGCTTCTTTTTTAATAACCTTACATCTTGAATGAAGTGAAAATCAATATTATATGATTTGACCTCAAAAGCAACATATTTTTCCATGAAAATTAGGGCAAACACGAATTTTATTTGACGAACACCAAAACAAAACAATACAATACAAATACGCAAAGGATAAACACATACAATTCGAGAGGTAGGCGATCACTCATAATTCCTACAATTCGAGAGGCACAAAATTTCTCAGAAAACCTAAACCTAAGACTCACAACTCAATCTCATGCATAGCCCTAACCCTAGACATAAGAAACCTATTTGTACCCAACAATAATAATAATAAAAAAACTAAATTGTCCTTAAACGTACAAAAGACAAATTTACGCTCAGGCTAGGCTCTAATATTGCTCCCTCCAAAAAAAAAAAAAAAAACACATTGTCCTCAAGGTGAGAAAAAGAGTGTTTCTCCTCCCCCATAGATGTCTCTATTTCTTCATGCTCTGCTCCTCGTCATGCACTATGAGAACTTGTAATTTTGATCCTTGCAACGGTGCCATGGGGTAAACTTCTCATCACACCGAAAACATAACCTCTTCGCTCGCTTCTCCCAAATCTATGTCTTTGTAAGACTTGATTGTTGTTCCCGATCGTGGTCCATTATTCGTGTCCTCTATAGCGTCTTGCCGAACTTCCGTTGTTTGATCTTTTGGTATCGTCGTGGTTATAATAGTTCGATATGACGTTCCATCAGTGTTGCTCCTGCTGGCCTTCTTCATCTGATTCTTGTCCTTTACCATCTAAGTTAGCTCTCTCCCTCAATCCCCGTGGTCATAATAGTCGGAGTGTTACATGTATATCGGGCTTAAGCCTTTCATGAAATTCCTCTACAATCCTGCTTCAGAAATTCCCCACGCTCATCTCGACAATAGTTCAAATTTTTTCCTATATTCCATGAACATCCCCTCCAGAGTCGAGGCATAGAATTGCTAGTGATGTCTCCTTCCTGAATAACTCATAAATGTTCTGACAAACAATGTTTAAATTCATCCCATGATCGGATCAGGTATCTAGCTTTCTTCCACTGAAGCTAGGCTAGGACTTTCCCCTCCAAACACAATCTCACCTTCATGAGCTTCTCCCCTCCACTAACCCATTCACCGTGAAGTATCGCTCCATCCGATACACCCATCCATGTGCATCTTCTCCCTTAAAAATAGACATCTTTAACTTTCTAACCCTATCATCTCCACTCCAGCTTTTCATACCTCCGTTGTTTCCCCCATATATCTAGGGTAAAACTCTCACCATCGATCATAGCCCTCTCCCCTCCTAGCTTCCCTCCTTTCTTCTTCGTGCTCCTCTATAACTCTTGCATAATCTCATCTCCATGTTTCAGCCCAACTTCCTTCATCAGAAATCTCAAATCTACCCCCCATCAGAGCCCTGAGAGGGGGTTTGTGATTGTGGATGTTTTCCTCCTCGTGTTCCTCAGGCGATCACTCATAATTCCTACAATTCGAGAGGCACAAAATTTCTCAGAAAACCTAAACCTAAGACTCACAACTCAATCTCATGCATAGCCCTAACCCTAGACATAAGAAACCTATTTGTACCCAACAATAATAATAATAAAAAAACTAAATTGTCCTTAAACGTACAAAAGACAAATTTACGCTCAGGCTAGGCTCTAATATTGCTCCCTCCAAAAAAAAAAAAAAAACACATTGTCCTCAAGGTGAGAAAAAGAGTGTTTCTCCTCCCCCATAGATGTCTCTATTTCTTCATGCTCTGCTCCTCGTCATGCACTATGAGAACTTGTAATTTTGATCCTTGCAACGGTGCCATGGGGTAAACTTCTCATCACACCGAAAACATAACCTCTTCGCTCGCTTCTCCCAAATCTATGTCTTTGTAAGACTTGATTGTTGTTCCCGATCGTGGTCCATTATTCGTGTCCTCTATAGCGTCTTGCCGAACTTCCGTTGTTTGATCTTTTGGTATCGTCGTGGTTATAATAGTTCGGTATGACGTTCCATCAGTGTTGCTCCTGCTGGCCTTCTTCATCTGATTCTTGTCCTTTACCATCTAAGTTAGCTCTCTCCCTCAATCCCCGTGGTCATAATAGTCGGAGTGTTACATGTATATCGGGCTTAAGCCTTTCATGAAATTCCTCTACAATCCTGCTTCAGAAATTCCCCACGCTCATCTCGACAATAGTTCAAATTTTTTCCTATATTCCATGAACATCCCCTCCAGAGTCGAGGCATAGAATTGCTAGTGATGTCTCCTTCCTGAATAACTCATAAATGTTCTGACAAACAATGTTTAAATTCATCCCATGATCGGATCAGGTATCTAGCTTTCTTCCACTGAAGCTAGGCTAGGACTTTCCCCTCCAAACACAATCTCACCTTCATGAGCTTCTCCCCTCCACTAACCCATTCACCGTGAAGTATCGCTCCATCCGATACACCCATCCATGTGCATCTTCTCCCTTAAAAATAGACATCTTTAACTTTCTAACCCTATCATCTCCACTCCAGCTTTTCATACCTCCGTTGTTTCCCCCATATATCTAGGGTAAAACTCTCACCATCGATCATAGCCCTCTCCCCTCCTAGCTTCCCTCCTTTCTTCTTCGTGCTCCTCTATAACTCTTGCATAATCTCATCTCCATGTTTCAGCCCAACTTCCTTCATCAGAAATCTCAAATCTACCCCCCATCAGAGCCCTGAGAGGGGGTTTGTGATTGTGGATGTTTTCCTCCTCGTGTTCCTCGCATTCAATCTCTTTTCCTTTCGATTTAGACAATGAATCACCAGTCAACCCTTGGATGAGGATTGCAAATTGAACTGCCAGTGGGGTCTTGGATGCAATTTCAATAAGTGGGGTCTACCATCACTACTTGTTTATTGCTCTTCCATGTAAGTTAATTTTCACAAATATACAGTACTTATATGTGGATTTTCTATCAATTGATCTGACATGATCAACATTAAGAAAAGCTTCAACATTGAGAAGTCAATTCCTACTGTATAGTATATCTTTCATAGTTGAGTTCTCGATATCCCTGAAGATATGCAAAATAAATTCTGAATACTTTTCTTTGGGAATTTGCATTTCTTGACTCAAAACTCCCATAATAAAGGAGGTATATGATTAGGTGACGATGAGATAAATCAATTCAACAACCAAACTATAATAACAAAAGGCATCTAAGAAAATCACTCTTTCATAGCAAAATTTTAAGCATCAATATAAATATTGACAAGCTTGGAACCTAAAATATCAATTTCCTTAAGAAGAATAGTGGCATATTTTCTTCGATATAGGAAAAATGTTTTTAAGCACATTCCACTTTCATACAATATGCAAGATGACCCACCTTTTTGGTCAACAAATGCTTCTGTGGTGGTGCTTTCGATGACCCCTTTTAATCATTTCTTGCAAGTAGAACACTATCTACGTAGACTATTAAGATAACCAAGCCATGTAACGTGTTTGAGGAAGATAGAGTAATATGGTGTATTCCTGTGAAGGCCTAACTTAGCGAGAATTGTAAAACTTGTTGAACCATGCCCAATATTTTTGCTTGGCCCATAGATGATCATGTTGATTGTTGAGCTCGTAAATTCTAGTTTACCCCTTAGCAACATCCCTATCCCCAGAGCAACATCCCAAAAGTAAAATATTCAGTGGGTTTACTATATAAATGGTTATTGTGAGATCATCTTAAAAGAATTCATTACTCGTGTTCATTTGCAACAATGACTAATCATAATTAATAGTGACTAACAAATGAATCTGTATGAGTTGAGCCCTGTGCCTGAGGATTTGTCAATGTGGACGATCTCATATACTTTTAAGAAAACTTGGCAACCAAATGTGCATTCTATCTAAGGATGTATTTAAGATTGAATTTGAGCAAATCAAACTTGGCTCAAACAAAAACTACTAAAGTTTAGCTTGAATCAAAACTAAATTATATTTCAAGTTGAGTCGATATGATTTAATTTTGAGGCAACAACAACAACAACAACAACAACAAAACATTAATCCCACCACGTGGGGTCATATTTCATTTAGTTCTAATAAATTAAGATCATTTTTTATACAATAAGCCCAAGTCTTCTTAGGTCTACCTCTGCCTTTCTTAACATAAGTCAAATCTAAAACATCTACTCTCTTAATCGGATCATCAAATGGTCGACGTTTAATGTGACCAAACCATTTAAGACAACTCTCTCTGTTTTATCCGTCACCGGAGCTACACTACTCTATTACAAATATATTCATTTCGCATTTTGTCTCCAATTGTAAAGCCACTCATCCGCCTAATCATTTTCATCTCGGCAACACTTAACTTGGTATTATGCTTCTCTTTTAAAGGCCAACATTCAACGCCATATAGCATTGCAGGCCTGACCACCAACTTATAAAAATTCCTTTCAGTCTAAGCGGTACTTTTCTATCACACAAAAGGCCTGAAGCATTCCTTCAGTTCAACCAACCAACTTGAATTCTACTATTAACATCCCCATCTACATCACCATTGCTTTGACAACAGACCCGAGATATCTAAATCAATCACACATTTTAATAATTTGATCACCCAAAGTGACACTTCTGTCACTAGAGCTACTACCACTAAAATTACATTCCATGTATTCAGTTTTAGTTCTACTCAAATGAAGGTTTTTAGACTCCAATGTAGACATCCATAATTCAAATTTTTTTCTGGGTTTTTTCATGGGTTTTTTTTCTCGTCTTATCCATGAGAAGAATATCATCAGCAAAAAGCATACACCAAGCTACATCCTCCTGTAAATGTCCAGTAAGACCATCCATAACTAAAGCAAAAAGATATGGGCTTAAAGCCGATCCTTGATGTAATCCAACAAAAATAGAAAAATATTTGAACACAAGTAACAACTCTAGTATACATACCTTTAATTACTTGAATATAAGTCATATCAACACCTTTCTTCTCAAAAACTCTCCAAAGTATATCTCTAGGAACGTTATTGTAAACTTTTTCTAAATCAATAAAAATCAAATATAGATCCTCCTTATTATCTCTGAACTTCTCCATCAAACCTTTCAATAAATGTATAGCTTCCATAGTAGACTTGCCCGACATAAATCCAATTTGATTATGAGAAATCTTTGTAATACGTCTTAACCTATGTTCAATTACCCTCTCCCATAATTTTAAGTATGACATATCAACTGAATTCCTCTATAATTTGCACACTCTTGTGCATTCCCTTTATTCTTAAAAATGAGACCAAAATACTCTTTCTTCACTCCTCAGACATCTTTTAAGTTTTTTAAATAATATTAAAGCTTAATAAGCCAAGAAACTCCAAAATCTCCTAAATATTTTCACACTACAATTGGGATATCATCAGGTCCCACAGAATTTTCACCCTTGGTTTTCTTTAATTCCTCCTAAACTTCTTTTTTGCTAATGCGACGGTAAAAATGAAACGTTTTATTATTATTCACGATATTAAGATCATTAAGGTCGATCGTATTTTCATAAACTTCATTAAAAAGTTTATCACAATAACTCACCTACCTATGTTGAAGATCTTTTTCTAAGAAAAATAATTTTTGATTTTTATCTTTAATACATTTTACTTGAGTTAAATCTTTGCTTTTTTTTTCTCTTTGTTTGGCTAGTTTGTACATATATTTTTCATCCTCCTTGATATCTAATCTATTATAAAAATCACCAAAAAAATAAAAATTTAGTCAATCTTATGATAAGGTTCCAAGAGATTTCCTTTGGAGAGTTCTTAAGAAGAAAGGTGTTGATATGACTTATATTTAAGTCATTAAGGATATGTATACTAGAGTTGTTACTTGTGTTCAAACTGGCAACTCAAGCTAGCCTAAAATCCAAAATTTTTTAAACATGAAAAATGTTATATTCTTCACCTTAATACTTTTTTCTGAAATAATAAAGACTAGAAATCACAACACCAAATAATATTTACTTAGTGTTAAAAAAAACAACATATGTGTATATACATTTTTTGAAGTTAACTCCGAGTCATCTTCGGTAAGATCCACCTTGGGCTCAAAATATTATCAACTTTAAAATTACACTCATGACTTGACCTGAACATTGTTAAATGATATGATTTGATTCTCAAGAAAAATTGCAAACCATATTTGAACTAATCAGCAAATCCGTCCAGATAAAAATTGATTATGCAACGCCAGAAGAAAATGCAACTAAATACTACGTGTGTATCCATACACGTTCAACTCAATAATAAAGGAGCCAAATCAAAATAAGCTTTTTCAACTAAACTTCAGCTAGCTCTTAGTATTTAACTAGATGTTTAAAAAACCAAGCTTAGCAAAGCCCCAGCTCTGTCACTTTCTTCTCGTTTACAATTTAAAAACCTTACCTGAAGAATCTAAACACTGCCTACAAATTACTTCTGAAGAATTTTATTCTCTTACCAAAAGAAAAAAAAAAGGAAAATTACATATATAGCACCCAATTCTTATGAATTTACCTATCTCACACCTAGACTTTCATTTTTACACAAATAGCAGTTTATCTATGGATGAAAAGATGGATTTGACCATGAAAAGGTGATAATGAGCGCTTTTTTTCAAATTGATGATATTATGATCTGCTTCTGTGCTTCACACAATACCCACTGCCAATGAATGATACGATTCGAAAGCATGAAACCCTAAAAATCAGCATCGCTGGTCGGATTCAGTGTTTTACAAAAAAAACAAAAAAAAAAAAAAAAAAAGACGTTGAGTGAACGAAAAGAGAAGAAGACTGACCTTGATGTTTCTGGCCTGTTCAGCGATTAGGTAGGCTTTGGAAAAGGTTTCATCGTCCACGAAGACGGCCTTCTTGGCGAGGATCTTCTGCAGCGACTCTAAGTTTGCGCTCATCTCCGATAGGTTGACAATAGCCGCTTTCCACCTCTCGCCACCATCCTTCTCCTTCTCCGCCGCCATGGCGCCTCTTTCTTCACCTAGATGAGTCTGCAGAGATCTCTCGCAGTTCGATTATACTGGTGCGGCATTTAAATAAAGACCAATTCTCATCTATTTACATCTTTAACATCTCTCTTACTTTTTTTTTTCTCCATACATTTATACCACATAAATCTTTGATATCAATTATTTTAAGTAAAAAACACATATTTCCATCTATTAGTCTTTGACGATTGCTTAATATATATAATTCCGAGTACCGCATTCTTAAGTTAATTGTGTAAGAGAGTATTCGAATTCTGACCCGAAGAGTCTTATTCCGTGAATGCTAACCAATAGTCAGCGTAAGCAGCACACTCGTGTGTTTATATATATATAT
>NW_018164444.1:7634836-7642431 GCF_001263595.1 Phalaenopsis equestris
TATATATATATATAAAGGTGATATGACAATAAATATCAAGTTCATGCATGCAATCTATAATTAAAATTCACCAATTTAAATTAAACACTCTCGATCAAGACACAAGTCAAAGGGCATAATGAGGCAGATTAGAAGAATTAACTGAGTTTAGAATAATAATTTAATGTGCCCGAAAACATAAAAAATTTGATTGAGAAAAAAATAACTTATCATGAAAATTATTATAAATTAAACTAGATGTAAGATATTTAATGGATATTCCATAAAATAATTTTAATTTCTTATAAATATAAGGACTTTAAAATGCAAAAATAATTTATGGGAAATATAAAAATCTGAAGCTTACATTTTAAGTATAAAATTGCGTTAACATGTAAAAAAAATTTCCTAAATTCAAATTTTAAAATTACGATGCAATAAATTCTGGCTAGCATTTATATACCATGCGCAACCCGAAGGAACAGTTAGCTGACGAGCTCCGTCTGCGCAGGTCTTCATCGACTGGTTTCCTATAGTGATTTGATCGTGAGAACCAAGGCAAGAAATCAAATACTCAATTTGAGCTTTCGTTTTGTTAAAAACGCTTTCAGATTCTTCACTTCTGTGTTTCTGTGATTATATTTTGGTTCTTATTAGTTGGATCTCACTGGAGCTCGGTAGTTCTGCGATTTGCGTACTCATCCGAGTTTTATTTTGACAGATCTATGTGTTTTATGATGGTATTGAGCTGTGATATTTTGTTATGTGGTGGCATTTTTCATTCTTCTTTGTTTAGGTCTTGCCTCGATTCTTGTTTTGGGTGAGTACGGTTTGATCTGGTTGCTATTGTACTAGTAGCAATTTCCTTACTTTGACTAGAAGCAAATGTTTAAGATCTCGCAAGTATTGGAGAGATAAAGCTGTAATCGGTTTGCATTTATTGATTCTCTGTATTTGTTATAGGATATACATATAGAAATGGTAGATGGCTTAGCTAGAGATCGTTTTCATGTTATTTACAGCTAAAAAGAAAAAGAACGGTAATAAAAATATTGGCAAATTTAGGAATTTGTTCTTTGAAGAATTTGTTCCATGTAGTGAGGAGTCCCTGTTCGCAGCACTTGTAGCTAGTTTGAGGAACTTGAGTGCTGACCAGATTTGGGAATGGGATTAGTGGTTTCAGAGATCACGAAAGACTCTAGAAGGTTGGAGGTTCTCTCAGGAAAGCTTTGGAAATTTGAGATTTTCTCAAAATTTTAGAGCTTTCTTACTGATGTTGTAACGAAAAAAGTCAAAAGAACTAACACCAGGGCTTATTTAATGACTTGGTTAGAAGGCATTTAGGAATAAACAATGTTTGAATGAAGCCTATACGGAGTTCCCAATTGCTTTTGGATCTACTTGGTAACCAAAATACATCTGTGCTGCCTTAGATTTGATTTGGTAGATCTGACCCTGACTGCATTGGACAGATTCTGTTGAAGGTTCTAACTGAGAGTCCTTCATTTGGTGGGCTTTCCTTTGGCAAGAGGGGGGATGGTGATGTTGGACCCCCTTCACTGGTAATCATGGCAGCCCCTTGCCAATGCAAGGGGAAGATGAAATCCTCACTGTGGTGACATCATAGAGCTTTGTCTTCTATATATCTGGGAAAATTTCTAGTAAAGGCTGATTTATCTAAAATGAAATGGGTGATTTTCAATTTGCTATTGAATGAAAATAAGAGGCTCTGTTCCTTTTTTTTTAGGGCCATATCAAAATTAATAGCCCTTATGAAGAACATAACCTCTAAAGTAAACCAGGAATGATCCAGGGCTTTTAGATTTTTCACTAACAATTATGAGGACATCGATGATGACAAAGGGCACTCATGTTCTTTTAACTGTCGATATTACCCCCCTTGTTGGAGTGCAAACTGCTTGATTTCTACTAGCGACATTTTTGGGAGGCATGGTCCTACCCACACCGGCACTTGACTCTCCTCTTGAGGATGATGACCTTGTTCGGTCACATTTTTTGCAACTACAATTTTTTTTTGTTGCTTTTAGTTTTTTGTGCATTCAATTTGAGAATCACTCGGAGTTTTCTTGTATGGTGTTAATGCTTTTATGAACTCAATCATTCTCATCAACATCAATTATGTCCCAATCATTTAGCTTTGACTTTTGAGATTGGATTTATGAGCACTTTTTGGTATTTTTTTTTTTTTGAGTTTACATGAGGTTCTAATCTATTTTGCTACTCTTTGAAATTGAAGCCACGTGTTTTTGTTTATTTTTCTCTTTTTTATTTTAAAAGGAGTCACCAGCTTGTTGATCGTCGTATACTTCCCCCATTCGAATAAATCTCCCTCCCGAACCATATAAATGATTCGAAGAGGAGAGAAATCGAATAAGAAGAGACATACGACAAAGAGACAAACTGGCGACTCCTTTTAAAATAAAAAAGAGAAAAATGAACAAAAACACAATGACGGCTCCGCTGGGGATGAGTCTCTCTCTCCATATTTGGAGTTTCGTTTTTTGGGGTTATAACATCTCTCCGTACTAGGAGTCTCGCTCATATTATCGTGACCTGGTTCTCTTCATTCGAGTCACAGTTGAGCCTTTTGTGGGACCTTGGTTTTCAGTCCATGTGTCAGTTACTAGGGGTAGCAACTCGATGCATTCTGTCCCTTTTTCACCCTCGACAGTTCGGTTGCTGCATTATTGCATGCATCGATGTCGTTGTATTTTTTGATTGATTTCATAACCTCTTTCTGTTTTCAATCGTTGTCTTTTTTTGCCCTGCTTCGCGGAAGAGCAGGAAGATGGATATGATCGCTACCGCCGGGGGAACCCTTTCCCTTCTCCCAGAGCGCTTTCTGTGCTCCTGAGGGTGTCATAACCTTCAGTTCCTTCGAGCACCTTTGTGGGATTACCTTACGTGATCCTACGCCCTCTGAGGCGTTCACTCTCTTCCCTCCTCCTTAAATGGGGAGATGCGCATATTGAGCTATTTCTACGCCCTTTTAGGCGTTTGGCTCTGTGCCCTCCCCCTTAAGTGGGGGATGTGCATATTGAGCTGCTCCTACGCCCTCTGGGACATTTCCTCCGTGTCCTCCCCTTAAATGGGGAGACTTGCATATCGAGCTATTTTTGCTGCAGTGGCTCGCATCACGCCCACTTATTTTTCAAAAAGAAGCCGACGCTGGATAGCGACACGCCGCAGCACCTGACGGCCTTTTCTAACCCATCCCTCTGTATTCTCACTGATCTCCCTGCCATAGGCAGACGAGGTCTCACGAGTCTTCTGTCAGCAGTATGTTTTTTACTACTGTCGCCGTTGTGACTTCTGTCCCAGCTCTCTTTCTGTTCTGGTTTCCTTGAGGATCCACCTGTCCCCTGATCAGGCAGGAAGGCCAAGAAGACTAAGAATAGATTGCTGCAAATTTAGCATCATATTCTGCTTCTGGTTTATATACCTATCCCGATTCCAGTTTAGGAGGTGTCTTTGGCCCCCGAATTGTGAGTCATTTTTCTACTGTCCGTAGTTGTGTGGATCATGTCCCTGTTGGACTTTTGCATCATGCCTTCATTTGGAAAGAAGGAGATGTACATGTGACACTCTTTTTCTTGTAGTAGCTCGTATCGGTGCTACTTTTCCCTCGAGGAAGAGACTAGTACTTGATAGCGATGCGTTATAACGTACTTTCTCATTTTTTAACCTCTCTTGTAGTCCTTTCGTATTTTGATGATTTCCATCTTTGCGGATGTTGCACTACCTAAGAATGCTAGAGCTACCCTTTACGGTACCGACCTCTGGTGGTGTGGTATGTCCCCGCCATGACTCATTTCGGTTCCGACACAGGATGATGCTCAAATCCCGTCAGTTGGGAATCATTTTTCTCCTATGTCTGGCAATGTGGACTATGTTCTAGCCAGGATTATGTGGGGATTGTTTCTTCCCCAGGATGCAGGTTATTCTCACATTGAAGTTTGCGTTGTTGTTGCTACCAGAGTTCTCTGACTTAGAAGATTGTAGGAGCAACATCCTCTTTAAGAGAAAATGTTTTCGCTGGTTTGACGACCGTCCCAGCTTCCATCGTTTTTGGTTTTCTCTGAGGTCTCGACTGTCCCTACATTGGGCAAGGGCGTCCAGAGGAATAGGAACAGATTGCTACAATTACTGCAGCCGACTTAGCCACAAGTCTATTTACCTGTTGTGGTTCCAGTTGATGGGAAATTTAGCACTCTCTTGGTTAAGAATCACTCTGTTGTCTTGTCTGGTTGTGTGGATTATACCCCAACCATGATAGTTTTGAGGACTCTCCCTCCTTAGGAGCTAGATTGCTCTAAATCTGCGGTCCATATTGATGACTCCGTTACAGATTTCCTTGCCAAGAAGATTATTGGAGCAATTTCCCCTCTACGAGGACTGGGTCCTCTTCCTTGAAAGAAGTTTCTTACCTGGATCCTCCAGATGTCCGAGCAAACTTTTTTTATTCATCTTGTCTTATAGACCCTCGTAGTAGGAGACCGAGGTTTGCCTGTCGGTCCGTTACGAGGCCGGGATATTTGCTATCTGTTGTGCAGTCCATGAGAACCGCCGAGGTGTTGCATGGAACCCTTTGTGTGGTACTTAGTGCCAATGTACCAGATGTTGTGTCAGGTATTACTATGATCCTGTTGGAGTGGCTTTTGCCCACATTTGATGTGCCTACTCTTTTCATGAGCTATAAGGAAAATGTTGTGGCTTCCTTTTCATCAATAAAGATGAATTTGTCCTATTTTGATAAAGGGAGATCCGGGGTGCACCCCGTCGATTCTCATCTTATTTGAGGACAGAATTTGATCGCTCTACTTTGATGAATACCCAGTGCGTTAAGCAAATTCCTACCACCACACCTCTTGATATCCCAACGTTGCATGTAGAATGACTTTCCACATTTGATGGTGAGTGGTTTACTTGCCTTTGCTTTGAAGAATGCTTTATCCTACCTTTTTTCACCTATTATGCAAGGCTAGTATGGATGGTATATAATCCCATTTGGGGGGACCCCCAGAGTGGTTTACTTGCCTTTGCTTTGAAGAATGCTTTATCCTACCTTTTTTCACCTATTATGCAAGGCTAGTATGGATGTTATATACTCCAATTGGGGGGCACCCCAAAATCTCTTGTTGATGACATGTTGTATCGACTAGACCACTCTTTTAGTCTTGATCGATCCGTGTTTTAGCTGTGATACATATCTCCCAGACTGTTTGAGATTGCCTCATTCAATTTGTGTCGGTTTGCCTTTTGGCTAGGCTCTTGATAAGAGCATTTTGTTGCTAAGACAACTTTATTTGTCTAGCATTTGATCTAGTCAGTCTGCCTTGAGTCGGACTAGGATTTGGTGCCTCATATTGTTAAGAACTTATTGACTCTTTTAGTCCGCTCTTAGTGAGAAAGCATCATTGTGAGATTGATCCATCTCTTATATCCAACTTCGTGGATATTTTGTTTGACTTGGTTGATTTTTATCACCTTGTTGATAGTCATGTTGAACTGATCAAAGCATTTTGTCTCTACAATCAGTTCATGACTCGTGATACCTCGATATCTGACGTTACCGGTTAGATCTTACTTATCTGATCGAGATATCTCTACATCTGTTGATGCTCCGACTCCATTTTTTGGAGGCCGTTGAGATGGTTCTGAAAGGAACCATGCCCCTTGGTTGATCCTGTATTGGGGTTAACTTTAATGATTCTTGAGGTTGAACCTAAGATAGATCCTGATGATGGGATTAAGCCAGACCATGTATGCACCTTCTTAGGATTTGCTTTGTTAGGATTTGCAAATCCTCATGGTTTGGGGGATTCAAACTAAGTCACGATGACTGAATCTCTTACATTAATGAAGTTTCACCTAAGTCTTGAAAGCACCTCAGAATGACTAGATGGGTGTCATTGAGATGTTAGTAGTTTCAGAGACTATTTAAATCTCTTACTTTTCCATTCAACTAGATCGCCATTCAACTAGATCGATGGAACATTCAACTAGATCGATGGAAGCTTAACATGTAATGGATCATGAAATTCTAAGAATCTTTATTCGGGAGAATTTTGAGTCAAAACAATCTACTTTATTACAAAAGAAGCTCTACCAGATATAGTAATTCTCAGAGAAAATAAAAAAGTGCAAAAAGGCCTTAAAAAGTGAAATTTGTCCAACACTTCTAAGAAGAAGCTTGAGGTGAGCGGGAAATCAAAAGTTTCAATATAAAGAACTTTTTGATTTCAAAATTCTCCTGATAAGATCCTTAGAATATTGAGGTTCAGAGAATTGTTAAGTGCCATTAGGATGACTGATACATCAGTAATGAATTTAAAGAGATCTCCAATATGAAATTATTTCCTTGACACCCGGATACGAATGACGAGGTCTATTAGGCTAAGGGTGAAAAGAATTAAAGGAAAGGGGCTAAGAAAAAGTAATTAAGGAAAATCCCACCTGGACCTGAATTTTGCAAACATTATATTTTGCCTGGTATACCTGGTTGTGAATATGAGATGCCTACAAGAAAACTCCTCATTCCAGTTCAATTTGGTATGTCACACTAAATCATGTCTGATAACTGCTTATGCCGGAGATAAAAAAAATATGAGTGGCATGGAAGGCTCTCTCTAGCTTTGTGGGCATGTTGTACAGCATAGTGTACACCCACATTCTTCTACACTATTCTTCTACACTTTATGTGACTTTATGTGTCAACCCTATGGGTCTGACAGTTTTTCCTTTGGAAGTTGACTTGTCTTTCGGGCTAGGATTCTACCCACCATTTTTTACTTTTCATGCGTCGACCCTAGGGTCCCGGTAGTCCTTCCTTTGGAAGTCGACAAGCCTTCTTTGTGGACATGTGTCGGCACTATTTTTGGTGTGGGGTTTGCCCGTAAGAAGCTGTCGGTCATCGGAATTGAAATCTCGTTGCCCGCTTCGGAAGGCCGTTTAAAAAGTTAGGTTTTGAAAAAGATGAAGTCAAATTGACTCCATAATTTTCATAGTTTAGATGAAAGAGCGCTTTACCTCAAATCCTGTATCTATCCCGAAGGATGAACACAAGAATTGAGGGTAAGACTCGATCAAATAAACTAAAGAAAGTTATGACATCCGTTTGGTCTACGAAACCAATGTATTGGCCGACAAATTCCCCTATTTAATATAAGAAATTAAATAAGGTTTATATTATGCTGGGTTCGGGAAAAGCTTCCTATAAGGGCAAGCCCCTATAGTTAATTACATCTTAGGTAACAAAAGTTACCTTAGAGTACTCTCGATAAAAGTAAAAAAAAGTTATCTTCAAGGAGTTCAAATGGTAAGGACATTTCAAAGATATCGGACTAAGAAGTGTGAATGAGGATTGATTCAAATTTGGAACATTTTTGTTTGGGAGTCCAAAGGAGGAAACACTAGAGGATGTCATGGACTCGAAGGAGAACTTCGGTGACTTCCTAAGCTATCCTATTATTTGGCTTCAATTTAGGAGAAATCATGTAGATGTTTCATCCTGCAATTTTTTTTATTTATTAGGATTTACATTTGTGTGAAGCAATCAGCACAAATAACCTTGAAGATGTGAGGATTTAGGTCAT
>NW_018164444.1:7647354-7673995 GCF_001263595.1 Phalaenopsis equestris
TTGGGCTAAGTTTGGGTCAAACTTGGGCTAGTCATGGGCTAAGTCCAAATTGATTGTTGTGTTTGGTGTAAAACATCATAATGAACAACTTTCATGAATGATGAAAGTTGTTTTGAAGTTGATTTGGTGGTTAATTTGGGTGGTTCATGGGTTTTGGTTTTAGACCCAAATTAGGCATATGGATCTAATTTGGTTGAAGGATGAACAACTTCTTTTATCCTCTCTTTTCGGTCCTTCGCTTCGAGCATGTCCGAATGATCGTGTCCCACCCATCATAAATGAGCGCGGTAGCTACGTTTATTTCACTCATCATAAATGAGATTGGAAGATGCCATCTTTTTAGAAGATTGAAGCTCAGCTTTATAATTAAGCATTCCATGGTTAGCAAATGATGCCTAGCTAACCTTTTGCCTATAGCTAACCTTTTGCAATATCTCCAATTGACGGAAGTCAATTTCGATTGATATTTGTCTTATTGCAGGAAAGTCGTGCCATTTCCTAGCATTTTTATTCGGTTACCCATTCTACATAGGGTCCGAACTGAGCACCTTTCTGTGGATCTGCTCATTTTGCTCACTTTAGATGAGTGTGACGTATTCCCTCTTATGAGATATGTTTTAGTTTGTGCCTTATGGCTACACCAATTGGTTGATACACTCTATTTTGCCCAACCCTTACGTGTCTCGACTGACCGAGGTCAAGTTCGATTGATACTTCTTTTGTGCGGGAAAGTTGTGTCTCTTTCCTTGATACCCTTATTCGGTTGAGCACCCCATATGGGTCCGAATTAGAGTTTCCCACTCACTTCAAATGAGTGTGGTCTTTTCCCTATTGAGGGACGTTTTCTGGGTCAACCTGAGAGCTACATACCCTTGTGGTTGGACAGTTACTTTTTGACCAACCATTCTTGGATACTGTAGTATCTTCCCAACGAAATTTATTCTACCAAATCTCTGGTAGCAGTACCATATAAGGGGTTGGTATGTTCTAATCGTCCACCTACTTTGACAATTCGATTTGGTACGTCACACTAGATCATTTCTGATAACGGTTTAAGCTAGAGATATATATTTGAATGACATGAAATGCTCTCAGTAGCTCTGTGGGCATGTTGTACAACGTATCATACACCCACTTTTTTCTACGCTTTATGCTTTGACCCTCTGAGTCTGACAGTTCTTCCTTTGGAGGTTGACTAGTCTTCTTAGTGGGCATGTGGTACGACATATCGTACACCCACCCTTTTGTGTGTGTTATTGCACGTAAGAGAGGTCTTGAACATCTTTTAAAAACTGATTTCTGAATTGTCACACAGGTAAAGTGGAGGTCATACAAACGGCTTATATCTGACACAACCAGTAATTAGTGTAAGAGAAGCTAAGTACTTCTCTTATATTTTTTTTCTACAGTTCCTCGCTTCGAACGGGTCTGAACGAGCGTGTCCTACCCATTATAAATGAGTGTGGTAGATACGTTTTTCCCCACTCACTCTAAATGAGAGTGGAAGATACCCCCTTTTTAGAGGATTTGAGCTTAGTTTCATGACTAGGCATTCCCTCGTTAGCATATATTGCCTAGCTAACCTTTTGCAATATATCGATTTATGAAAGTCAATTTCGATTGATATTTGTCTTATGCAGGAAAGCTATTCCCTTTCCCAACATTCTGTTTTGATTACCTTTTCCACATAGGGTCCGAACCCAGCACCTTTATACGGATATGCTCGTCCCGCTCACTTCAGATGAGTGTTGTGTATTCCCTCAAATGGGATATGTTCTGGTTTTTGCCTTATGGCTAAACTCCATTTGGTTGGTACACTCTATTTTGTCCAACCCTTCTCAGGTGTCTCGATTGTCCGAGGTCAAGTTCGATTGATACCTTTTTATGCGGGAAGCTATGCTCCATTCCTCGCCACCTTTATTCGTTTAAGCATTCCGTGTGGATCCGAATTAGAGTTTCCCACTCACTTCAAATGAGTGTGGTGTTTTCCCCTTCGAGGGATGTTTTTTGGGTTAACCTGTGGGCAACACACCCTTGTGGTTGGAAAGTTATGTTTTGATCAACTATTCTTAGATACTGCAGCAATTCCCCAACGGAATTCATTCTACCAAATCTCTGGTAGCAGTATCATACTGGTAGCAACCAAATCTCTGGTAGCAGTATCATATATAGGGTTGGTATGTTCTATTCATCCACCCTCTTTGATAATCCTGAACTGATCAATTTTCATTGCCTTGTTAGAGCAACATGTCGTATCGGTTGTAGAATATGCTGTTATTTGTCCGATCCATGTCCTTCGTCACAGCCACTTTTGATGTCTGATGTTTGCCCCGGTATTTTCCCCGACGAGAATTGCCTTAGTAAGTTCTTGTTGGAAATTTCGTTGAGCTCTCCCCTGCTATAGCTATTTCGCTAGTTCCGAGGGATCTTTTAGCGAGAATTACTTCGCTAATGCTAGCTTAAATCAGCCTACATTTGGACTTTTGAGTACACCTCGATGATATTTCAATCGGCTTGGTTGGTTTTATCCACCCCATTGAATGACATGTTGTGTCAGTCAGCTAGCTGACCCATGTCTGCTTCGAGACACTTGACTCCCCATCAAACATTGGATTGCTAAATGGGAGAATCACTGGCGAGAGTCGTCTCGTTAGTGCTTGTGGAAGCACTCTTATAGTTAGACCATCTTGGTCATATAACCATGTCTTCTTATTGACTACTTTGGTTGATTTTGTCCGCCAAATCGAATGACATGTTATATCGGTTTTACTACCGATCCATGTTCAGTCGGATTACTTGGATGTCCGACTTTACTTTGAGTGTGATACCTCAGGATGTTATGCTGCATGATTGTTCATTTGATATTTTGCCAGAATACATAACTCCTGTGTTATTTTATATGCTCGGCCAGGATACATACCTCCTACGCCATTTGATATATTCGAGCAGGATACATACTTCCTGCCTTATTTGATATCCTGCCTTATTTGATTGCCTTATTTGATACTTGGTCAGGACACATATCTCCTAGACTATTTCGATCGGGGTACGTACCTCTCTGATCATTTGATGTCTCGATCAATAGAATTATTGCCTTCACTTGGCCGACCCTTGATGATAAGACCTCGTTTTGAGGCACGTCGGGTTTTGTAGCAATTTGGCTTTGAAGTCTCTCGAATCATATGCCCGTTTCGGCCTGTTCCTTTATGAGAGCGTCTTCGGCTTTATATAGCCATATGTTCAATGTCACTCGAGCTCGACTAATGTCACTCGAGCTCGAGCTCGACTACGTTGTAGTTTGCTCAGTATGAGTGTGTCTTGTTTTCAGACACTCTTTGGCTTTATAGCCATGTTCCTCGAGCCATGTGACCTTAGAGTCAACTCTATTATGAGGATATCTTGTCTTTTGACACCATTAGCTTCATATAGCCTTATACTTCGATGCTTCTCGAACCATATGCCCTTTTGGGCCGGTTCATTTACAAGAGTATTATGTCTTCAGACATACCTTAGGTCATGCCTCTACGGCCTCTGAACCCACTCTTAGGTTATGCCTTTACGGCCTTTGAACCTATTTTTGTGATTATGTTTCTATGACCCCTGAACCACTAGCTTGAGTCATACCTTTATGGCCTCTGAACTCATCCCTAGGTTATGCCTTTACGACCTCTGAACCTATTTTCGTGGTTATGCTTTTATGGCCTCTGAATCACTGTCTTTGGTTATGCCTTCATGGCCTCTGAACCATCTTTCTCGGTCGGCTATACTATTTAGTCAGTGGTTCGATCACCACCTCTGATCAGGATATATTGTGATTTATAGCCACCTGATTAATGTGATGGGTGTTTTGTCTCAAGGAGATCAATTAGACTCGTAATCGGGATCTCTTTCAGAGGAAACATAACAGGAGACTTGGTCACACGAGATGATTGAGCCTTCTCTCCTACCATTTCGAATAAGGTCAGGTACGTGGTTTCCATCAATTCTGTTGTTTCGAATATGGTCAGACAGATCGATATGTCGTTTCGAATATGGTCAGACAAACTTTCCCTTAGTCATACCATGTCCAGTTTATCTGGCCTGGCTGAGATCCATTAGGTCATGCCTCTATGGTCTCTGAACCTCTTTCTGTGGTTATGCCTTTGCGGCCTCTGAACTTATTTTCTAGGTTATGTCTTTATGACATCTGAACCTATTTTTGTGGTTATGCCTCTGCGGCCTCTGAACCACCCTCTTAGGTTATGCCTCTATGGCCTCTGAACGTATTTTCTAGGTTGTCTTTATGACCTCTGAACCTATTTTTGTGGTTATGCCTTTACGACATCTGAACCACCCCCCTAGGTTATGCCTTTGCGGCCTCTAAACCTATTTTCTAGGTTATGTCTTTATGACCTCTGAACCTATTTTTGTGGTTATGCCTCTGCGGCCTCTGAACCACCCTCTTAGGTTATGTCTCTATGACATTTGAATCTATTTTCTAGGTTATGTCTTTGTGAACTCTGAACTTATTTTTGTGGTTATGCCTTTACGGCCTCTGAATCATCCCCTAGGTTATGCCTTTATGACATCTGAACTTATTTTCTAGGTTATGTCTTTGTGACCTCTGAACCTATTTTTGTGATTATGCCTTTACGACCTCTGCACAACCCCTTTAGGTTATGCCTTTATGACCTCTGAACCTATTTTCGTGGTTATGCCTTTACGGCCTCTGAACCACCCTTCTAGGTTATGTCTTTATGATCTTTGAACCTATTTTCGTGGTTATGCCTTTACGGCATTTGAACCACCCTCTTGGGTTATGCCTTTACGACCTCTGAACCCATTCTTAGGTTAGGCCTTTTTGGCCTCTGAACCTATTTTCTAGGTTTTGTCTTTATGACCTCTGAACCTATTTTTGTGGTTATGCCTCTAAGGCCTTTGAATCACCATCCTAGATTATGCATTTATGGTCTCTGAACATATTTCTGTGGTTATGCCTCTACGGCATCTGAACCAATTCCTCTGTTCATGCCTCTATAGTCTCTGAACCTATTATTCTGGTTGACCAGTTTTGACTGGCTAACCACACCTTCAACCATACTCTGTCCATTTTATCTGGCCTGGTTTAAGTTTCCTTTAGCCTCCTCTTTGGATGTCACCTCGACTACCGGACGAGTCTTTCTTTTGAGGATGGTGCCAACAAGTGCACCGCACACTTGTTGGGGGTTATTTGTTGACATCATTTTTTTTTATGTCATGTGTGTCCGGGACGTCGATATTACTTAAAGAGGACGTCCATGTCGTTAACGTTTCGAATACGGGCTAAAAATACGCAAATTATCATTTTGAACTCGTTTGCTGAAAAAGTGGTCTGAACGACCGTCTGAACGACCTCGAAGTCTGAACGACCTCGAATGACGAAACAGACCATGCGAGTGAGTCCGAAATGTCGATTTCACTTAGGACGGACGCTCATTGGACCACGGTTTCGCGTGCGGGCTAAAAATGCTCGAATTTTTATTTTCGTCCCAATTGCTAAAATAAGTAGTCCGAACGACCCTAGACGACAAAATGGACAGTGCGGTCGCGTCCGAAACGTCAAATTTACCTAGGGAGGATGCTCACTTTACTGCGGTAGCGTGTTCGGCGAAAATGCACGGTAAACTCTAAATAATAATAATAGTATTATTATTATAAGTATAATAATTAAAAAAAAATATTATTATTATTATTTTTTTACCAGCCACGCTTCTTCCCAAAAAGGCTGATGACAAGCTTTTTTTTATTTCCTTATTTGGATCTTTTTGGAGGGAAAAAGAAAAAAAATAAAAAAAATAAAGGAAGATTATCCTTAAAAAAACACATCCCTCTCTCTTTTTTTTTTTTTTTTTTTTTTTTTCAAAAAAACCATTCTCTCTCAAGATCGCAAAAACGGCTCACTCCTCTTCGCCGTTCTCTGCACAAGAAGCTCGAACTTTCTTCCTCCTCGTCGGCGAAACCCGGCGCCGCCGTCTCTGACGTTCCTCCTCTAACTGTCGATCTCCCTTCCCGCCTGCCGGATCTCCATTCTTCATTGCGCAAAACCTTCCTCTCCCTCTTCTCTTTCTTCTTCTTCTTTGGCGAGGGCTCGAGAGAGGCTCACGAGGAAGCCATTAGATAATTTGGAGAAGTCATTAGATGTGCTTTGGAGGAGACATTTTGAAAGATAGAAAAGGAGGAGGGGTTTCTCTTTCCTTCATCTTCATCTTTTTCCTTCACCTTCTTCTTCCGGCGAGATCATGAAGACTTGAATGAAGACTTGAAGGGAAGAATTTGACGAAGAGTTTTTAGAAGTTTTGGAGGTGCTTCTTGGAGCGAAAACAGTGGAGAGGGATTTTTTTTTTCTTTTTCATTTTTTTCTTCCTCGTCCGCCGGATCTCTTCCTCCTCGTCGTCCTTGTCACTCGCCGGCATCGTATCTACGCCGGAGAAAATCAACGAGGAAAACGACATATTTCAGGCTCTCCTCCGCGCTTCTTTCGCTCCCGGTGCGCACCGCTGGCGAGCTAAGTCCTCCACCTCGCTATCCTACATTCCCGACGATCGGATAATTCGCCGGAGCACTTCGACGTCGCCGGGCAGAGAGCAAAGTCCCTGTTCGAGGAGGTGCAAGCGTCTTTTCCTTTGCGAGGAAAGCTTCCTCTCTTTCACTGCCGTCGAGCGCCCCTCGAAGGTATATTTTGGTTATACTTTTATATGCCAAAATTATTATTTTTGGATACTTTGCACTCATTGATTTTCACTACCTTCTATATTTCTCGTTGTATGACTCATTGCGAGGAACAATGACGCACGGATCGGACAACGGGTGTCGACAGCTTGGAGCAAACAAAGAGAACGCATCCACAATCTTCACGGTGGTGAGACCCCTAAACTCCTAGCTAGCCTTAGGTTTAGTGGTGTCTAAGCGTGGGTTCGATCGCCCACACGGGGTGCGTGCGCCGGCATGGGTCGGCGCGACGACGTGCCTGCGTGATGGATCGTCTTTTTTCTAGAGCGAGCAGTTAGGTTAGGATTTTCTGTGCGTAACCAAACACCCCCCGCAAAGCCGATTGTCTCCTTTTTGTTGTGAGCCTTAGCACAAGTCCCGATGGGTCGGAGTCCCTCACTCCCCTTGCTTTGGATTTTTCCAGTTTTACTTGGAGAAATTAGGGGGTCGGACTTGGGAATGCGAGAGAAGCTTCATAGCTGGCTCGTTTTGCAAAGTCTGGAGGAGTTTACAAAATGGGAAAAGCTTTGCAGCTAGCCTATTTCATGACACCGTGAAGATTTTCTCTTTCGGAGATCCAGGGAGATACTCCTCACATTTCCTCATCAAAGAGGCGATGGTGCCGCATATCCAAGAGTCTAAACCTTAGGTTTCCCAGGTGAGGTCGTTAGTACGAGCGTGACTCGCTATCGTATGTGGTCATATGCACCTCATTTATTGTATGTACATGTCTTGCATCTTACATATTGTATATCATATATCGCACCTGCACCTGCACTTTGCACCTTGCACCTTGCACCTTGCACCTTGCATTTGCATTTGCGCTTGCACCTTGCATTTACACGTTGCACTTGCACCTTTTATCTTGCACTTGCACTTGTACTTGCACTTACACTTGCACCACATGTGCCTCGATCGATCGTCCTGGACCAGTCGTCATCATTTGTGCCTCGATCGGTTATCCCGAACCGGTCACATCATTTGTGTTTCAGCCGGCTACCCCGACCCGGTTAGCACGACACTTTGGTTTGACCGGATGCTCCATCCCGATCGACCTACCGCTTGCTCCTTTGTATGTTGTGTATGTGTATATATATATTTGTCTGCATGCTCGATATTGTCTACTTGAGTTGCATTCTTTTGGGTCACTGCCTTACCGGCATACCTTCTTTTCAGGCCCCTGCCGCTACGACATGTCTACCACCGGGTCACTTTTTTGCCGGTATACCCTCTTTTCGGGCCGCTGCCGCTACGGCATGCCTACCTTCTGTCACTGTCTTACCGACATGCCCTCTTTTCGGGCCGCTGCCGCCACGACATGCCTACCTTTGGGTCACTACCTTACCGTTACGGCATGCCTACCTTCGGGTCATAATGCAAAAGAAAGATATCTGGTTATGACAACCAATCCAGCAGAGAACAATAGTCAGACATCAAAAAAGACTACCTAGCATCTTAAATTCTAGCATAACACACCATTTAACGAAAAGTGCATCAACATAGTATCTAAGTGTGGGGTAAGTCTGGGTATGGTATGACTTTGACGAGGTCACTTTACTGTCCCTATCCTAAAGATCCGAAGGATCTAAAGGGTGTCACGAAGAATGGTGACACGAGTTAGATCTATTAGATCTTTAGCACAGTCATACTCGTGTCAATCCCGATGACTTAACTCGCATTGCTCACTGGGATCAACTCAACAAGCAATGCTCGTTAAGGCATCGCGACCAACACGGGGTCACTCTCCTAACGAACCCGGCTCGCTATCCATGCAAACATGCAAATGCAAATACTAATGCAAGTAAATCAAAACATATAAGTAGTGATACAGAGTATGTCATGAAGACAGTGACTCGTAGGAATGAGCATGCCGTAGCGGCAGAGACCCAAGAAGAGGGTATATCGGTAAGGTAGTGACCCGAAAGTAGGCATGCCGTGGCGGCAGCGACCCGAAAAGAAGGTATGCCGACAAGGCAGTGACTCGAAGGTAGGCATGCCGTAGCTGCAGGGGCCCGAAAAGAGGGTATACCGACAAGACAGTGACCCGGTGGTAGGCATGTCGTAGCGACAGAAGTCTGAAAAGAGGGTATGCCAGTAAGACAGTGACCCGAAAGAATGCAACTCATGTAAACAATATCGATCATGCAGACAAATATATACATGCACATACACAACATGCAAAGGAGCAAGCGGTAGATCGATCGAGATGAAGCATCCGATCAAACTAAAATGTTGTGCTAACCGGGTCGTGGTAGCCGGCTGAAACACAAGAGATGTGACCGGGTCGGGATATTCGGGATAACCGCTCGAGACACAAATGGTGACGACTAGTCTAGGACGATCAATCGAGGCACAGGTGGTGCAAGTATAAGTGCAAGTGCAAAATACAAGGTGCAAGTGCAACGTGTAAATGCAAGGTGCAAGGTGCAATGACAAATGCAAATGCAAGGTGCAGAGTGCAAGTACAAGTGTAATGTATAACATACAATATGTAAAATGCAAGACATGCACATGCAAATAATGAGGTGCATATGACCACATACGATAGCGAGCTACACTCGTACTAATGATCTCATATGGGAAACCTAAGGTTTAGACCCTTGGATATGTGGCACTGCCGCTTCTTACTTTGGTGAGGAAATGTGAGGAGTTTCTCCCTGGATCTCCGAGGGAGAAACTCTCTACGGTGTCATGAAATAGACTAGCTACAAAGTTTTTCTCATTTTGTGAACTCCTCTAGACATTGCAAAGCGAGTCAGCTACGAAACTTTTCTCGCTTTGCCAAGTCCGACCCTCTAGTTTCTCCAAGTAAAGCTGAGAAAACCTAAAGCAAGGGGAGTGGGACTCCGACCCATCGAGACTTGTGCTAAGGCTCACAACAAAAGGGAGACACTCGGTTCTGCGGGGGGTGTTTGGTTACGCACAGAAAGTCCTAACCTAACGGCTCTCTCTAGGAAATCGACGATCCATTACGCAGGCACGTCGTCGCGCCGACCCATGCCGGAACCCGCATCCTGCCGCATCCTGTGTAGGCGATCGAACCCACACGCTTAGACACCACTAAACCTAGGGCTAACTAAGAGTTTAGGGGTCTCACCACCGCGAAGGTTGTGAATGCGTTCTCTTTGCTTGCTCCAAGCTGTCGATGCCCATTGTCCGATCCGTGCGTTATTGTGCCTCGCAATGAGCCATGCAACGAGAAATATAGGAGGTAGTGAAAATCAGTGAGTGCAAAATATCCAAAAATAATATTTTTGGCATATAAAAGTATAACCAAAATATACTTTCGAGGGGCGCTCGACGGCGGTGAAAGAGAGGAAGCTTTCCTCTCAAAGGAAAAGACGCTTGCACCTCCTTGAACAAGGACTTTGCTCGCTGTCCGGCGACGTTGAAGTGCTCCTGCGAATTATCCGGTCTCCGGGAAGGTAGGATAGCGAGGTGGAGGACTTAGCTCGCCAGCGGTGCGCACCGGGATAGAAAGAAACGCGGATGAGAGCCCGAAATATGTCGTTTTCCTCGCTGATTTTCTCCAATGTATATACGACGCCGATGAGGAGGAAGAGATCCGGCGGAGGAGGAAGGAAAAAAAAAATGGAGGAGAGGAAAAAAAATCCCTCTCCACTGCTTTCGCTCCAAGAAGCACCTCCAAAGCTTCTAAAAACTCTTCCCCAAATTCTTCCCTTTAAGCCTTCATGATCTCGCCGGAGAAGAAGAAGAAGGTGAAGGAAAAAGATGAAGATGAAGGAGGGGAAGAGAAACCCATCCTTTTCTATCGTTCAAAAGGTCTCCTCCAAAGCACCTCTAATGCCTTCTCCAAATTTTCTTATGGCTTCCTCGTGAGCCCCTCTCGAGCGCTCTCCAAAGAAGAAGAAGAAGGAGAAGAGGGAGATGAAGGTTTTGCGCAAGGAAGAATGGAGATCTGGCAGGCGGGAAGGGAGATCCGACAGCTAGAGGAGGAACGCCGGAGACGGCGGCGCTGGGTTTCGCCGGCGAGGAGGAAGAAAGTTCGGGCTTCTTGTGCGGAGAACGACGAAGAGGAGAAAGCCGTTTTTGCGATCTTGAGAGAGGAGGGCTTTTTTGCAAAAATAAACAAAAAAAAAAAGAGAGATGCTTTGGTTCATAAGAGAGAGAGAAAAGCATGAGATTTTTTTTTTTTATAAAGAATAATCTTCATTTATTTTTTTTATTTTTCCCTCCAAAAAGATCCAAATAAGGAAATAAAAAAAAACTTGCCATCAGCCTTTTTTGGAAGAGGCCTGGCTGGTAAAATAATAATAATAATAATTTTATTTTTATTTTTATTATAATAATAATAATAATACTATTATTATTATTTAGAGTTTACCATGCATCTTCGCCGAACACGCTACCGCAGTAAAGTAAGCATCCTCTCTAGGTAAATTCGACGTTCCGGACGCGACCGCACTGTCTGGTTCGTCGTCTGGGGGCTTCGTCGTCTGGGGTCGTTTGAACCACTTATTTTAACAATCGGGACGAAAATAAAAATTCACGTATTTTTAGCTCGCACGCGAAACCGTAATCCAACGAGCGTCCGTCCTAAGTGGAATCGACATTTCAGACTCACTCGCGTGGTCTGTTTCGTCGTTTGAGGTCGTTCAGACTACTTTTTCAGCAAACGAGTCTAAAATGATAATTTGCGTATTTTTAGCCCGTATTCGAAGCGTTAACGACATGGACGCCCTCCTTAAGTAATATCGACGTCTCAGACACACATGACATAAAAAAAATGATGCCAACACCATGTTATTTTTAGTCTACTCTCATTTTCTTAACAAAATGCACCTTAATTTTGGGTACCTATTTTATTGATGCATTTTAGTTGCTTCTTTTGCAAATTGCAAACTATGAAAATTCTGAGAAATTCTTAGGACTTTGCCTTTTATTTGTTTATTTTATTTTGTTGAGAGTGTTTTGGACAGTGAAATTTTCAGACGATAGATTGAATTGTAGATAAGACAACAACTGAAGATTTCACCCACATTTTGTGATGACATTTTAATTTGGGGTTCAAAGTTTCACATAGGCGCAAACCCCTATGATTAATTACCTCTTTCGATAACATGAGAGCACCTTCGATTAAGATTAGTTATTTAACATTGAATATTTAGCATATAACAGCAGCAAACACTTGATTTTAGTTGCAAAATTTATTCCTTAAAGTTTAAAGCGAATAGTGGGGGAAATGAAGACAAAACCCGGTCAAGATCCCTTGGTTCAGATTGTTATGGTCCTTTATCTACTAGTCAAAGGAGGTAGTCAACCCAACGTGACTAAAAAATCTTTGTTAGTATTCATGGGCTACATTGTCCAAAGTATCATTGTAAATCTATGGTAGATATTTGTCTAAGGAAACAAATTTAAGTCAATATTATCTAACATGTCAACCAATTATATTTTTATAATTTATAACTCAAGGGGTAGAAAGCCGTTTGAGAACATACATGTTGCGGCTGTGACCGTAATATAATAGTGTCATTTGACGACAACCATCCAGTCAGAGGGCGCTGGTCATAACTGCTTATTTGTAGTGTCATTTGCTGGTAGAACCACATAAACATATGACTTTGGCCACGTTTTTACTGACATTCGATTATGTTGATTATGAATGTAGAGATACACTTAATATGACATTAGTTTTTTGTGAGATGAAATCAGTCGATGACGGATGTGATTTGCTTTAAGTTTTTAATGATTATTTAACTTAGAAGATTTGATTTATTTGTTTTTAAGTATTTAGGTAATTAATTTTAATTTCAGTATTTTGATTTGCTATTTTGAGAATTTTTTTTTTGAAAATTGATTTAAAAGTTGATCCTCGGTTGAAGTGCTCTATTACCATAACTATCATTAAGGTGCTAAGCATTTAAAACATTTTTATTTGAAGGAGACATTTAGTTTTGCTTATTTGGACTTTTAGAATATGACTCATGTTGACTCTATTTTTACAAATAGGAGAATTGGACTTTTAAATTTTTTATTTTAAGGTTTAGACATTTATTTTAAAATTACTAGAATCATCAACTCCAGTCTTTATGAAGAGGAGGATCAGACTAGTTGGGTCGGATTTACAACCTTATTCTATAGAAGAGGAAACCCATTTAACCCACTTAATATTCTCGGACATAATATTTAAACATTCAATATATTGATCGTATACATGCGTGTTTTGTATTTAATTTTGGGATTATACACATATATACGAAAATAATGTGTTTTGACCTTCAAAGTATAACATGAGGTTTTAAGCTCATAATTACTTGCCCATATTTCAAAACAGGTCTTTTGAGCTGAAGCATTATTTTCCTTGTAGTGCATGCAAAATTATATTTTTTGGCTTTAAAAGAATCATCTTCTGTTCGCTTGCAAATATGTTGTAAATTCGGTGGCGAGTATTTGACGTATTAGATAGTTATTTTAATATTTAAAACTGGCATTCATGTCTTAAACTCAGCCCCAGTTTATGATATTTCACGTTCAATTTAAGCTTAGCTCCAATCATGTTTAGCCCCAATTTGTGATTTTTCACATTTAAGTCAATGTCAGCCCCTAAATTATGATATTTCATATGTAAGTCAAGTTCATGGCCTAAGTTATAGAATTTGATACTCAAGTTAAGTTTATCCAAACCCCCTCTCAATTTATGGTATTATTTTGTTAAATCAAAATATTCAAGTCATTTTGTAAGTTTAAACATTTAAGGATTTTAAATTAAGTAAAAGTCTAAATCACTCAAAATTCTGGCGGCCTCTCAATGTTCACCATCGTTAGGAGGCATGAGAGAATTTTAGTCTTCTCAACTGTCTTAAAAGACGCACTGGTAGTGTTGTGAGACATTACGGTCGGGGAGCAAAAATATAAATTTAACCCGTGATGTTAAAAGATACAACAAACCTTCAATGTACCTGCACAATTGATTGTATCACAAATTAGGATTTTTCGAACGGTAGTTTACTTTCCTCGAATGTACTTAATTTTCAAGGACGAGTACTCGTTTTTCTCATAAATTAGTATTTTAAAAACCCAATTTTAAAAAGTTTTCCAAATGAATTCGCGATTTTCCCTTCCTCCCTGCATGATACTTAATTCTCCACAAATGGGTACTAGTGTTTCCTCGAGTGGACATTTCAAAAATTGTCTCATCGCCTCAATTATATACTATTTGAGCTCCAATGTCGTTGACGGTGATGACGGCGAGACTACAATAAAATAAAAGTACAACACTTTTTCTCTTTTTTTTTAATCCCATATATGTCATAAGACATAAGTACCGGAAGCCTGGTTGGCGTGAGTTCTCGGGCTCCAATAGCAAGGCCATTGAAGTATTGGTGCGGCTTGAGGCGATCAGGCCGGGCTTGGTTTCGTGCAACAGAGATGGAGTAGAAAGGAAGAAAGATGGGATTTTCAATTTTTTTTTGTACACTAAGCTCCCGAGTTGCTTTTCCTTACTACCTCCAGTAATGAATGTATCACAAGAGTTTTGATCACACAGGGAAAAGAGATAGGCGAAGGCTTCAGTGAGTCTGCAAGCAAGGAAGGCAAGGTTTTCGAAGGTTTCTGTGTGCCGCAATACCGCCTTGCCTTCCCAGCCAGCCTTAGTCGTGATCTCGACATTGCTTCCTACAATGAGTAAGGCGAGAGTTAGCGGTAGAAGATAGGCGAGTTTCGGGTCTCTGTTCGCCTTGATCCTGCCACTGCTTTCTTGTTTAGCACTAATTTTGACTGTATTACGAGGGATTTGGGTTAAAGAGGGGTTGGCGAGGGTTTATTCACAGGAGAGAGGGGGTTTCGGGTCTCTGTATGCCAGAGATCCCCTCGTTGCTTTCCTGACTATCTTCAATTGCGAGTTTATCGTAAGATGACAAGACAAAGGGTGCTTTCCTGCGCTGCGAACAAAAGGCTTCTTGAACACATGTGGTTCTCTCTGCTTGAACCGGGAAGGAGAAGTGCTTCAAGTACGAGGAGGTTCGGTGGTGCGAATAAACGGGGGCCTCCTTTTGAATAGGCAGGTGGACTTCGATTATTATCATGATGAGTGGGAGCAGTTAGGGCCTGTTGAGGCGGGAGTAGGTAGGATTTTTAATTTAATTAATTATTTCTTCTTTTTTTGTTTATTTAATTTATTTTTTTAAGATTCAACAATAACTTATGTCAATTTTTTTATCATCTTATCTTAAAATCTTTACTTTTCTGATCATGTTTCTAGTATATCTATTTTCCACTCTTTCATAATATTCTCATTGCTCCCACCCTTGGCTTTATTATCAATAACTTATTTTAAAAGTGATTATGTTGTGATATTTGTTGGGAGATGTTAAATTGCGGGAATTGGTTCAAGAGATCCAAATCAAAACTTTGAACATATGCACACAAAACAAGAAAATCACATTAAAGATAAGATTTAACGTAAAAAAACCCGAGAACGAGAAAAAACATGGAGCCGCACCACCACATCAGGAAGTTCACTATGAATAAAATGAGGAGAGTCATACAAATTACATCACACTCACACCTATCTATATTTTGGAAAGTCCATGACACTCCTCTCATCTCCTTTAGACACAAGAAAATCGAATTCATACTCATTCCTTACATCAAAACCAAATTTTTAAGTGAAAAACTACCTAAAGTTGATTATGGGCATCGTGATGGTGGCCCAGTGACGCTCCAAAGGGGAGTTGCATCCGAGCGCTACAGTGTTGCACTTCTAAGTTTTAAACCTGGACTGGGTGCAGTGTTGTTGTCTTTGGGATGCTGGAGTGTCGCTTGTATTGGTGCTAGGGCGCTGTAGGTACAATGTTTAACACAATGCATGGGGGCGTTGCCTCCTCCGCACCACCCTAACAAACTCTCTATCAAGCTTGACTGATGAAATTGAGGGCTCTGATATGACAATTGATCCACTCAATCAGACTCCATATAATAACAATATTTGCAGTAGGTTTTATGCTTTTGTGGCTAGGCTAGGCTAGCCTAGCCCGAATATAACGAGTTCTGTTTGTATCAATTGTTCCTGTTTCCTTTCATTAAAGTTGTTTATTTTCTCCATGGAATAGAATAAAACTAAATCTGGTACTTATGCTAGTATGTTGTTGAGCGGATAAGGCTTCAATTGCATAAGTTCTTTTAGAGAATAGATTGTTCATTAACTTCAATGACTTGATTAGGTAATTGCATGTATAGGTTGGTATGAACCCATCGTTTGGTAATGTTATATCATTTCTGTGTGCGTCATGCATATGTGCAACTAGTTCATACATGCATTGGTCAGTCTTGAATACACGACACCTTGGTTTGATAATCAGTATTTGATTTGAAAACAAATAAATACACATTAATAACATAAGTCCATTATTAATGTAAGGACCAAACTACAGAGTAGCTCAAAGCGAGCCATCCCTCACTATTGTCGTAACTCGATTGCAAAAATTTTGCATTTTCTCATTTGCTTGCGGTCGTTCTTGTGTGTTCTCTTTTTTGATTCAACTTATTCCCTTGCCCGTGAACTTTCTTATATCTCTCCACTGCCTGTCCGATTGAACATATTTGACGATATCACTCTTGTGCTGGATATCGACCTCCCCACCACCTTAAATTGCGATTTAATATAGTGAGTGAGAATTATGGCATCGGGAAGGCAATCACCATCCTTTTTCTTGGCTTACTTCTTGCCTTTCTTTTACAACTTGTCGCCGAGTCCTTTAGTCTATGAACCCTTGCTTTCTCTTTTCTTCCTCTTGAAACCCTTACAGCTACCTCCCTCATCTTCTTCCTCCTTCGACCCTAGCAGCAGACATAAGCCCTTTTCCCCTTCCACGTTCTCTATGCTTAAAGTCCGCCAAGGACCTTCCTCATCTGATTGAGAAACACCTACAACCGACTTTTCAATAGACTTCCATCCGATGTCGTCTCTTAAATCAAAATTGAATTAGCAGCCTACATTACTCTTCTTGAGGATCTGACAGTGGGTCTGGTATACTTATTTCACTGGAGCAGACATTTCACATTATTATATTTTGATATTTTAGTTTATGTATTAGTTACTGTACTTCCTTTAGGTTTGGGTAGGCTCTTATTCATTGTCATTTCGTTTCTTCAATTATTTTCATATTCTTTTTCGGTTGTATTGTTGACTTTGATTTATAATTGGAATAAAATTTGTTGTTGACTTTGATTTATTATTGAAATAAAATTTAACTTTTATTGCTTTTTTTTTTCTTTTGATAATACAAAACAAATTTATATATTCCTCCGTCCCGTTCGATGTTGCTGGAGTGTATTGCCTTTTAGACCCGTGATATGATAATTTAGTCTTTTATTAGTCATTATTGTTTGGTATAAATATAGCTTATTATGCTTAAAGCTAGGCATGCTGTGAAATTGCTACCTTGAAGTTTATAATTAGGGCTTAGGAGAGATTGTAGGTGCTTATCTTTATGTATTCAAATTGTGTTCTGTTTTGATAAAATAAAATATTTATTTGCCCCAATTTATGTAAAAAATCATCCAGATTCGTATTAAATTGGTATCAGAGTATTCAATTATGGAAAGGATTACGATGCACAAAGCGTACCGGGCGTTCAAGGATTGCGATGTACAAGGATCGCGAGAAACAATCGTTACTAGGAAGCGTCGGGATTGTGATGATCCTCTGTGGCCTAACTTCATGCTACAATTGGGATTGCTGGGAAGCCATTGTAAGATCGTGAGACCTAATATCATAATATAGTTGTGATTCAAGTTAAGTGGAGAAGCCAAGAGGATCACGACGTCTAGGAGTTTCATGGTGAACCCACGTTCAGGAATCCCGCTTCAACCGTAGTTCTCGATAGAGTTGCGTTTTTAGGTAGATGGGAAACTATAGACAAGATCACGATGTCTCCATCTGTATTGCAGCGTTTCCTTCATGAACGAACCTTGCATTATAGCAGCTATTCGAGTAGCTGAAAAGCCAATGACGGGATCATAGAGTATAAGATCTCCAATAAAAAACCGTGAGTAATGGCCCTCATGCAAGTAGATACTTTGGAGAAGAAATTGAAGAAAGATGTGAGTCAAATCAGTCCTCAAATGGATGAGTGTTTCTTGGCCATGGAGGGGTGGTTCTCATTTATGGAGGGGAGATTCACGAACGAGGAAGAAATGATAAAGTTGATAATGGATTTTTACATGACCCGCTACCGCCAGCCGTGGGATCAAGCGGTTGTGTATGGAGCATACACAAGCAACATCAATCAGAATGATTCATGCAACATTAGGATAATGTTGCTGCTTTAGGTCACGAATCAGGAGTGGAATTAAGCATCATCATTTGGAAGGAATAACAAGACATTTAGAGAGCTTGAATGAACGAAAGCTTACAAGATTGAGCAAAGGAATTGGAATTGGATTCGAGCTTGCAACAATCTTGAGACTGGGGATTTCTCACATCACTTTGCACCAATGTGCGACCCCAGGTATAGAAGTTCGAGATCGAGATATTGATTCGAGAGATGTTGGAGGTCAGAATCATACAAGCCACTCTGAGGCCTTTCTCTACCTCAGGAATCTTGCTATTTAAGAAAGAGGGGAGTTAGTGTTTTTATTTGGATTATCAGACAGTGAATAAAGAAACCGTACCTGGCAATTTTTTAATCTGGATGACCGATGAGTTACTTTACAAGTTGTTTGGGATTGCAGTATCCTCTCAGATTGACTTAAAGTCAGGGTACAAACATATTTGAATATGATTGAAGGATGTGTACAAGACGGTATTTCGAACTCACTACAAATATCTAATTAAGTGGAACTGATTAACAGATGATGACGCCACATGGAAGCCATACGATTTGACCCAACAATAATTCTCTTTTTTTTCATCTTGAGGACAAGGTATCTGTTGAGAGGGCAGTAATGTTAGACTGACGCCTAAGGACAAATTAGTCTTATTATTTACTATCGTTTGTTATAAATATGACTTATTATGCTTAGGTTGAGGTCTGCTATGAGATTGTTGTCTTGAAGTTTAGGATTAGCGTTTGGGAGAGATCACCCACCTCTCAAAATGTAGGTGTTAGGATTAGAGTTTAGAAGATATCGTCAACCTCTCGAATTGTAGGTGTTTATCTTTATGTATTTGGGTTGTGTTGTTTTATTTTGATGAAATAAATTTCTTTTTGCCCTAATTTATGTGGAATATCATCTCGGTTCATGAAACAGGTTTATATATTCCTTCATCACGTTCCATGTTGTTGAGGTGTATTGCCTTTCGGACTAGTGATATGACAATGAATCTAGATGATGATACCACATGGGAGCCATATGATTTGATCCAACAACAGTTTTCTTTTTTTTCATCTTGAGGACAATGTATCTGTGGGGAGGGGAGTACTGTTCGACTGACGCCTAAGGACAAATTAATCTTTCATTATTTACTATTTTGTGGTATAAATAACACTTGTTATGCTTAGGGTGAGGTATTTAATGGGATTTTTGTTTGAAGTTTAGGATTAGGGTTTGGGAGAGATCACCTACCTCTCAAAATATAGGTGTTAGGGTTAGGGTTTGGGGGAGATCGCCAACCTCACAAATTTTAGGTGTTTATATTTGTGTTTTCCGGCTGTATTGTTTTATTTTGATGAAATAAAATATTTTGTTGCCCTAATTGTCCGTCAACTTTTCGTTGATTTTTTGAAAATTATTAAAATAATTTTGAAATTTTAATTTAATATAAGAGGTATATAGTTTGGATTTTGAAAGTAACGTGTTTTAATTTTTTTAAAAAATGAGATCAAATGGATCTCATTCGTCTAATAGTTACACCCTCCCGAAAGATAAGTGTATACCTTGGCGATAGACCAAATTCCGCAAACTAAGAGATTTGTGACATTTATTTGGTCTGCGAACATTTTATGTGTGACTGACAAGTTCCTCTATCTAATACAAAGATTATATAGAGTTTATTTTACCTGGATTCCAAGTTCCCTATAGAGACAAACCCCTATAGTTAATTACTTCTCAAATGACGGGAGTCACATGAGAAAACTCTCGATAATGATCACTGGTTCTAGTATTCAAGAATTCAAGGTTTAAGTTTTCGCGGTAGAATGTGAAAAAACAAGTGAGAGTGGCTCAAGTAGGAACAATTCTTTCAGGAGTCCAAAGGAAGTAAATGGTAAGGGACGTCACAGATCCTGAGGGGAATCCTCAGTGACTTCCCAAACTATTCTACTTTGTTACTGAGTTTTGGAGACGATGTTATTCAAGTGTTAAATTCTGTCAAATTTATTATTTGGGATTTATAATTGCATGATAACTGGTTATGCAAATAGCCCGCAAAGAGATGAGGGTTTACGTCGTAACGAGTGGCATCCTCAGAACCTAAAATGAATTAGGACTTACGCTGCATAACATAGTTGTGCAGAAGTCTAAAAAAAGAATGAGGATTTACGTTGCGCTAGACGAGCTACCTCAAAATCCTATGAGTTGTTAATTAGACTAAGGAGAGAGTTTAGCTGGTGTAGATTTGTTTTGCTGTTGCAGAATGAAGACCACCTCCATTTGCAGTCCGCTCCAAGCTTCATATCGCGCTACCCAAGAAGTTGCTCCAAGCTCCTGTTGTAGCGATGACTTCATGGTTTAAGTGTTTGAGATTTGTGATTTATGTTTCCCAGTTTTGGTGTTAAAGTGGTTTTGTTTTGTTTCGGTTTTGGTTTCAGTTCTGGTTTTGCATGCAGAATAATCAAATTGCAGGTAAATAAAAGGTATTTGAAATGTAAGATGCAGTAAATTAAAATGTTGTAGATAAACTATAAAAGCTTACTTGAGCATCTGCTACTGTTGCTTGATTAGTACTACAAACATAGTACGATTTGCAGCAAATTTAAACACACTTGCAAGAAAAATAAATAAGACGAAAAAACTCAGCATGAAAGTCAGAAAAACGAGTCGTAGAAATCATAAGCAAAAGAAACTCTTAACCACATATAAAAGACCAAGACTGGGTGTAAGATATTGGTAAAAGTAGGAGTTCAGAGCTGGACAGTGTGCTTCCCGATCTTGAACAAGAGTTACCAGCCCGACAATCTACAGAAGACAGTCCTTAACCTTAATCCAAATGACTAGCCGTGGACCTTTATAAATTTTCATAGAAAAATTAATTGATTTTCATGCAAAAGCTGTTGTTTGAGGAATCTGTTGTTTAAGTCCTTTTTATGTAGAGTACTTTATAACATGCAAAAGAGATTTTTGTTTTATTTTTGTAAATATTTTGTAAAGTAGTGTAGTTCACATGCTAGTCACTCTAATCGTGCTAGAACTACTGACAACCTAAGAGCGTCGGGGGCAACGATCCCACCAAGAATCGACGAATAGTATCATGGATCATTTCCTCTCTCTTATTGAAGATTCTTAAGGTAGGAAATACTATTATAATAATCTCACTTTGTATCCCTCGTTTAAGCACACATAAATAATGTCGTTATCACTCTCGCCACTTAGGCCTTAGACTTATTTTAGTCCGATGATCCATATGTGGCATTTAACAAATTTCTCAAATTGCCAGGAGGATTTGAGTGTCATATCCAAGCTCAAATCCTGATGCAATGGGTTTCACTATAGGTCATGTTATGACGGGAATTCCACTATTGACTTAATTAATGAAGCATGAATTACGTCTCGGTGTTTCCTCATGCCTAGTGCCTTAATCAGTTTGTGAATCAGGGTCAAGTGTCAAATTTCATTATTTATTTAAAAATTAGGTGGATAAACGCTCACCTAGGGTGTGCTCCTAAAATCTAGGAAGCCTATATTAAAACTAGGTAGATGAGCTCTCACTTAGGGTGTGCTCCTAAAATCTAGGAAGCCTACACTGAGAATTAGGTAGACGAGCTCTCACCTAGGATGTGCTCCTAAAATCTAGGAGGTCTGCACTGAGAATTAGGTATATGGGCTATCACCTAGGGCGTGCTCCTAAAACCTAGGAAACCTACACTTTAATTTGTGCTTAAGGTAATTTAACGTGTGCTACCCTAGATTAAGTATTTTCCAATTAATCCTCAAATATTTCTAAGTGTCTTCCAAGTAATTAAATCAGAAATTCCTAATTTTTGGTCTTAACCATGCAAAAATAAATAAAACAAAAGAATAAGGCTGACCTACTACCAAAACTAGTAAAATCAGAGAGAAAAAAAAAGGTAGATGGGTCAGGCTAAAAGCGTTTAAATGATAATCAAGTGAAACCCAAAATAGTAATAAAGCTCTCCAACTCCAGCCCCAAAACAGTAAATAAAGCTATCAAAATCAGGCCCGAAACAGTGAATAAAGCTCTCCAACTCCAGCCCCAAAACAGTAAATAAACTATCAAAATCAGTCCCGAAACAGTAGGCAAAACTCTCAAAATCAGGCCCAAAACAGTGCCAAAATGGTACTCAAACGGTGTCAAGATTATGTCAAAATTAGCCGACAAAATGCCCCAAACAACACTTAACTATGTTCCAAATAATACCAAATAGCTATCACAACACTCCAAAAGCTCTCACAATATTTTTAACACATCCAAATAGTAATTTACAACACTTGTAGACTACCTACAAAATTTCAGCATCCAAACAACTCTCACAACTCTCCAAAAGATTTCATAGCACTCTAAGAGCTCTCACAGGATTGTTAACACCTCCAAATGGTAATTTACAACACTTGTAAGCTACCTACAACAGCCCAAACCACAATTTCAGCATCCAAACAACTCTCACAACTCTCTAAAAGATTTCATAGCACACTAAGAGCTCTCACAGCATTTTTAACACCTCCAAATGGTAATTTACAGCACTTGCAACATCCAAATATCAATTTTAAGCAACTTACGGCTCTTTTCAGGACCCGACCGCACTCCTACAGCTCTCCCGAGCCCAAACAGCAGCGGTCTACAGCCGCGTTCTACAGCAGCTAACAGCTTCCCACAGCACTTACAGCAGCTGACAGCTTCCCAAAACCTAAACAACAGCTTTCTATAGCAGCTAACAGCTTCTCACTACACTTACAGCAGCTTTCTGTAGCAGCTAACAGCTTCCCATAGTGGATAACAGCTCCCCCAAACAGCCATCTACAACAATTGACAACATTTATATATGTAACACTAAAATTTACTTTTCACGTTTATTCCACCCAAGTCTTTTGTACCACAACTGAAAGCTATCCCATTATCTTTGCAAAGGCAGAACATGCGCATTCATACATTACATAGATTAGTGAGATGCCATGAACAAAAGAAAAAAAAATTGAAGTTTCGGTGCTATGTATGTAAATACACAAGGATTATTTGCCCAAAGAAAACTTCATTAATTTGAGGTTCAACTCCTGATACGGAGCAGTTAAGTGTGAATTGACATTCATAACAGGAAACATTTTAAAAGCCAAGAAATTGCAAAGAATTCAACACAGCATCACCAAAAAGGCATATCATCTTTGATTCAGTTCTGCAGCCACATGAGGTTAAGGATCTGACACTATTGAACAAAACCAATCCATACGAGCACATTACATATTATTAAATTATGATCCATAAACAAGCCAAATTATCAATTGTAAGATCTATGATGCTAACAGTCAAAGTGAGGTAAATCTCCACACTACGAATTTATTTGAAGTCACAATAGAGCAACAAAGGAAAATTAAATTAGAATACAAATCATATTCTCAGATCTGAGAAACTGGAAATTAGAGATAACTTCAGATCTAAGAAACCGGAAATTAGAGATAACTAAACCCAAGCAGGTGAGGTAAATCTCGACGTGATTATTTTATCCAAAATCATGGGTTCGTATACATCTCGCAGGCAAAATCAAATCCAAATGTCATCGAGCAATAAGCCACCATAATCGGATATCGAAAACAGTATAGGAATGGTAGTAGATGCAGAGTGAGTGCCAACTACAACCTTAAATCTAAGGTTAAAATCTTCCTCTAGAAGCTGCGAAAGGTAAAATGCGGAGAGAAAAATGCTTACCGACTAATGGTTATACGATCTAGAGAGAGGACCCAGAAGACACTATATTCAACCGAGAGAGCTGGGGTTGGCAAATGAGAGAACCGAGCGAGAGAGGCACCAGGTCTTCGGGTATGGAGTTGAGGAGGGCCGAGTCGATCGGAGCAGGCAGAGCCGAGCGGCTAGGGCTGCGGTCGAGCGAGGAAGAGGGGATTGGGGGGGAATTGGGTTCGGTCGCAAGGAAGGGGGTTTCGGCTGTGAGGAGAGGAGTTTGGCGCGAGGGTTTGGTCGTGGTAAGTTGGCGAAGTTTTGGTGACGGGAGGCGAAGCAGGTGAATGTGGGAGAGGAGTGCGGGGGTTCTGGTCGCAGAGAGGAGGAGAGAGGTGGTCCGATGTAGAGGAGAGATCGAATCTAGAGAGCGGGGGTGAGCGAGGGATTGATCGAATGAATCCTTCTGTCAATGCCAATTACTATAGCCAGCCAAAGATTAGAGAGGGAGTCGTTACGTGAAAGCTTTGGCGGGGAATTGAATACCTTCCTTTAGTGTATGCGACTCAATTGGAAAATAATAACACGGGATTATTTTCAATTAATACGAGTTTTAAATATTCTGTTTGAATTTTGAAATTTGAAATTCGTGGGCTGAAATAATTAGTCCGTGCTTAGCCCATATCTAGCCCAAGTCAAACTCGAGTTGAACCTGGGTTGAGCCCGAACCCACACCCACTAAAAAAAACATGCATTGATTTTTTGTGCGATCTACTCGTGCGCGGAATCATAGTGATATGGGTGTTCTTTCTGGCTAAATTCGACGTTCCAGACGCGCCGGCGTGGTCCGTTTCGTCATCCGGGGTCGTCCAGACAAGTTTGTCGATGGTCTGGTAAAAAGTGTGTCAACTTCATACGTGGTGTAGCGAGTGCGTTGCTGAGTCATAGAGGGTTCACCTAAGGTCGTCTGATCCTGTAGGAACTCATTTTTGGCCCTTCTACATGTTGGTCCTTAGCCCTTGCATTTAGAAGGTGCTTGGAACCGCTCATGTGAGTTTTTCACAAAAAATGAGTCAAGAAGTGGTTTGAAGTTCTACGGGAGGTGGGCTCCATTTCTAGTATGCTAAGATTGTCAACAAGGAAATCCTAAGGCTAGATTTTGGGTTATGGGAGTAGGAAACTAAGACTTCACTAAAAAAGAGGTCAACACTAATTTATGGGAACATCGTCTGATGATGAAACGGGTTTATATGTTTCTTAATCACGTTCCATGTTGTAGGAGTCTACTCCCTTCCGGACCAATGATATGACAATTAAGCCCTTTCCTGATGTTCATAACTAATTTTTGTGACTTCTTTCTCTGGTGAACGTCTTAAGTGATGTAAATAAAGTAGGTCTTGGATGATTTATCACTTATTTACTACATGTGAATCTGCTTTAATCCTGCTTTGATTTTTGCTGTATTCGTTTTTCCTTCGTTTCTGGAAATGATTTATCGAATAAATATGATGATTTGAAGTAGATTCAGAAGCTGCACTATTTTTTCAGTAATTTAATCATGTTCGCTGAAGTTGGATTAAATAAATAGGAATTGAGTGCCATGTATTTTAACATATTTTTTATTCAGCTACCTGAAAATTCTGTAATCCATCATCAGACATCCTAGGACTTGCATCCTTTCATAGGCGAAGATGATGACAGGTTTACTGTTCTTTTAGGACTAGAGTATTTACAGTACACATCATTAAGGATGCATATGACTACTTCATTCATTAAATTTACCTCAAGTAGTTGTAGTGGCGTTGTCATATTTGATATTATGTTATTTAATCACCTTATGTCTTTGGTTTAGATGGCGCTTTTTGTGTATTGTGCAATTTGTTAAAATTTAGTTCTTCTTTAGTTGCTGTATAACCTTTTTGTTTGACGTATGATTTATCTCAATGGCTCTAGACCTTTATGTTGTCCATTTTAATTTCTGATTTTTTAAACGTTCAATTTCGTTTTTTAACTCGTTAAAGAAATTTTCAGTAGGGCATTTGAATTGTGGAAGTGCCTGTTATATTGGGGTTTTATGCTGTCTGCACATCTTGATCCAAGTATTGTCCCCAAACATAGATTAGAAAATTTTACAAGTGTATTATTGTCATCGAACATTTTTCAATGTCATCGGACATTTTTCAATCAAGATAAAGTTTCAAAATCATCCCTGACTGTTTACATGAGACCTTTTTAGTCTTGGAGTTTATAAAGTGTCAAATTAGTCTCAAAACTCATTTTAAATGAGTATGTGGACTAAATTAGCACTTTTATAGAATTTGGGACTAAAATAACCTCATGCAAAGAGTCGTGATAATGTTGACACTTATCTCTTTACATGTGGTAGAACTAAAACTAAATACATGGAATGTAATTTTAGTAGTAGTAGCTCTAGTGACAAAAGTGTAACTTTAGGTGATAGGTGATCAAATTATCTTTAGGTGATCAAATTATTGAAAGGTGTGAATGATTTAGATATATCGAGCCTGTTGTTCAAAACGATGGTGATATAGATGGGGATGTTAATAGTAGAATTCAAGTTGGTTGGTTGAAGTGGAGGAATGCTTCGGGACTTTTGTGTGATAGAAAAGTACTGCTTAGATTGGAAGAAAAATTTTATAAGATGGTGGTGAGACCTGCAATGCTCTATGGCGTTGAATGTTGGCCTTTAAAAGAGAAGCATAATACTAAGTTGAGTGTTGTCGAGATGAGAATGTATAGGTGGATGAGTGGATTTACACATAGAGACAAATTGCGAAATGAATGTATTTGTGATTGGGTTGGTATTGCTCCAGTGATAAACAAAATTAGAGAAAGTCGTCTTAGATGGTTTGGTCACATTAAACGTCGACCATTTGATGATCTGATGAGGAGAGTAAGGAGAGTAGATGTTTTAGATTTTAAGAA
>NW_018164444.1:7674031-7764565 GCF_001263595.1 Phalaenopsis equestris
TCTAGGAAAACTTGGGCTTATTGAAACTTGGGCTTATTGTATAAAAATGATCTTAATTTATTAGAATTAAAGTGAAATATGACACTAAATGGGACGCAATGGAGAAAAACAATTCATGTAGCCTACCCTACGTAGTGGGATTAAGGTTTTGTTGTTGTTGTTGTATCTCTTTACATGAGGCCTTTTTAGTCTTGGAGTTTATAAAGTATCAAATTAGTCTCCAACTCATTTTAAATGGGTATGTGGACTAAATTAGCACTTTTATTGAATTTGAGACTAAAATAACCTCCTGCAAAGAGTCAGGATAATTTTAACACTTATCTCTTTACTAGTTGTCGTTTCTTCTTGTACATAAATAAAAAAAATTAAAAAATATTTAAGCTTTTGATAAGAATACTAACAAGCTCGCGTCGACTTTGATCTGACTATCTAGTTTGGAGAAGAATGGGTCGTGGAGTCAGCAGCGGAGGCGGCCAGAGTTCTTTGGGCTACCTTTTTGGTGGCGGCGAACCTTCGAAACCTACCGGTGATAGTCCTAACCCTAATCCCAAGCCTATTCCGGCAGTAGTCGACAATAGCAAGCAGGTTCCTGCAGGCATTACTGGACACACTACAAACAATTACTTCCGAGCAGATGGCCAAAACACTGGGAATTTTATCACAGTATGTGCATCCATATACTTCACTAGTTTTCTTAACTTTTTTCTGCAGCTTTCATTATTGTCATCTTTTCTTTTCTTTTCTTTTCTTTTTTCTTTTCTTTTTTCTTATTAGGAAGTTTGAGCGTTGAAATATGAATTTAATGTAGGGAGGATTTGATTCTTGAGGCATTTACATATATATTGCCCAATCTTTATATTTTTTCATATATAACATCTCAATTTTGCTTTTTACATTTATAAAAACCAAATCATTCATGTCACACATAAAAATTACCGAACTCGTAAAAAGTGAGATACACCTTTTCATGCTTGGGTAATGTGACATATGTAAAAATTGACATTTAGGCGTTAGATATGTAAATACATAAGAATTGATTAAATACATAAGAATTGTACATAAGAATTGATTGGTATGTGTGTAAATCTTCATTGATTTTAACCACAAGGAAAATCTTGTAGTAGGATATGAACATAGGTCTCAAAGCCATTGGATTTATTTTGAGATAAGTGCAGTACATGTGTGGATGAATCAGAGTTTGTATTGAATTAATCTATGAGTAAATTTAGTGGATTTGAAAATCATCCTAACCAAAAAAATTGAAATACCCTCACTGCACATTTAAAAAAAAAATGATGAAAATTAATTAGTTTATGTCTTTCTAACATATTTCAATTCTAAAATTTGCTTTTTTGGTGTTGCGGGGTGGTGTGGTGAATTTTTTTTTAATCTGCAGCACAATTATTTATTTTGAAAAATTTATAGAGAACATAAACTACATATTTTTAAAAATTTTAAATAAATAATACAGAAAAAAAATCCTATAAATTTTGGGGGACACGTGTCTCCCAAAATTCTGTGTAAATAGATGTTCAACATTTGATGCATATCTACCAATCATGCTTTGTATTTTTAGAATCACTAATTGTCACATTTCACATCTCTTTTAATCTATTTTGAGTTACTTTTGTGAATTGAAGTTCATGTTGTATTTATGGTTTTTTCATAATTAGGGGTAATTTTATCTTTTAGCTTTATTTACTTGTATGCCCCAGTTTTTTTCTATAAAAAAGGATTTAAGGCTTATGAGAGGAGTGGAGGAGAAGTGTGGAGTCGTAACCTCAAGCGTTTTTTTTTTTCCCATTCGTTGCTAGTGGAATCTTCCTCCCCGTTGACTTAATTGAATCGACTTAATGTCGAACACGTTAATTTTTGTGTTTGATTGCCATTGTGTGAATTTATACGCTTCTACATTATTTTCGCATAACAATTGGTGTCAGATCTAGGTTCGTGGTTCGACGTTGGCGACAACAAATCCAGTGTGTGTTGCCGGTATTTTTGCAACAAATGGTTTGGCATGCTTTGCAGACAGAGTCGGTGGTTCCAGAGATAGTCTGGTGGCAGAGGCGTGCTTGAGAAGTCCATCCGGTGGGTGTTGTTCCAACTACGTTTTGAGCGGCAAACTGGGGTGGTTTCGGCGAGGTCCGGAGGCCGAAAGAAAATTCCCTTGCTTCGGCTTGTTCGGGCGAGACAAAAAAAATTTCTTTCCTGCTGCGAAGGAAATTTTTTATTCTGAAGCAAGCGAAAGAGATTTGTAGGAAAGTTTCCCAAGGATTAAAAAGGAAGTTGCACACGTCTGAGGGGAGAAAAATATTATGTGAAAGGAATTTTTTTTTGGGAAAAGTAATTTGAACTGTGGAAACAATGAACCATAACACGGTGTTCAAGTTATTCAACGATCACTATAACAATAGAAAAGTCAATTCATCTGGTTGTTACCCATCCTGTCAAAATTTGATGTGACGAAATTTGATGACAGGAAATTTTGGCATGTGACAATACGATGTGATGGATGCGCTGTGTTTTCTGAATCTAGATGAGTCCTAGATAGCGAGAAATGTCCTGAAGTGATGTTAAAGAGAGATTGGTTGAAGATGAACGAGATTACTTGTGACTTGATACGAAATTGCTTGATTTTGGAAATCAAATATAGGTTGATGATGAAGACTTCTGCAAAGAGTTTTGGAGGATGTTTGAGAACAAATATCTTACAAAGAGCGTGGAGAACCATCTCCATGTGAAACGTCAACTCTACAGATTTCAGATGAGACGGGTTACTATTAATGAGCACTTGAATTAATTCACTAAACTATTGGCATATCTATTAAATTTGGATCAGGAGGTTGGAGATGAAAACAATATGCTTCTTCTCTTGAATTTGCTCCCATATTTGTATGAGAACTTCTCTATGACACTCGTTTATGGAAATGTGATCTTGAATTATGACGAAGTGGCTCACATTGTTAAATCACGAGTTACGTCGAAGGGATAAGGAGTCCACAAAGATGAAATCAGTTAAGGTTCTTACACTTCAACGTGGCGGATCTAAAAATAGGAATTTGTTAAAGAAAGGTAGCATCAGTGACACTTCTCAAAAGCGTGGTAATTCTTGTGCGCGCAGTTTTGGAAAAAATCACTGTGTTTTATGTTTATAGACTAGTCATTGGAAGAAAGATTGTTCGGAGTTGAAATGAAAGTGAATGAAAACTGCATCAAAGGCGAAATTCAACGCTATTGTTGAAAAGATAAGAAGTGCAGATTCAGATGTATCGTTATTGCACTTTCTCATAGTTTATTTATAGATGATTCATGCTAGATTCTAGATACATGTGCTACCTATAACATTTGTCCCCATCGACGGTGCTTCTGTACATACAAGGAGTTGGATAGCGGTGTAGTGACTATGAGCAACAATCAAGCTTGTCATACTATTAGTGTAGAGGGTATATTTATCGTGATGCATGATGATACTGTGAGGAAGCTGACTGATGGTAAACATATTCTAGATATCAAGAAGAATTTGCTGTCAGTTGGGGCTTTAGAGTCCAAGGGTTATAAGGTAGTTATTGAGACAGACGTTCTGAGGATATATCATGGAGCAATGATTTTTATGAAAAGAGTTCGCCATTACAATCTTTATTATCTTCAGGATAGTACAGTGACTGAAATGACTGTTGTTGTTGATAATTTTTTTGACACCCCTATTGTGACATATGTGGCAAGCTCATGCTCGAGAGACTTCACTTCAGGCTTTGGTGAAGAAATGATTGATTAAATGAGCAAACACCTGCGAGCTAGATTTCTGCGAATATTATGTTTTTGACAAGAAGATGCAGGTACTTTTGAGACTGTCATCTACAGTATAAAGATATTTTAGAGTATGTTCACACATATGTTTGGGGTTCGACAAAGACAACATCATTTAGCGAGCGAACATACTTTGTCTTTTATTAATGGTTACTCCAGATATATTTGGGTGTACTCTATGAAGCGCAAAAACAAAGTGCTGGAGATTTTGATAACTTGGAAGAAGTGAATTAAGACTCAGACTCGTCAAAAGATCTGGTGTATCAGATTAGATAATGGGGGCAAATACGCTTTGGAAATATTCTTGCAAGTGTGTCAGAGAGTTGAGATAGAGCACAACTTCAATGTTTGAGAGTCGTCATAGCAGAACGGGGAATCAGACTTTGGTGGAGAAAGTTCGATGTATTTTACCCAAATGCTGGTTTGGATAGAATCAATTGGGCTGAGGCCATGAATATGTCTGTCACTTAGTGAATTGTCTCTCTTCAGCAACTATTGGGAAGAAGACCCCAAAGGAGACGTGGTCAGGACATCCTGCTAGAGATTATAAGCACGCAAGTGTTTAGGTGTTCAACTTACTACCATGTGCAAAATGATAAACTAGAACCATGAACAAAGAAGACGAGATTAATTAGCTTCAGACGTGGAGTCAAGGTCTTCAAGCTATATGACTAGTCAGAAAGAAAGGTTGTCATTAACAAGGATGTTACATTCAATGAGGCAAGCTTGTTAGAAAATTAAGACTCAAAAGCAGTTGGAGAGTTTTAATGGGACTACAAATATGCAATAGAAGTTGGAGTTTGATGCAACTTCATTTATTCTACAGAGTTTGTCCACTTCGACCTAGATATTTGATTCAGTTGCAGCTCAGAAGATATATGTTTATAGTGCTCGGGAGGTGGAATAACATGTTGATGATGATATTATTGCTCAAGCATCTATCGCTAGGAGCAGGACTAGATGCCAGAATGATCCAAAACCAGCTTGGTCGAGGAATCACATTGCATTTGCACTTTCAGCCACAGAGTCATAAATTATTTATCACTACAAAGAAGCGATGGAGAACCTGGACCGTGATCTTTGTGGAATGACAATAAATGAAGAGATAAAGTCTCTTCGGAAGAATGGTACTTGGAGGTTGATGAAACTTTCTCGAGGAAGGAAAATTATTGGGTGCAAATGGGTGTATGCAAAGAAAGCAGGTTCTCATGGAGCTGATGTGCGATACAAGACAAGATTAGTGGCAAAAATTTTGTGCAACGACAAGTGATTGATTATAATGAAGTATTCTCCCCAGTGGTCAAACATTTCTTAATGCGTGTTCTCTCAGCACTTGTAGCACAGTACAATCTAATCTTGAAATAACTCAATGTGAAGACTGTATTTCTATACAGAGAATTGCATGAGATCTACATGTTGAAGCCGTCTGGATATAGAGCATCAAAAGATTTGGTTTGCAAACTGAACAAGCCTTTATATGGTTTGAAGTAGTCGCCACGACAATGGTCTAAAAAAATTGATCAGTTCATGAGGAAACAATAGTACACGAGAAACCAGTATGACCATTGTGCATATTTCAAGATGTTGGCTAAAGGTGAGTTCATTTATTTGTTTTTATCTTGATAATATGTGGATTGAATCTACTAGTCAGATTGAGGTTGACAGGATGATAAATCAACTATCCAAACATTTCGAAATGGAAGAGTCGGGTGATGCTCACAGGAATTTTGGCATGGAGATTCTTAGAGATAAGACAGTTGGAAATGTTTGACTCTCTCAAGGAGCCTGTGGTCGGAAGCTGCTAAAGAAATGTGGGGTTGATGGCTCGAGTAAGATAGTGAGTATATCTATTTTATCTCACTTTCAGTTTAGTTCAGAACAGTGTCAGGATGACCAGGAAAGAAAAGATATGTGATCCATTTCTTATGATGGTGTAATAAGCAGTCTGATGTATGTCATGATTTGTACTATACTAGATATTGCACAAGCAGATTGTGTTGTGAGCAGATTTATGCATGATCCATTAATGAATCATTGGCAGGTCGTGAAAAGTATTCTAAGATATTTGAAGTGTGCAATTGATGTTGGCTTGGTGTTTGGGAGACAATCATTTATTACAGAATTGTGTGTAGGCTCCACTGACTCGGACTATGCAGGTGATATGGATAGACGGAGATCTACGATGAGCTATTTATTTAGATTAGCAGGACGTCCAGTCAGTTGGAGTTCATTTCTAGAGTCTTCTGTTGTTTTGTCTACTATGGAGGCGATGAAAGAAACAATATGGATACATGGCTATTGAATGACTTAAGAGTTTATCAGGAGTCTCTGACGGTGTTTTGTGGCAGCCAGAGTACGATATTTTTTGTTACAAATCCAATTCATCATGTTTGTATCAAGTACATTGATGTGAGGTACCGCTTTATTCAGGACTTAATTGAAGAAGGTAATGTTATGTTGAAGATAGATACAAAGGAGAATCAAGTGGACATGCTCTCGAAGGTACTACAAGTCCAGAAGTTTACATATTGAATGAATTTGGCGAACATCCAAGCTCAAGACTAATTTCCCAGGAGGACATTTAGAAGAACTACGCAATGTTTGATCTCTTCGGGAGGGGGGGTACGTAGGCAGCCATCTTGGTACTGTTGATTTGAAGTTTGGAGCTCATTTGATCATTTCTCACTTATTTGAAAGTAAGAGATAATGTGGAAATTGTTGTATTTGTGGCTTTTGTTTACTTAGGTGCAATTTTGTGTTTGGCTTTATTTACTTATATGTTCTAGTCTTCCTCTATAAAAAAAGGACTTACGGCTTACGAGGGGAGTGGAGGAGAAATGTTGAGATGTAACCCCATAACCCTTTTTTCTGAACACCGAATCATGTAAATTTTTGTGTTTGGTTATTTCTGTGTAAATTTCTACACTTTCGCATTATTTTCAGATAACATTTTATTCATCTTTGTCATTTTACATAAATTTTATTTATGTGTAAGCATTTTTATTCTAATCATTGCAGGATCGACCTTCTACTAAGGTCCATGCTGCTCCAGGCGGAGATTCCTCCCTTGATTACCTCTTTGGTGATGGCAAAAAATGAGGGAGTCTGGTGAGAGCTTCTTCTTAAAAAAAAAAAATTAATAATAACAATAAAAAAAAAAAAAAAAAATTGCGGTTATCTTTGTTGTGTTGAACCAGAATTGATTTCCTGCAATTTGTAGTTGATGGAAGTCTGCTTCTAACACTTGCCGTGTTGTGTATTATATGGTTTTTTTGGTAAAAAAACTATATTTGGTGGGTTGATATTGTGGCACAAATAACCATTCGTCTACTTTTCCTTCTCTACGGGGCATTTACAGAAAAAAATGAGTAATGATGTATCAGTACTTCAGTGGTGAGGTGTCACGTGGTGTCACGGTGAGACCATTGCATACGTGACACCTCATCATTGGAGTACTGATGCATCACATCAGTACTCCTGAGGTAATATTTTTTCTCATTCACATGTATACCACCCAATTCCTATGTTTTTACATATCTAACACCTAAACTTTGCATTTTTTTTTTTTTTAAATTTGCATTTACATCACCCAAATCATTCATATCATATAAAAAATGGAATGCACCTCATGCAAAGGTGAATTGGTATGTACATTAAAAATTGAAGTTTAGGGGTTCATATGTAAATACATAGGAATTGAGTGTCATGTATGTAAATGTTGGTTTTTTATCTATTTGAAAGGGTTGTTTGTAGGATGGAATTAATTTGAGTATATTTTATTCAAGATGGGTCATAGATTATTTATTATTATTATTTTTTAGGCATAAATTTGGCGCTTAATTTTTTTTTAGACTTTTAAAAAACCTTTATCTTTAAATAATTAAAAATGTAAAAAAAAAGATTTTTTTTTTATATTTTATAACAAGTGATATGTTATTATTTATCTCATAATTTTTTTAAAATTCATTTTCTATTATATTATAAAGTTATTTTAAATTAATATTATTTTTTTTTCCTCTCATAATAAATTAGTTGACTCCCCACCAAGGGAGATTAAGGTTTCATTTGCTATTTTTGTATAATAAATTAGTTGGGTCATCAGCTAATAGTTTCGATTAAACTTGGGCTCGAGTAAAAGATGTCTCAAGCTTAACTTGACTCGTGCACACTTCTAAATAAGCTTATTAAAATTATAAATATATCTTTTGTCAAAATTTAGATAAATTGAGCTCATCAAATTGGAACTTAATTTAGTTTAAACGATTCATAGTTTAAATATTAATTAGAGGCAAGTTATGAACAAACATAACGAATTATGCATCTTGCACGTATAATTTCAATTTAATTTGTTGAAACCATTATTGATTAAAAAAGGAATTATCTTTTTTTTTTTTTTTGTGAAATATATATTTTCATGGCACTCGCGAATTTGGGAGGGACTGAGCTCACACAATGCAGCACTTGCAGGCACCCCTCAGCCCTCCACTAATCGTGGGGCTGTGAACTTACTTTGAAAATCGTTAATCGCTCAAAAATTAATTCAAATTTTTGCTCGAATCAAGATCTGATCGAAAGAATGAGCGGAGCTACTATCCAAATTTTTTTATCTTGGATTGATTTTGTGCCGACTTCAACTGACTCGAAATCAGATCGTTGATAAGTTTTGTGATGTTATGACTGTACAAATTTAGCTCAAAGATTATTTATAATTTGAAAATTAATATAAATTTTGGCTCAGAGCAAGGCCAGATCAGAATAGACGAGCCCAGCTATTAGGCTAAAAAAATGTTCGCAGATTTGGGCCGAACCAACTCTGCTGCAAATATGCTCGTCTAAGGGTCGGCGGTGACATAGAAGATGATGCTCGCCGGAAAATGGAGGAAGCGAACGCCGGCGATGCCGATATCTAAAAGGGATTTGACCCCTTCCACGCACCTCCTCCCACATGTCGCGCTGAAGTTTGAACCGACGTCTCCGCTTCTCCTTCTCCCCCATATACCAGCTCTTCACGCCCCCAAGGTTCATGCTCGTCTACAAGAATGAATCCGAGGTCCATGTGCCAGTCGAGTCCTCCGCTGCCATAGGTTAGTTCTGTTTTCCCCGTTTCTTTTGATCCATATGCCTGCACCGGTGTGATATTTTGTCACTGATGCAGTTAACTTCGAAATTTGTCCTGTTCATTTTGATTTTGTGCGTCCGCTTTCCATTTGTAGTATGTTTGAATTCTATTTTGTTAATCAAAGTTGACATTGGGATTGGTTTTTCAAGGAATGAAGAAACCTTAAAAGAAAGCTTCAGTAGCATGCTAAACTCGCATGCTTCCACACTGGTGCTTTTGCTCGCATTGATCAAAGCTGCTGCTACTGCCTATGGAAGTAATGGTTGTATTGAGAGGGAGAGCACGGTCCTTCTCGCCTTTAAATCAAGCATTATAGATACTAAAAGCCGCCCTTCTTCTTGGGAAGGTGAGGATTGCTGTAGTTGGATAGGAATTGTTTGCTGCAGCAATAAAACCTACCTTATTCTTGAGCTCAACCTTGATAACCCTATTTACTCTTCTTTGTCTCTGCGAGGCAAGATCAATCATTCTCCGGTCAACTTGACTTAGTATTACGATTAAGTTATTGTGGATTAAATAGCATTGATTCTACTACTTCTCATTTGTTTTTTTTTTCAAACCTATTTGAAGCTGTTCTAGGGAAAAATAGATTAAGTTCCACTGCACCCCGATGGCTGTCGAACGCCACCAAGCTTACAGTTCAGTTTCTTGGTCACAATTCATTCCAGGAAGCCATGCCTGATGCTCTGGAAAGCATGACCTTCCTTTCTTTTCTTGCCCTAGAACACAATAAATTTGCAGGACATGTATCAGAAACAATATTCACAAAGCTCTGCAACTTGAACATTTTGAGGTTGGATTATAGCAACTTTAGGGGCAATGTTAGTGACATAATTGACGGTATTAGATGTTCATGAAGCATTATAGATCCTTTCTCTTGATGCAAATTTTATGGGGGTTCCTATTCCTGAAGGAATAGGGAAGCTGTCTAGCTTATCTGCAATTCTTCTGCAACACAACCGTTTTGAATGTATCATCACCGAAGTTCATTTTGCTAACCTAACCAGATTAAAAATATCAGACATTTCTTATAATTCATCGAGCATAGATTTTAAGGAGGATTGGGCACCTCCCTTCCAGCTCCTATGGATCAAGCTAAATAATTGTTTATTGGGTCCTCAATTTCCTACTTGGTTTCTATGGCAGAGAAAAAATATTGGCTTGTCCATTGCTGCAGCAGGGATTTCAGACACCATGCCTGAATGGTTTGTGCGCAAATCATCCAACGTAGCGCTTTTGGTCTCCTCCAATAATCAGATGAGAGGCAAGTTGCCACAAACTTTATGAGATTATTTAATCTTGCAAATCGTGATTCGGTATACTCTTTGACTGAGCTACAGGCGTTGGATCTCAGTAGTAATAACCTGTCTGGAAAACTACCAAAATTTCTGCAGCAGTGCAAGAACTTGGATGTTCCAAGTCTCAGTGAAAATAATTTTGATAAAAATATTCCAGCATGGTTGGACATGGAGCTGCCAAATTTATGGATTCTTCTGATAAGGTTCAACCGTTATTCAGGCTGCATAAACTTATCCTGTAAATATTTATCTGGAAGAATTCCTACAGGGAATCAGCTCCAAACTATAAAATGTTGATACATCCATATATATTGGAAATTGTGAACTGTTTGAAATACCAGGAGTTGGGAATCGCTCTTGCAATGCTGACCAGTCTGATCTCAATCAAGCCATGGGTGATGAAGACGAGGATGATGAAGTGCAATGGTTTTATCTTTGAATGGTAACAGGATTCGCCATGGGATTATGTGAGGTATTTAATCAGTTTTTATTTGACTGCGATGGCATGAGTGAATACTTATTTCACCCTTGTTGACGGCTAACATTACTGGATATGTATGGTACCTATGATGAAGCTTGATGCAGCCTAGCATCGTCTAAAATCGGCTCCGACATACTATCTGTTACTACTGCTGCTGCTGAGTGTTAATCGTCCAAGATGGGGTAGGAGTCCTGTCTCAACCCATTTGTTTTAGCAACTAATTTCCTTTTCTTATTGATCATGTATGTATGTATATATATATATATTTATACATTATATATATATATATATATATATAATGTATTAAACCAACTCTTGCCATTACGCATATATTCCCATTTCATAACTCTTTAGAACTCTCTAACAAAGAGTTTGTTTGATTGGAGATGACGTAAGAAAAAGGAGAGAAGGGACTAATAAGATGAGGAAGATTGGGGTTTTAGATAACAACATAATATTTTGTTTTTCCATCTGCAAATCGAGTTTGTATTCAGGCTGTTATGCTTAAAGGCATGGATGTAGAGAACTTTATTTGAGGTGAAAATGATAAATTAAGGTTAATTATATATATTTGCATTACTATGTTGGGAATTCTTTTAAATCAAGGATGTTTATGTTTGTATCATGCGGCGTGCAGAAGAAGTTGATTGCAAGGAGAAAAATAAAGAAATCCGTTTGGTGGAGGATTCTATAATTACTTCGAGATATTGAATTTCTAATATAGAGCGGAAATTATCATTAGCCCAAATATCTGTTAGTTTTTATAACTTCATTGATCTATCATGTGTTTGTGAGTAGATAATTTTTTTTATTAAACAAGTTCTAATGGTATTAATAAGCCGATTGCATGTTTATATGATCACATATGCATGATATAGAATTCAACTTTTAAGATTTTTAATAAAATATGATGTGTAATTTAAGTACTCAGAAGCTGACTGTTATATGTTTCACTGTATTTTTTTTTTAAATGCGTATTAATCCATGTAGATCAATGATAGGTGTATATCAATGCCAATAAATTTTAAATGCTTTTGAAAATAATACTAACAAAATTTAAGAAAATAACATGTTACATAGGATATATTAACCATAGATGGTGAACTACATAGATGCAAAAATTTTGACAAGGTGAGCCTTAAGGGCGGCCAACAAAGGTTCTTGACTCTGGATGCGAGAAGTTTAAAATAATCCAGTCCAACCTTAAATATAGTTACGGACCACATATAAATACTTTAGGTACATTTGCATACATACCACCCAATTCCTATGCATTTACATATCTAAAACCTAAACCTTACATTTTACATTTATACCACACAAATCTTTCATATCACATAAAAAATGCCACTATTTTAACTTTCAAGAAGTGAAATGCCCATATTCATGCATAGGAAGGTGGTATGTAAGGAAAATTTGAAATTTTGGTGTTAGATTTGTAAATACATAGGAATTGAGTGGTATGTATGTAAATCTTCCAATTTTTTAATGCCCCAACAAATATAATACAAATATTATATGACACATAAGTTTATGATTAATATAAATGAGAAAGAAAATAAAGATAAAAAAGTAATTTCAAACAATTATAGGTTAGCATAGTGCATTAAATGATTTGAGACTTCAAAAATATTTCTTCTTACTTTACATTTGTTTAAGTCGTTTAACGTTCAGGATTTTCTTTTAGTTGTATAACCATAATTTTTCATTTCAGTTTAAATTTATTATATTAAATCAGTTATGTCTATGATTAATAATACTTATGTTGACATAAAACATCAATATGCATAATGTTATTAGTGGTTTAGCATTTTGAATCATGTATTAAAATTATTTCTCTTGTTTAATTTTACATTATTAACACTCTTATTGCCAGGTCCCAAGCCCTAGACGTGAAAAGTGGAGGGTTATGTTAGGTAGTCGACAAACAGTGTAAAATTTGTCGAAAAATCAAAACATCCTTTAGATCTTTGTGTAAATGCTAGAGCGACTTCTAAAAATAACGCGTTGTATGGTCCGAATACAATGAATAATGTGCAGGGGCCACTGTAACTGCGTTTGAGTGTAGTTTCAAATAAGCAAGGGTTCTCATTTTTCTGACTGATGCAGGTAAAGAAGTTAGTCCATGAAACTAATGTTAGAAATAAATTGTGGAATATAGGCGTTCTCACAAGTAAATTAATGAGATTAGTTGATATTATGGTTCATAGGAAGATAAATATATTATGTATTCAAAAAATTAAATTGTTTGGAGAAAAAGTCATGGAGATTGATAACTTAGGTTTTAGACTAGAAATGGTGTAAGTGTAATTATAGATAAGAGGTTGAAAGATGGTTTTTTAAAAATTAAAGAATTAGAGATTGAATTATAGCCCTTAAAATTATTGTTAATACTAAAATTTTTAATATTATAAGTGTTTATGCTCCTCAAATTGGTTTAAATATAGGTTCTAGAGAAAAATTCTTGAATGACCTAGAAGAATTAATATAAATAATATATTTTGAAGAAAGAATTTTTATTTGGGGATATTTAAATGGACATGTTGGTAGAGTGGTAGAAGATTTTAAAAATATTTATGGTGGCTACAGTTTTGGGATTAATGAAGAATATATAATTATATTAGATTTTGTTTTAACGTATGATTTGTTATTGTTAATATTTTTTTTCGGAAAAGAGATGAGCATATTATTACTTATAAGAATTGATCTGATAAAACACAAATTGATTATTTTATTATGAGAAAAAGAGATTGTTGAGAATTTAAATATTACAAGGTCATTTCAAGTGAGAATTTGAGTACTCAACATCGATTTTTGGTTTTGTATTTTAAGATGAAGAGTTGTAAGATAAAGAAATCTAGGAATCATTGTCATAGAATTAAATGAAGGAACCTAAAAAACATAAATAAAATTATTTTTATGGTAAACTTTAAAATTTCAAGATTTGAGATGTTTGTGAAGAATCAAATTCTATATGGGATAAAGTAACAAATATTATTAAACAAATGACAAAAGATGCACTTGGATAATCAAAAGGAAAATTTTCTATAAATAAAAAAAATTAGTGGTGGAATAATAATATGTAAGAAAAGATAAAATATTAGAAGTTTTGTTAAAAATTAGTTTAAATGTAAAAGCTTAGAGAACTTAAAAAAATATAAGGTGACTAAGTTGTCTAAGAGAACAATTTGCGAGCTAAAAATTTTATTTTAATGATCTTTAGAATATATTAGAATTGAAGAGGTTGAAATATATATGTATAAACTAGTCAGACAAAGAGAAAAGAAAAGTAAAGATTTTCTTAAAAATGAAAAATAAAAAGGTTTTTCTTAAAAAAAGATATTCAATATTGGTGGGTGAGCTAATTTGATAAACTTTTCAATCAAGTTTCTGAAAATACGATCTTAGTTATTTTAATATCGTTAAAAGTAATAATATATTTTATTATTACCATCGTATTAGTAAAAAAAGAAGTTCAAGAGGTTTTAAAGAAAATTAAGGGTGAAAAATCAATAAGACCTGATAATAGCCCAATTGAAGTGTGAAAATATTTAGGGGATTTGAGAGTTTTTGGCTTACTGAACGCTTTAATTTTATTTTAAAAACTAAAAAGATGTCGGAGGAGTGAAGGAAATGTATTTTGGTCTCCATTTTTAAGAATAAGGATGCATAAGAGTGTGCAAATTATAGAGGAATTAAATTAATGTGTCGTAATTTAAAATTATGAGAAAGAGTAATTAAACATAGTTTAAGACGTGTTACAAAAATTTCTCATAAGCAATGTGCATTTATGTTGTGCAAGTCTACTATGGAAGTTATGCATTTATTGAGAGGTTTGATGGAGAAGTACAAAGAGAATAGGAGGATCTACATAGGATTTTTATTGATTTAGAAAAAGCTTATGATAAGATTCCAAGAGAAATCCTTTGGAGAGTTATCCTTTGGAGAGTTCTGAGTTCTAGAGAAGAAAGGTGTTGATATGACATATATTCAAGTCATTGGAGATGTGTATACTAGAGCTATTACTTGTGTTCGAACAGATAGAGGATTGACAAATATTTTCCTATTTCAGTTGGATTACATCAAGGATAAGCTTTAAGCCCATATCTTTTTTCTTTAGTTATGGATGCTCTTCTAGACATTTATAGGAAGATATACATTGGTGTATGCTTTTCGCTAATGCTACCCTTCTTGTGGATAAGACTAGAGAAAGAATTCAGGAAAAACTTGAATTATGGAGGTCTACATTGGAGTATAAAGGTCTTCGTTTGAGTTCTTCATTTGAGTAGAACTAAAACTGAATTTTAGTAGTAGTAGCTCTAGTGACAGAGTTATAACTATGGGTGATCAAATAATTAAAAGGTGTGAACGCTTTAGAAATCTCGGGTCTACTGTTCAAAGTGATGGTGATATAGATGGTGATGTTATTAGTAGAATTCAAGTTGGTTGGTTGAAGCGGAGGAATGCTTTGGGCCAATTGTGTGATAGAAAAATACTGCTTAGATTGAAAGGAAAATTTTATAAGATTGTGGTAAGATCTGTAATGTTCTATGGCACAGAATGTTGGCCTTTAAAATAGAAGCATAAAACAAAGTTAAGTGTTGTCGAGATAAGAATGCTTAAGTGGATTGCTTAAGTGGATTAGTGGCTTGATTAGTGGCTTGACACTTAGAGACAAAACGCAAAATGAATATATCTGTGATAGGGTTGGTATAGCTCCATTGGAGGACAAAATTAGAGAGAGTCGTTCTTAGATGGTTTGGTCACATTAAACGCCAACCATCTGATGATCTGGCTAGGAGAGTAGATGTTTTAGATTTGACTTATGTTAAAAAGCTAGAGGTAGACCTAAAAAGTCTTGCGCATATTGTATAAAAGATGATCTGAATTTATTAGAGTTAAATTAAAATATGCACTCAATAGGACACAATGGAGAAAAAAGTTTCATATAGCTGACCCCACTTAGTAGGTAAAGGCTTATTGTTGTTTAATTTTACAGTATTATGTTGATTATTGTGAATTCAGAGAATTTGATGCCGTGGCCTCTGTGAGATGGGAGTGAGGAAGTTTACTGTGATGTTCCAAGTCAAATTTTTAGAAGATAGATAAGATAGTAGGTAAGAAAATACTCAGAAATTTCACTCTTATTTTGCAAGGACTTCAAGATCTAGGATTTGAGCTTTCTCGTAGGTGCAAGCACTCACGGTTAATTGTCTCTCTTTCTCTCTTGATAAAGAGAGAACATTCTCAATAAAAGCTGGTTATTAGGTGCTAATTATTCAAACTTTACATATACTAGGAACAAATTTAAAAGTATCATTTTAAGTTAAAGTGCATGGTGGGGGAAATGACGACAAACCCGATCAAGAACTTATGGTTCTGTCATCCCGGTTGTCTTGGTCCATGGTCTACTTAGAGGGAACTTTGCTATATAATTACAACATTAACACCACTGAAGTGCTATTCTATCACTCAGCTAATTACCAAGCTCTGACAATAATTGTAAGATTTTCTTACACAGTTGGTAGCAATATGCTTGTAGCTCTTGGAACTGAAGCATTGCACGCATTGCATATCTCTTCTTTTACCTTGTTGTGGGTTGCATAATCAATTGCATTATTGTGCATTTTTTGTTGCTAGCAAGTGATACGTGTCATATCTCATTCTTATTCTTAAAGTAATTCTTTAAAGCAAACTTTTCGGTGACAGGGGTCATGATTAATCAAAATATCATAAGTGGCAATCCACCTAAATCAGCCTTTGATTCTTACTGATTTAACTTCATAATATAGAGAGGTATAAGTTGTCAGTCATCCCTAATTTGTCTTAGATTTGTGCAGAACGATTGCTATTTTAATTCCTCTATAATTCTCTGAGGTAATGTAGTTTTACTGAGTCTGCTTGAAACAAACTGTATGAAATTAATGCATTTCCTTCTGAATCATGTTTATCAGAAAATACCTTTTATTTTTACCTAATTATTGTTGCCCTATTTACTTTTTCTGTGAATAAAGAGTCTATGCACTGCAACACTTAGCACAACTGCCTTCTATTTAAATATTGTGATTTCTCCTTCATAATGCTTTATATAAAGTGATTCATTCTTCATAATGACATAATTCAGCTATGTTGACTCATTTATGAAAATTGACCTTTTTAATACTAAAGAGGTGGTCACTTTTGATATAATAATTATGCCAGCATTTAAATTATTTTCTTTCCTTGTACAATAGCCGCTTGTTTTCTTACACACGTTGAGATAACCTTTTCCACCATCTCCTTTTGATAGATAATGATTTATTTTCTTACACAGGATGAGATAACCTTTTCCATCCATCTCCTTTTGATAGATAATGATTTTTAATTCTGTGGTGGGAATTTACATGAACTAGAAAGAAACAAGGAAGATTTGCATGCATGCCACTTATTTTCTATGTATTTACATATACAACTCCTAAGCATTAATTTTGACATGTATGCCACCTCAATTATGCATGAAACGGTGTATTTCACTTTCTGGAAGTTAAAACAGTGGTATTTTTAATGGGATATTGAAGATTGGGTGGTATAAACATGAAAAGTAAAGTTTAGGGGTTAGATATGTAAATATACAGTACTTGGGTGGTATTTATGTAAATGCCCCAAGAAATAATTGACATGACACCATGATTGTAGCTCAGTTCTGTATTTGTAGAGATACAGTCATTACCTAAATCCCTCATATGTCTTCTCAGTGTAGATGGAATAGATTTGAAAACTCAGTGGACTGAATATTTCATGCAAAAATTTTTGTGCTGTAATTTGATAATTTCTCATTAGATTTAGATTGAAATTTGAATCAAGTAGATTATTAAGGAGTAGAGTGCCAAAAATAGTCCCCGACTATTTATATGAGGCCATTTTAGTACTAAATTTTATAGAAATATCAAAATAGTCCACAACACTCTTTAAGTTTTTGGAGCATTTACATACATACCACATAATTCCTTTGTATTCGTATCTATCACCTAATCTTTCATATTTACATATAAAGCTCTCAAATCTTTAATATAACTATTACTAACTCATCTTCATGCATATACTTATCACATCAAATTGTTGTAAATATCAAACTGTCGGTGTTAGATATGTAAATTCATAGGACTTTTGTGATATGCATGTAAATTTCCCGAAGCCTTTTTATGGTAAAACACATATTTTAATGCACATTTATTGATGTGATTATGATGCTAAAGTCTTATATAAATAGATATCAAAATTTTGATGTTGAAAATATAAATGCATAAGAATTGTTTGTTATGTATGCAAATCTCCTTTCTAGTTTTGTGTTTGATTCTAGGATTCCCTTAATCTGCCATTTAATAGAGTATTTGGGCCATCTTTGAAACTGGATTTCAATTTTATTTGTGGGAAAATCCTAATTTGGTATTCTAATTAAGGGCATTTACGTACATACCACTCAATTCTTATGCATTTACATCTAGCAAACCTTGTTTTTATATTTATACCATCCAAAGCTTCCATGCCGCATCAAAAATACCACTATTTTAGCTTTGAAATGTGAAATACACATTTTCATGCAAATGTGTAAAAATTGAAGTTTAGGTGTTAGATATGTAAATACGTAAGAATTGAGTGGTATGTATGTAAATCTTATACGGAAATTTCTCATCAGGCAACCTTATAGTAGGCAGTTTGAAATATTAAGATCACATGGAGGGGACCAGTATTGTTGAAAACTTTAATTGATTGAACTATTTATAGTATCCAACATGTTTATTAGCAAGTCTGAATCATTATTTATCCTATGGAAAGAATGTTATCGTTTATATATATATATATATATATATATATATATATATATATATATATGTGTGTGATGTGTGTGTGTGTTCTGCCAGCCGTGGTCTGTTGGTAGAGCAACCTCTTTGAACGTCGTAAGTCCTCTCAAGTCACAGGTTCGAATCCTTTTCTTGTCAGTTTACCCGTAATGATGGTGGTGCTTGAATAGTTAGGCACATGAGGGTGGTTGGAGGCTCAAAAGGTTACCACCAAATGTTTCAATTTCTCGAAAATTTAATGAAAATTACATCTAACTGCTTGTTATTTCTTTACATTCTACCTGCCTGACACATAATTATCTGAAAAGAACTATTTTTATGATTTTTTTCACCTATTTATATATTTGTCATCTTTTTATTGCGGTGGCTCTTACAAATTTTTATCTTTTAAAAGTAATTCCGCAATTTTTTGGCAGCTACTCAACCAGATCAGAATGCAAAACACAGTTTCCCACTGCAACTTCAAATGCTATCAAATACAGTGTAACACCACACCACTGTACTAAACGTACATCATAATTAACTTTCAAAATGTTTCGTTTGAATTATGAGAGAGGTTTGATTATTATTATTATTATTATTATTATTATTATTATTATTATTATTATTATTATTATTATTATTATTATTATTATTATTATTATTATTATTATATTTATGTATATATATTTCATTTATTTTGTGGTCAATATGTGTTTTTATATGGTTAATCTTTCAGCAATCTTTCTGGCCATATAGTTTTGTTATAATTGAATATATGAGATGATAATGTTTAGTTTGACTTGCTTTATTTCACAGTCATTCATTTCTTGCAAGCATCCATTGCCTTATGCGTGTAATTTAATATTTTATATTGTCATTTTTTTCCAAAGCAATGATTTCATTATCAATGAATATTATATGCTATTGATTTATTCGTAAAGTCACTTCTTTGACTTTATGTTATGAAAGAGAGGACTTTGAAAAATAACATATTGCTATGGTTCACAAATCTTAGTATAGAGAGATGGTATGGGTTGATACTAAAATAAAGATAAAAAAATTTTCGTGTATAATGTGTGCTTGACTCGATGAGTGGCTCATGAAAGTTCAATGAGCTCGCAAGCCGAGCTCAAGCCTACTTTCTCGAATGACTAATGTGACATGTTTATTGATTTTCTTAAATAAGAATATTCTAGTTATTTTAATAAAAAAATTGAACTTAATTAAATGATTTGCATTGTGATATGTCATCAACAAATTTCTATCATCAGACATGAATCTTGAGACAAATTTTTTTAGCAAGAAATGCTCAGTCTTCGATTAAAACTTAAAAGCTTTCAGAATTCTGATTTCAGGAAGTTTATAGTCAAACTAACTAGCTCGACGAGATGAACCTAAGATATCAAAATTGGTCCAGTCTTGGTTGGATCAAACTATTAACCCACTTTTGAAAGTAAGGAAATAGACAGGGAGGATATTAGATAAAGTAGTAGTAGTCGTAATATATGTGTGAAGAGGTGAAGTAGGATCTGTTAAGCAAAAAACCGTTATTACGAGCAACTGCCAACCACCGTTGACCACACCTCCGACAACTTCGCCACCCCATTCGGCCAACTCTAACATCCATCAACCGCCGCACATTCTTTACGATGAAACACTCTGTGAACCAACTACCGACACCGCAAAATCACGTGGCAACCTACAAAACAATGTATCATCCCGAACATCTTGCCAACCCCGAAGATGGCGCACTGAATCTCCAGCAATCACTCCCCACAATGACCATTCACTGTCACAAGGCAATGAGTTATTCCGTGCACCAATATTATAATTATTTCCCGCCTGTAAAACAATGAGTCATACCTATAATTACCAATTCAAAGTGGAATATTTTAACTGACAAGATCCAATAATTTTTTATTTTCACTATTCTTATTTTCCACATAAAAATTTTTGATGTCCTTACAAGTTATCTTCTTTCATGTAAGTACACAAAATTATCGTATAATATTAATACAATAATTCGTTAGTCAATCGTCGTGAATTTTTTAGCATGGCATCACGTTGATTCTCTCAATCATATATTAGTTTCTAGACATCTTAATATCTTAATCTTAGCACTTTGAATACTAGAATTTATATTAAAATATATCTTAATCTTAGCATTTTGATTACCATAACTTATATTAAAATTTTCATTTAATCAAGTGAATTTTTTATTAAGGCATCATATATTATAAAAAAAATTATCCAAGTCTCCATCAAGGCATTAATTCAATATGAACAAAAATATTCCAACCAATCTCCTCGGCCTTTCTGTCACGGAATCTGCTAAAATCCCATTAAACTTAGACAAGGAAAATGTTAACTATACTTGTTTTTATCCTAATCTCCAATTTCAATAATTGATGGTCTGCACGCCACAACAATAACTGTTTGAAAAAATAACTGTGAAGCTGCTAAGGAAATAACTGTTATTCAGAAAATTATAGTGACGATTACATATTTGTTTTTTTTTTTTTTTTTTTTTTTTGAAAAAAAAAACAAACTGCAGCTTTCTAGCGGTCACTACAGGTCGTCAGACTTGTTGAGAAAACATAGTTTTCAGCTGCAGATTTTCGAGTATGCATATAAAACATAGTTTTGCCAAACTGTAAAAATTGTGATGCGGCACAGCACTGCCGCCCCAAATGCATCTTGAATCACTTCATCTCTTATCAATTATCATCAAGGGATTGTTTGATTTGCTCAAAATGAGATTCAATGTAAAAAATTTGCAGAGCACTCTGATTACAATGTATTAGAAATATTTTAGAATTTTTCAGTTCAATGTTTAATAAACGTAGAATTCTATGCATTTTCATTTGGTTTGTATATTAAAAACATTGTATTTCAAAATACAACTTTTGTTATGGCGGCAATGGGGAACCGGCGGCAGACGACCGGCTGTGGTAGCGGGCGGTGGCGGCTTACCGATTGCATTTTATTGTGGAACTCAAATTCAATCAAACTGACCGAATTCTAAATTCAACTGAAATGAACTATGGCGTCAACTTTAAATTCATTCATACTATGTATTGTATTTATAATTCTTCATTTCCAGCACATTGAAACATCTACTATTCTGCCCTACAATTTTCTATCACATAATATTATATATCTCTTGAAATATAACTAATAATGGGCCACCTCCAAGATAAATGAGGCTTTTCATTCATATAAGGTGACAAATATATTATAAAAATTAATATTTTGCTGTTGCTGTATGATATTATGAGATATAAATGAAAATTTACATAATTAATTAATTAATAGGGACAATTACATATTGGGCACCCAAAACATTGCTATTTACAAATCAACCACCCTCTTTCATCCCACCCTCTTTCTTTCATCCATTCTTCAAATTCTCGCTCAAATATCAAAGATCGTGATAAAACCCCAACCCGTGTTTTTTATTTTAATCAAATTCTCTATAGCTTTATCGTGGCACGCGTAAATGCATCTATTTCATTGTTCAAAAAAATCACAAAAGTGTTTGATTTGTAAATATTAATATTTCTTGTGCTCTGTATGTAATTATCCCTAAATAATATTATTACATTACTAACCAAAACCCTACAAAAGAAATAAAAATAAACTCTTAATAGCGACATAATAGACAACTGGTTCTCTATTATTGCTACATTCATTTAGTAGACCGTTTGGCAAACCATTACAATAAAAGAAATTATATGATTTTTTTTTTTTTTGTAAATTTTTAGTTTAATAAATTAAAATGAGAAAAATATTTAAAACTTTTATAAAATGAGTATTTTTTTATGGTAATAAAATGTAAATATAAAATATATGACTCAAATTCTTTATGTTGAAAGTAAATAAATGTTTTATTTATTTATTTATTATGAGAATGAGTAAGGTGTCAAAATAGTTCTCAGACTATTTCCATGTGATTGTTGCAGTTCCAGAGTTCACAGAAGTATCAAAATAGTCTTCAGATTCTGTAAGTAGTATTCCATGAGGACCATTTTTGCCCTAATTCAAAGAATTTGGGGATTAATGTGGCACTTTTATAGATTATGAGACTAAGGGTTATTTGGGGCAGCTGAAGCTAACTAAAAAGTAGTTACGAAACTGCTGAATAATGATCAGATGCTCAAAAAGTTACGGTTACAATTTTTTTTTAAGTATAACTGTAGCTAGAAAGCTGTCACTACAACTAGTAATGTGTGGTGGGTAAACGCAGATTTCAGCAATAATTTTTTGAAAAAACAGTCAAAACACAGTTCACCTGAAGAGACAAAAATGCAGTCTGTGTCACACCGCTGCACCAAACGGACCATAAAATGATAATCAGTCCACTTTTTTAAGAATATGGCATTTCTCATATATTTTTTTTTATGCGTAATTAATAATGAAAGCCATTTCTAACAAAATACAATAGTTTTTTGTCCTCATATATTTTTTTTCCCCATAATTTACACATCAAACAATTAAAAGATTAACAAAAATGCCACACGATAAGTATTATTAGTATTAAATGCTGAAGATCAAAGTAGCGATTATGGCCATAAATACGTTTACCAAATCCCATACGTTTATATTTAATTGCCAAAAAAACAATGCATACATTTATTTAAAAATCAATGAAGAAAATGAAAAGATTTTTCTTTTTTTATTTTTAATTCATATAATTATTTAAAAAATATGTTTTTTTAAATAATGTTAGTTATATTGTCTTATTGATTTTTTTTTTTTTTTGTAGCATCTGATTTAGGATTTGTTTGGGATAATTTTATGTTTGTTTTGAATTTCATATTGTTATCACAGTTCTATTTGAGAAACTATTTTCTTATTGATTTTCATAATTTTTTTTGTGGTTGGAAGCTATTTTTTTTCAACTTAACATATTTAAATGCAATGACTATAAAAAAATTGTTATTTGTTTCTTTGAATAAATATATATATGAAAAATTAGGGCAAAAAAAATAGGAATCGACACAAATTCAGAAGAACACACAGAGATTTACAAGGTTCGATACAGATGCCTACGTCCTCGAGAGCAAAGCGGTGGCTTGATTTCAATATTGAGAAAAAGAGTACTTCATTTGGTTTATATATAGCAACTTCATGAAGACCCCACATTTGCCTTAGATTTCGGCTCAAGACTGATTTGATACTATTCAACCTTGTCTTACCAAAGCCAAATATGGTTATTGGTTGACTTAACTTGGTTTATTGGTGATTTTAATCTTAGAGATTAATTCAAAATGTTATGCGAAGAAATCAATAAGAAAATAGTTTTAAGAAAAATTAAATATATATATATATATATATATATATTATAAACGTAAGAAAATTAAGAATTTTCTTATTTAAAAATCAGGCATCATTTTATATTAGAATAAAAAGATTCAAAAAACATTTAAATTCTTATCCTTTAAATATATAAAGTTATTATATATACAATAAAAAAGGTTATTATTTATATGAACTATGATAAGAATGTAATAAATAGAAGAGCAAATGGTACATAAATTAAAAATATATATGAAATTGATTGAATAGAAATGATTTGATTCCTTTTTTTTTATCTTAAGTATTATACTTTGATCAAATCTTGTTTCAAAGTATAAATCACATTTAATTTTAGATATACTAGACTATTTTATTGTCAATTTTTTAGTGTTAATTATTTTTTTCCATTTTTTAAATTTAGTTGCAGGCTATTAATATAGCATATACTTTCAAGAATTAATAAATTATAATAGAGTTAGAATATTCATACTAATAGAGTGATTATTCAGCGTCTTAGTATTATATGAAAGTACAACACACACTCAGGTAAAAGAAAAGTTAAATAGAATCAGACACCTCAATTTTTATGATAGAAAAAGAAAAAAAGATATGTGGTCTGACCCAGTTGCATTAATCTACTGGGAATATTGAATACACAAGTCCATCCTTATCCTAAATTAGGGAAGATAGTGTTATTATGAAGAAATAGTTATTGCATATAAAAAATAAATTTAATTTATTATATTCTTAAAATATATGCAACCAAAGAGCCTATAAATATATCAGTATCAGTATTATTATGTGCTGATCAATTTTCTTCCATGTAATCAACTTTAATAAATGTCGGTGCTTTACAGCTCTACATTATTTTTATCATATATACATATATTTCTTTTATAAAATATGGAGGAGGAAAAAGAAAAGAGAAGAAAAATCAGATTTTGCCAATTGTGGGACGTTGGATTTGGAGAGCACAGGCGATTCGTCCACTTGGAACATTTTCATTGGAACACGTGTTCTCCTCTGGGTTATAAAGTGGGAGGGAGAAACAAAGCCGAGTTTTTTATGTTTTTTCTTTCGGAAAATGATGAAGTTTTCTCGGAGAAAGAGAGAGATGTAACCGAATTATCTTGCAGAGGTTCCGTCGGGTTCGGCAGAGGTACAAAAGGGGCAGTTTTGAAGGAGGGGTTTTCTTTGTGTTTGAGCTCAGCATACCGGAATGTACGTGCGGGCTGAAGCATAAGGTGTGTTCTGAGTTTTGAACATCATCGCTGAATAAAAAATTGGTTTTTTTATGAACAGAAAGTTGACGATTTTAGTTTTGCGATGCTTCCCGGCTTTGATTTACTTCAGCTTATCCATTCCCCTGCACCTTTTTTTATTCTGAGATGGGGTTTGGTGTTTTTTTAATGGGTTTCTTGTGGATTTGGGGTTTTAGATTGGTTTGGTGTGAATATGAATAAGAGGATTCTCCTGCCTGTTTTTATTTGACAGAATCTCTGTCAGAAAGCTTAATCCTTTGCTTCTTCTTCTTCTTGTTCCTGTTCATCTTCTCTCATTTTCTCACTCTAGATGATGGAAGTTGAAAGGGGATATTTTGGGATTGGGATTTCTCTGGCTTCGAGCTGAACTGGAGCATTTTTCGAGAAGGTTATTTGAGAGAAATCTTTTGATTTTTTTTTGCTTCCTGTTCTTCATCTGTTAGTCTGTTGGTATCAGTCTGAACTTTTTTGATTTGATGATTTGATAAATTGTACGCACCTAGTGATCTTCTAATTCTTCCCCTTTGGTTTTCTCTTTGGCTTTTTCTGAACATTTCTGGTGCTAAAAAAGTCTCCTTTTTTCCCCCGATCAACTGTTTCTGATAAAGTTTTCTGTTTGGTTTTATGGATTGTATATCATGGTTGAAGCCTTTTTCTTGCCGATTAGCTCATAAAGTCTTAAATTGCGAATTTGCAGTGTAATTTTATTTAATTTTATTTTTCTTTCTTTTTCTGGATACCAGATTGGTATTCTTCCTGACTGGACTAATCCAATTTCAACATTCAAAATTGCAACTTTGTTTTAATAATTAAGTATATTGCCAAAGACTCCTGTTGTGTAAACTAGTTTTAGTCTAAAATTTTCATATTTAATAATGAATTCCAGTTTTTTTTTTTTTCTTACAGGTCTTACAGGCCTTGTGTTTATGTTTTATGTTCTTGTGGGAACTCTTCCTAACTGGACTTATTGGTTTTGCATAATGGCTGCTTCTGGTGATGTGAGGAGCAGCAATAAGCTGAGAGTTTTTGAAAGTTTGGATGATTTGGCTACAGATTTGGCCGAGTATATTGCACAATTATCAGAGGTTTTTGTAAGAGAAAGGGGATTTTTTACAATTGCCTTAACTGGTGGTTCTTTAATCAACCTGATGGGGTATATTTGTAATTGTTGTAATTTCATACTTCTTTAACAACGGGCCTAGAGCTTAAATTCAAATATATTTATTGATTGACGCAGGAAGCTTTCTGAAGCTCCTTATAACAAGACTGTGGACTGGACAAAATGGTATGTTTTTTGGGCCGACGAGCGGGCGGTGGGAAAGAATCACGTCGACAGCAACTATAGGCTGATGAAGGATGGATTTCTTTCGAAGGTGTGTATAAGATTGTCATATCTTCATTGGGAATTTTGTTGGATGGAGAAAAGATTGAATTTTGATTCTAAAACTAATTTTTTTTATATAGTTCTTCTTTGTGAACTTAAAAAATTTGTTTGATTTCACTTCTTCAACATGAAATATGCTTTGGTTCATTAGTTTTTGTGATGGAAAAGTTATAGTTAGATTAAATGTCAACGTTCTTGATATTTGATGTAATATTTCAATTGTTCAGATACCAGTTCATGTTGCCATTTTATTTTTCTGAGAAGTTTAGATTATGGTCGTTTATGCTTATGGAATAGAGACGTTTGCATTGGTACTTTTGTGCAACTATTATATGATATAGGTTCTGGGAGATATTAAATTGCAAAAATTGATTCAAGAGATTCGTAGCAAAAATTTGAACAGAAGCGCACAAAATAAAAAAACACCCGAGAATAGAAAATACCATGAAGCCTCACATCAAGAAATTCACTAGAAGAGTGAGCAGATTCGTACAAATTACACCACTCAAACCTCTTCACACTTTGAAACACTTCAGAACGCTGTTTTCTTCTCATTTGCATAAGAGAATTAAAAATTTGAACCCTTCCTATCAACAAAACCGAAACTTCAAGTGAAAACTGTCCAAATATCGTTACTTGCTTCATGGAGTTGCATTTGGGCACTGCAGTGTCATGCTATCGGGTGCTAAACCTAAACTAGGAGCAGCGGTGTTGCCTCTAGGCGTTGGGGCGCTGTTGGCTTAAAGTTGGGGTTCTGCAGGTACAATACCAAGATGCTATGTACAGGAAAAAAAAATTTCGTATGCCCCTTTACCCTCTAGCAAACTCTTCGTCAAATTTGAATGACGAAATTTAGGGCTTTGAGTGAACAATTAATTTAAGGTATGTGGATCACATGAAGAAAATTAGGATTTAGATTTTTAAGGCCGCTTGATGTACAAAATTTTACTTTATTTAGATGCAAACAAGGTGGGAATCAGAACTAAAATGATAATGTAATGATTGATTAAAATGAAGAAATGAATGAGAAATTTGAACTTTGAAAGCCCAATAAGCAACTGAATTTTTTCCATCGCAATTAAACTCCAATTTTTTTAAGGGGCATTTACATACATACCGGTCCAATCTATTCCTATGCATTTACATATCTAACACCTAAACTTTAATTTTAACATTTACACCATCCAAATCATTCATATCACATCAAAAATAACACTATTTTAACTTAAAAAAAATCAAAACATAGCTTTTTATGCATATGTAAGGTGGCTCATATGTAAAAGTTAAAATTTAGGTGTGGAATTAAGTGGTATGTATGTAAATATTTTTTTTATCAAATATGAAGCTGATAAAGAGCTCTAGATATTTATAAGAAGTTGGATAAACTGAAGAAAATAGTCCATAAAGTGTCTAAAAATTCAAGCCTAACGCCAATAATAGAAAACGAGTTCTAGAATTAGCTTGTCGTACTTTTATAGTACTCGACGAAATCACTAGCATTGTGCACATAAATTTGAAGTTTCAGTCAAATATTTAATTGAATCAAAAGTTGCATGATTACATGTCCTTGCCTACTTTTTTTTAAACATCATATTTATTAATGTTAGCTTATTCTTGACGTGCATTGGATCATACAACAACAAAAAGCATCTGAACAAGTATTTCATGCTCAATGCCACAAGAGCTACTTGGATAATCATTGGTCCATCACTCGAGTCGCGAGAACCACAAAAAAAACTTTTTTATGAATCAAAAAACATGAATAGTGAGATGAAGTTTTCAAAAGTTTCTCTTTTTCGCCTTATAAATTGAATTGAAGGTTGATCATTTGTGTTTCTTTTATACTTGCATGAACTGGAAGACATCGTGCAAGGCTTATGGAGAAATTTGCGAAGAGCTTTCTATCCAACTAGGAGACTCAAGTTCAAAACATATCCTAATCACTAACCGCTAATTCATAACTTAGTTGTCATTAAGACTCAACTTCCAAAAAAAAAATGGTGGACATCTGTCGTTTGCATCATTGATGACATACAACAACAACAAGAATAAACAGTTGTCTGGGGTCGGCTACATGAATCCTTTTTCTCCATTGCGCCCTATTGAGTGTCATATTTTCATTTTTTCTAATAGATTAAGGTCATTTTTTATACAATATGCCTTTGTATTTCTGGGTGTACCTTTGTCTTTCTTAACATAAGTTGAATCTAAAATATCTACTCTCCTAATTGGATCATCAGATGGTCGACGTTTAATGTGACAAAACCATCTAAGACGACTCGCTCTAATTTTGTCTGCCATGCCACTGGAGTTACAACAACCCTATCACGGATATATTCATTTCGCATTTTGTCTCTAAATGTAAAGTCACTCATCCACCTATCCATTCTCATCTCGACAACACTTAACTTAGTTTTATGCTTCTCTTTTAAAGGCCAACATTCTGCGTCATAGAGCATTGCTGGTCTCGCCACCATCTTATTAAATTTTCCTTTCAGTCTAAGCAGTACTTTTCTATCGCACAATAGGCTCGAAGCATTCCTCCACTTCAATCAACCAACTTGAATTATACCGCTAACATCCCCATCTATATCACCATCACTTTGAACAATAGACTCGAGATATCTAAAGCGTTCACACCTTTTAATAATTTGATCACCCATAGTTACAACTCTGTCACTAGAGCTACTACTACTAAAATTACATTCCATGTATTCAATTTTAGTTCTACTTAAATGAAGGCCTTTAGAATCAAATTTAGACCTCCATCATTCAAGTTTTAACTGATCTTTCTCTCTAGTCTTATCCACTAGAAGGATATCATCACAGAAAAACATACACAAGGTACATCCTCTGTAAATGTCTAGTAAGAGCATCCATGACTAAAGCAAAAAGATATGGGCTCAAAGTTGATCCCTGATGTAGTCCAACTAAAATAGAAAAATATTTGGTCAATCCTCTGTTCGAACACAAGTAAAACAGCTCTATTATACTTTTTTTAATGACTTGAATATAATTCATATCAACACTTTTCTTCTCTAGAACACTTCAAAGGATATCTCTTGGAACCTTATCATAAGCTTTTTCTAAATCAATAAAAATCATATGTAGACCATCCTTATTCTCTCTGAACTTCTCCATCAACTTCTCCATCAAACCTAAACCTCTCAATAAATGTATAGCTTCCATAGTAGACTTGCCCGACATAAATGCAAATTGATTATAAGAAATATTTGTAATACGTGTTAAACTATGTTTAATTACCCTCTCATAATTTTAAAGTTTGACACATCAATTTAATTCCTCTATAATTTGCACACTTTTGGGTGCATCCCCTTTATTTTTAAAAATAATGACAAAAATACTCTTCTTCCACTCCTCAGATATTTTTTTAGTTTTTAAAATAATATTAAAGAGTTTAGTAAGTCAAGAAACACTCAAATCTCCTATATATTTCCACACTTCAATTGGGATATCATCAGATCCTACAAATTTTCCACCCTTGGTTTTCTTTAAAACCTCCTCAACTTCTGTTTTACTAATGCGATGGTAAAAATTAAATATCTTATTATTATTAACGATGTTAAGATAACTAAGGTTGATTATATTTTCATAAAGTTTATTAAAAAGTTTATCATAATAACTCACCCATCTATGTTGAATATCTTTTCCTAAGAAAAACACTTTTTTATTTTCATCTTTAATGCGCTTTACTTGAATTAAATATTTACTTTTCTTTTTTCTTTATTTGACTAGTTTATAAATATATTTTTCACCATCTTTAGTATCTAATATATTATAAAGATCACTAAAAGTAGAAATTTTAGTGTCACAGATTATTCTCTTGGACTCCCTATGGTTCATTTTATATTTTCTCAGTTTTCTAAGCTTTTATATTTAAACCAATTTTTATAACATAAATTGTTATATTCTATATTTTCTTACACATTATTATTCCACCACAAACTATTTTTATTTATAGAATTTTTTTTTTCTTTTAATTCTCCAAGTATATCATTTGTCACTTATTTAATTGTGTTTGTTACTTTATTCCACATAGAATTTGTTTCTTCATGAACATTACAAATTTTGAAGTTTACTCATAAAAATAATTTTAACTGTCTTTTTGGTGCCCCCATCTAATTCTGCGAGAATAATTCCTAGTAGGCAAACTTAATTTTTACAACATTATCTTTCAAACTTTTATCTATAATTATACCTACACCATTTCTAGTGCGACTCTTATCTGAATACTATAGTTTAAAATCTAGGTTATCAATCTTCTTAGTCTTTTCTCCAACTCATTTAGTTTCTTAAATACATAAGATATTTATATTTCTATAAATCATATCATCAACTGATTCTATTAATTTGCCTTTGAAATTACTTATATTCCAAGATCCTATCCTAATTTTAGTTTCATGGACTAACTTCTTTACCTAGATCTTTTTGTAATGTGAAAACTCTTGCTTATTTGACATTATACTCAGGCGCCGGTGTAGCGGTTTTTTCACACTTTTCACTGTATTCAAGCCATACAACGCGTTGCTTGCAGCGGACGCCGTAGCATTTACACAATAATTAAAAGAATTCATGTCATGATTTTTCGACAAATTTTACATTGGCTATCGACTGCCTAACACAACCCTCCACTTTTGATATTCGGGGCTTGAGATTTGACAATGTCAGTGTTGAAAATAAACAATATGAAGTTAAATTTTGAATCTTTGGTCCTCATTATTTACCAAATACTTGAAATAAAGCTTTAACTAAATGTTGCAAAAGGTTCAAAACTTAGAATTGTAGGTTTGATTTGCATACTAATCCCATCTCAACAAAATGTTTCAGAATCATTATTCTTCAGTATTTTATCTGTCGAAATCAATAATTTTTCATGTTCCGTGTTTTAATTTCTTCTGTCATATCATATAATGGGTTGTGAATTTCTTTTAGCTCTTTGTATTATTGGTGCCAGAACTTATTCTCAGCATAATTCCCTGAATTGATTCCACCTGTTTAATTTTTTGCAGTCTTTTCATTCAAGTGATATTTTATATATTCATAATATTTCACATACAAATCAACTCTTCTTCATCCTCCATGTCCACATTTTGAATGTGTAATTAAGTCTACTAACATCTCAACATTAATTTCTAGGTCTCTATCCTCAACAGCCACATCTACTCCATAAATGATAATTTGACGGTGGAGCAAGCAGCGCGAGAATACGAATTCATGATCCGGCAGCTCGTCAAGGTCCGCACGATCGATGTCTCGGAGAGCAATGATTGTCCAAAGTTCGATCTTATAGTCCTCGAACTCGGCTCCGATGGTCATTTGGCATCCCTCTTCCCTCACCACATTTTGCTTCAGCACAAGGAGGAGTGGGTCACTTACCTCACGGATTCGCCCGAGCCACCGCCGGAGAGGATCACATTTACGCTTCCAGTGATCAATTCGGCATCCAACATTGCGATGTTGGCAGTAGGTGATGATAAGGCGATGATCGTGAAGCGAGTTGTTGATTGTATTGCCGACGGCCTCGATGCTGCTTTGCCAGCCCAGATGGTGAACCCAAGTGAAGGGAAGCTGGTGTGGTTCCTGGACAAATCATCTGCATCTTTCCTCGATGCTAAAGCCGATGAAAACGAACATGGTGGAATACAACATTAAGGCCAAGATTTCAGTATGTTGATGAGCTCATTGGGTTTGATATATGTTGGTTCATTTTTGTTCTTTTTTTGGGGTATATGAGGGAGTATTATTAATAAGCCAATAATGTATTAAGGCATGGAATCCCTTTCTTTTTTGCAAAAGGAAATGAGAGTATATTTATGAAATTATTTGAAGAGGAGAGTGTGTGAGAATGAGGAGAGCAGAGGCCATATATTTTGTTACTTACTGGAAATTATTTACTGGAAACTTATATAGAGATGTATTATTTTTATTTAGAGTTTTATTTATATTAATATTTTTATCTCTTATGTGATTAATATTTGATAGATTATGGAGTATGCTCCTCAAATTAATGAGTCGTTATTTGGTCTTGAATATGGACTTGGAGGATAGTAATAACGTTGGATGTCTCACAAAGAAATAACAATGAGTCGTTATTTGGTCTATTTAAATGAGAAACTAAGTAAATTTGATTGAAATTCATCAAACCATGTACGAGGGACTTGTTTCAATCCATATAGAGAGTGCTTGAGTTTGTATACATTTGAAGGATCGGAGGCGGAACAGCAAGTGGAAATATCATGTAGATCGCCTAGTTGAGATCACCATGAAGACGGGTATTTTTAACATTTATTTGGTGCAGCATCCACCTTTGTAAAGCAACAGTACAATAATCATTCTGATCATTTTATCTACAAGAACAAATGTTTGTTTAGAGTCATATTCTTGTTTATTATTAAGTATAACTAAATGTGCCATATATTGATCCCATGTATCACCAGAAGGAAGCGGACCCTTTTGAAGCCAATGTATTAACATTTGGAGAATAATATGTGATTTCCCATGTATGATTTATCCTCAAGAGCTCGAAGTTCTTCAACTATAGTCTCCTTTCAACGATCATGTTTTACTTATACATCTGAATAGCATGAATAAATAGGAACCCAAGCCAACGTTAGGTGAAATCTCTATCAATTTAGAGGATAAGATATTCTGGAAGACCATCTAGTTGTAGTGATCATTCCAACTAGAGCGCTCAAGTGGTTGCAATGTTCACTTCTCCAATGGTGGGTCAGTCCCACAAATTGATAAAATTGGATCTTTTTTCTTTTATATGCAAATTCAAGTTTGCATTATTCAGGACTAATTGGATTCATTAAACTTAGTGAAAACATGTGTCTTTGGCTGAGGCTTAACATGGAGAAGGAAGAAAAATTGATGTTCAAAGAAGACAACATCACTTAGGAGTCTTTTAAAACATGTTTCATGAAAAGTATAATATTTATGAGATGTGCTATGGCCTATAAATGCACTTAAGATTATCTGAAATACTCTTTTATCAAATGCATTAGGTGTACACAGGTTGAATCAGATGGCAAAGACTAGGAGTAGAGGGATTCCAAGGTTTGCACTTTGTTGCCAGTTTTTTATTTTTTATTTTTTATTTTTTTTTATTTTTTTTTTTTTTTATATATATTATGTAGAGCTTAGTTGTCAACTTCACTGGTTTACATTTTATTCTCTCATCACCATTGCATTACATTGTTTTCTTATTTTTATAGTCTTCTAGTAGTTCACATAATGCTTTTTTTATTTTGCTCTCTCTTTTATAAAATCTTTTCTATTTACTTAATAAATTGATTAATCAATTTAAAATTAATTTGGGAAAATTTTCCTTAAAATTAATTGCATGGCTTCATATTAATTATTTTTAATACATTAAAATTATATTATTTATGTCTCCTAGGCAAGATGTAGGGTTGCACTTGCTAACATGCAAAATCTCCAAACGTTGATTTTATATTAATAATATAGTTTATCTTTTGCATTCATTTAAATTCTCACTTAAGAGCAATAACCTACATTCATATCTATTCCTTAGGATATAAATTTTGTACTTTTAGACATGATTTTAATTAATACTCCTACAACATGATTATAAATCTAATTGAGTGGCTTTGATTGCATATGATTGAGTTATCATATTCTCCTCGTTCTTTTCGTAGTCCTTGTAATGCTAGAGATTATAAGTTATACATTTTTCTATATCTACCTTCTAGAAATCATCTGTCTAAGAATCTCAACTTTTTTCGTTTATGATCACGGGGCTAACTTCGGTTGATGTTATTCATGGTTACAGATAGAGCATCTCACAACCAACTTGGGTGGCTTTCCTTACAACTAAGTGATTTCGAGCTTGATTATCTTGGAAGATGAATCAGTGAAATATTGACCAAGCTATTTTTTACTTCTATCAGATTTCTTATCCTTATCCATTACACTTTGAGCTTTTTCACACCCATCTTTATTGTTAGGTGATTTAATGATTGCTATTGCATAGATTTTATGTAGAGAAAGGCAATCATCTAATTTGGTTATAGTGGTTCACCCTTTGCCTTATGGATTGACCAATCTCAAAGCATTGATTTCTCTTTTCTGAATAATATTCCTTGAATCATGGTCTATTCATGATGTTAATTTGGGCAAATTGAAATATAAACTTGTTTTTTGTAATCAAGAATGTCACTAAACGATATATTCAAGTGTAATTAGTCTGAAGGGGACTAATCTCTTTGAGAGGTTGATTAACCTAAATTCTCTGTTTGATTTGACTTGTTCATGATGATATGTTTGTTATGAGAATTTTACATTTGTTTAGATGAGTTACATTGTCCTTGGCTTACTGGATCACTGTTAATATTATATGAATAGGAAAATACAGTGGACTCCATATGGCTAAGCATACAATTATTGGAATGACAATCATAAAGCCAAGAAAAGTTTATTGGTTTTAAACATGTATATTTGTTTGAGTTCTTCATACATATAGGTTGTCATGAATTACATAAATTTTCCCAAGTTGTTGGAGTGAACTCTGGGAAGTGAGCTTTATTTAAGTGAGTTTTAGACATGTTTGTTTTATAAGAACTCACTTTTAGCAATCTCAAATTTCATGTTTGTTCATACTACAATAAGTTATATTACTCCCATCATTCTAATAATTTATCCTTATTTATGCAAAGATCTTTTGAATTTATCATTATTTATGCAAACATCAAAAGTTAAGGTAAAGTATAAAGCCTTATAAATGATACTCTTTTCTCATTATTGTGTAATAGGAACTCAACTTATCCCACAAGAATCAAATAGCAATACCTACTTCTTTGGAGGTATAGTTTGTAATTTTTATAAATTTGAATGGAATGATAGATCTAAAAATTGCACAAAACTTTACATAAGTTTTTATTAAAATGAAGGTCATGGAGTACTAACAATGTTTCTCATATATATTAAAGCTTCATTTTGATACATCAAGCAAGATAAAAGCAATCCACATGAAGCCTAACATAGGGAAGTCGAGCAGATCTTCATGAAGCCCAACATAGGGAAGTCATGGATGAATTTATATTACAAGTTAATTACAAAACATTCAGCTTTACACATATAGCACAAAATATTATATGCATTTTGTTAGGAAGCAACAATAAGATATAGTTTTTGGGCTTAAGCCCAATGGGTTGTTTTCAGCTACTTCAAAATTTTAAATTAATTTAGTTGAATTTTTTTATTTTTTCATGATATAATAAATCTAATGTTCTCATGCACTTAAATGTATGTTTTTCTCACTTTCACAACGTGAATGCTCTTTCTTGGTGAATTTTATGGATTAATGATAAATAAAAAATCCATTAAAAAGAGATTTTGTGTCTTTTTTTTTCATTTTTTTAAACTGTGATTGTAAAGTTGTGGAGAAGGCAACTTCTTAGAAAGCTGAGGTGAGAATTATAAATATTTATTTAAAAAAATTCAGATACCAGCTTTCTTACAATCACCGTATTTTAATAGGTCAGGTTGTAAAAAACAGATTCCTGCCACGAAAATCTTTAGAAAGCAATAAGAAAGCAGTTTCTCAAATGAAGTTGTGGTGGCTGTCCCAAAAAAGCCTATATTGTTCGAACCATAACTAACTTGGAGGAATCACTGACATCAATGTCATTTGTTCTTGTAAATGCTTTCTATTACATTTAGAGCTTGCTAGTGATATTTGCAACTTTTTATAAATGTGGATGTAAAGATGTTATAAAAAAAAAATTTTAAAAACTGATGCGCGTATTATAAATATTTTATTTTTCAAAAAAATCAAACATCAATTTTCTTATAGTATCACTTAACAGATCTAAATGTAAAAAATAGTTTTTCACCACATAAATTTCTAGAAAACAACAAGAAAGCAATGAGAAAGCTATTAACATAACATATGATTGTTATTTCTGCATTTTATCAAAATATCAAAGTTCTATGATTGGTTTAAATGATATAAAGAGGTGAAAGAAAGAAACAAAATAATAATGTAGATTCGGCAGCTGAAGCATCAAAATCTATCTATTTCTGATCTGTTTTTTCAGCCTTTCATTTTTCATATTTTTTTCTGCATTTGTGATAAACACTGAAAAGGAGACAATTTCAGATCATTGGCACATGAAATGAGAGAAGCTATAATGGTATTAGTTTGAACTGAACCAACTGTGGTCCTAACTCTTATCTAGTTTGGACCCCATTAACATCACTTTGGTACCCTTTAATATGCTGAATTTTCCTTTATGTAAAATTTTAAATAAACTTGTGAAATTTCAACTTATGTACCTGATCAATGACATGTGATATAAGCTATTCTCAAGATTTTTTTCTTAGTTGTTTTTGAAATTTTTAGGTGTTGTTTGGCTGCAAGTATGATTTAACTTGAATAGGATTTAATAAATCTTGTAGATCTGAATTTATCAAATTCATTGAACTACTAGATTTAGTAAATCCGTATTTAGTGATGAAATTTGAAGAAATTTGAATTTAATCGTCGCCGGATTTAACATGCATGCATTTAACAATTTGGCTGGATTTATGCAAAATTCTTAAATCCAACGTAAATTCTATCAAAAAGATGCTACCAAACAGCTCCTTAATATTGAAACATCAAAACTAAGTTATTTATGTTTGTTGAATCTTGATTTGTCTGTAAATCACACCCGAAAGAATATAGCATAAGCAAAGAGAGAGAGAGAGAGATAATAATGAACAATAAAATATTTTTTTTTATCTTAAAAAATGATCTCCCTATTTATAGTGAAAATGGTACAATATAGTGATATTACATTTCTACCTTTATTTTAACATTCGTTGTACGAGATATTCTAGGTATTTTACCTAGAAGAGCCTATGGCTCGGTTTTTCTCTGGCTAAGTTTTTTTGGCCTCGACTCGGTAAGACTGGTTTGATCTGCTATATTGAGTGGATGCACCCAGTTGGCTGAGCTTGATTAGGTTTGGGTCATTGGACTGATTCGGTCGATTAGGTTTTGTTGATTAGTCGATCTAATAACCCTTATATGAGGAGGGAATTATCGTAACTTGATAGGTAGTTATTTCTTCGATGAATAGAGCCTATGGGATGACTATAAGACTATTGTATTTTTTCAACTTTGAGTCGTTGATGAGGAGCCTCGAGGGCGTCCATTAGACGGTTGACAATATTGCGGAACTGGGTCTTTCCTTAGGTTGAATCTACTGGAACGTAGGTTGCACTCTTCAGTCGGCTTTCCTGTAGTGATAAGTTCGGATGCTTGTCCTTCTTGTTTTAGTTTGATTGGTTTGGCTCTGGATGAATTGATCCTTTTTTTTATCCTTATCCTTGCTCAGCTGGCATGGCTCGAATGGCTATATCACATCGAATAAATGGGCCTCTTAATTTTCTTTCTTTTGGATTGTTAGATCTCCTCGGGATCCGACAATGCTACTTCCAAAATAATAATAATAAACTAAAGTGTCATCTAATTTTTTTCGGCATCAAAGTTAGACAAAATGCAAATCCTCATATTTAAAAGAGTGTAATACATTAAATACACGCCCTATATTAACTTTTGAAGTTTGTGATATATACTGTCATAATATTGATATGGTGAAAAATGGATTCATTATTTGAACATAATTGAAGAGTTCTAAAGGCTTATGAGCATCTAAAATATCACAATTGGATCGGAAGTGTAAAATAATGTGGTGAAGTGGAGCCAACTTGCCAACATGTTGGTTGGAAGCACTACAAAATTATATCCCACTTTAATTTGTATAAGATTTACATGCATACCACTTAATTCTTCTATATTTACATCTAACATCGAAATTTCAATTTTTTACATGTATGCCCTTGCCTATGCATGAAACGCTGCATTTCACCTTCTTAAAAGGTAACAAAATGATATTTTTAGTAAAAAGTTCAGGGCTTAGATATGTAAATAAATAGAAATTAGGTGGTATATATGTAAATGCCCCTTTTATTGATCAGTACGATCTTTAGTGATTGGGGTCAGATCTTTTTTAATGCTTGTAACTTGAACTTAACATGTTTGTAAATTTCTGATTTGATCTTGCTATATTTTGATGTTCGTAAGTGAAAAGGAAGGCTAAAATCAACCACAGAGAAGAAGAAAATATATTTTGATGTGATATTAAGAATTTGAACAATATGGACATAAATATGAATATTAATCGAAGTATATGATCAATAAGAACAACGTGGAGGATGGTAAGGTTGAGATTGGAGACTATTATGCAGGGTTTAGGGTTTGACAATGAGATTCGGGGTGACAAGATTATGTGTGTTACTGAAAAATAGGTGTGAAGCTGCTGAAAAATAATCTTATGTCCCAAATTACGGTGTTTATTACAATATATATATATATATTTAAGAAAGTCAGGCCGCACTCAGCAAGTTGCAAACACATCTAATCAGGACTGATGGAAAAGCACAGATTTCTGCGATAGCTTTTTGAAAAAGCTGTAAAAATGTAGTCAATCTAAACAGACAAAAATACGGTGCGGACCGCAACCGCACCGCCACCCTAAACGGACCCTATCTTATAGAGCTTATCATAAATTTGGAAGATTAACTTATCCTAGATTTTAACAGGCTTATTTAAGCAATATATGTTTTAACAGATGATGATGCCAATTTTACTCGCATGAACACCGATAATATGAGATGTTAATATATTTAGCTATAAAAACAACTAATAAATCTAATAAATTACATTATTTTATTTTTTAGAAACATGATTTTTGGTTTCAACAAATAAAGTTGACTTAGGATGAGCAAACGCCCCGCCCCGGCCAGCCCGACCCAAGCTTTGATTGGAGCCCACTGAATTGGCTGGTGGGACATGAATCATGCTGACAGGGTCCGCTCTAGTAAAACCCAAGTGGCCCAGCCCACGTGATCTCTTGTCAGATTGGAGTGTGAGGGATCTGCTCTGGTCCAGGAGGAGAAGGAATGCCCACGTGAAAATGGGCCGGGTAAGTGACCCGGTCCCACAGCCCATTGATTGATGTAAGGATAACTGGCGTGGTTTAATGCTACATGTCAAGTTGGGGAATAATTCATTTCATCGTGATGGAGATTGAGAATCATTTTGCCGCGTGTCAGTAATCCTGCGTGCCATTTGTCAGGACAGGAATCAAGAAATTAGTAGGTAATATTCTTTTTAAGGTTTTAATTTTGGGGCCCATAAAACAAAAATCATGCATGCACGGTTATGGGAATTCTGTGAAGGATTCCTGTAAAATTATAAATATATATTTTATATATCTAAGCATATGACTTAGGGAACTAGAATCATCATGAAAGGGCAAATATGCCCTTAGCATATTTCTAGTCATTTGATCGCCTTTCATTGATTCTGCCCCTCGCTTTGAGTGTTGATCGGGCTTTGAGTGTTGGTTGGCCTTTGCCTAATCCACTCCTGAGTCGATTGATCATCCAATTTAGGCGTCACTCTAGTTGCCGACTATTAGGTGAATTTTGAGTGAGTCAGCCGACTAATCCTTATTCAGTTCGTTTCTTCTTATCTTAAATATTCTCATCTCACTTGGATCTTTTGACAAGTGCCTAGCTCGGGATCATCTGATATGACCAGACACATTTTCCTTGTACACTCATGAATCACACGATTACTATTTATTGTAAATTGAACGGCATAAAAATACTTCTAGCATACTCAATTTACTCATGATAATTGCATTTATTCTACTAATATAACTTTATCCGCTTGAAGCTCGAATTTTATGCACATCAGCTTCAACTAATCTTATATTTTATATAAAAAATTAAAATTATATAAATCTTATATTTTAATTACAAACTCATGAATGGGAATTTTGATTCCTATTTTGAAAGTAAGAGGCTCCAAGTTCATGTTGTTTTTATTCCTTTCACTTTTAATTTATAAAGTAGTCGTCAGTTTATACATCGTTGTATACTTTTTTTTATGAATAAGTTTCTCTTCCGGATCATATGAATCATCAGGAGAAGAGAGGAATCGAAAAATCATGACATACGACAAAGACGGACAAACAAGAGAAATAATGTGGAGAACTTCCATGCAGCAAACCCCAGTAAGATAGGTCAAGCACAAACATCCGAACAAAATTGGACTGAAATGGTCTGTGTCAAATATCCGCAAAAGAATGCCTACGAAAGCTACCCATAACCAGCGATTCAGATGTGTTTGTCCGTTATGGGGTCCAGAGTACTCCCAACGGGATGTACCGCACTTAATTAATTACATCATTGGGATTGCCCAAGAATACTCTTAATCCAATGGAGTTTTCTTTACATTAGTAGTGACAGCTGGTGCAGGACTACCAAACGATGATTATTTCGCAGGGGAATGCTCCAATGCTTTCAAAACTCCTGTTAAGCCAAGGGGTGGAAAGTGAGTATCTCACAGTTCTGCATAGGTAACAAACTCATAGGCACACGAAGCCTACAAAATAACCAAATCATCCAGACGGGGTGTCCCAATACGTTAAAACACTTTCAGGCCATAAGGATAGAGGATAAATCGTCGTATCACAAACAAGTAACAGTTCATCGATAATCGGGTCATTAAGATGATATCCACGACAACAAGAGGAGCGACGCGACTAAAAGTGAAGAGTCAAAAAAAGGGATTAATAATCCCAAAACAAACAAAGGTAGTCGGTTCAAAGTATCACATACGCATAATCCCAAGTTTTTAGGACTCTAAGTCTACCTAGTCGTAAAGGTAGTCGACCCAACACGTCCAGAGATCCCCAATAAACAATCCATCAATTGTGTCATCGTTGGAACCTCGGTAGCCCAAAGATTAAAGGAACGAAAGTATATCATATGATCTCCAAGAGGTGGGGCTTATGTCCATCAAAGTGGCAATGATAACGCTAGAAAGAGGATAACTGGGAGGTTCAGCTACAAAGCTGGAAACACTCCCAACAAAAGGAGTTACACCCCGTCTGTGTAGGGGAGCCTTCTAACGACTTAAGTGAACTAAACAATCACCTAAGTAGAAATATATGCTAGGTCAGTCGGGTTGAAGAAGCACAGGGGGCTTATCATCGTGGCATGCATAATGATACAGTTATCTATTCAAGTTATAATGTGGAGGCACTATTAATATGACTTGGGTGAGAGCCATGTTATGCAACCAGTTTAAAATCCATCCTAAATGCCATGAAGGAAAATAAAAGTACGTTTTTGAAAGACATGACAATTTTAATCCTAAAATTTTAATTTTCTTAATTTTTTATTAATAGGATTTTGAGTACAAAATTTATAATTTTAAGGTCCTTAATGAGCCTAAATTAAAATATTCATAACATCCGAGATCAACCATAGATAAACAAAAGAGAACAATTCAACATGCAAGAAAAATAGTAAACAAGCCAAAAACAATAAAAGGCCGATATCGTTAGGTCGACAACATATCATAGAAAAGAAAAAGACGGTCAATCACAGCATAAGTACACACCTGGTCATAATTTTAAACATAAATAAGATTTAGAATTAAGGTATGAGACACGAGGTTGTCGCTTCTGACCCCAGTCATGAGGTTCCGTCCTCCAGGTGCCTCAGAATGTTTGTATTGTATTTCTAAAACAAGACTCTCCTATGACTCTAGAAGTACACAGGAAAAATGGAAAAAAAGACTCGACATTTATGAAAATAATGTCAGTGGGAAAGCCAAATAAGCATGCAACGAGTCTGGGTCATGCCTAGTGAGGAAGCTAAGCAGCGCCTGCAGAAAAGAATGGTAATAATCATTGTGTCGCCTCCCTTTTTATTGTACATATGTGTGCATATATATGACATGAATTCTACAGAAGACCGCCCTAATAACTACCATGCAGATCGAAATAGGCATGCACACAAGCACACCAAAAAGCAAAAAAAATGATGTTTAACTAAAACAACAAATCCAACGTAGAACAATAGTCGGAGACGCCAAAAATACTACATATTACCTTAGTCCTAACCTAGCACGCAATCTAACGAGAATCTATCCAAACCAGCATTTAAGTGCTCAAGTTAAGGTCTCTTGGTATGTATAACTTTGACGGAGTCGCCACACTGGCCCCGTCTTAAAGATCCAAGAGATTTAAAAGGTGTCACCCATGATTGATTTTGAAAAGAGTTGGCCTAACATATGGTCTAGTTTGCTACATGCATACTTTTAAAATTATAGCGGATATAATAAAAAGCAATATGACAATAATTATATATATTTTATGTGACCAAAATTATATGACAAAAATTATATATACATATATATATCTTTGTAGCCTTGTAGTCAAATATTTTAAAAAAAAAAATACTACTCATATATATATATATAAATATAAAATGATGGTCATTAAAGACGGACCTGTAACATGCAAGGTGACAAAAATTAGATTCTTTAGATCCTTAACGTAGTCATACTTATGACAGTCTCAATGCTTTAACTCGCATTGCTTGCCAAAATCGACCCAGCAAGCAATGCTCGTTAAAGCATCACACCAACACGGGGCCACTCGCCATCGAGTTTAGCTCGTTATCCATGCAAGCATACATATGCAAATGCAAACAATCATATGATGAAAGTAGGGAGGACTGTGTCGTGGAGACAGTGACTCGGGAAAAGGCATGTCATAGAGACAACAGCCAAAAGAAATGTGTGTGTCATGGAGGCAGTGACCCAGAAGGGGGAGCATACCGTGGAGACAGCGACCCAAAGAAACAGGTATGTTGTAGAGGCACTAACCTGAAAGGTTGGGCGTGTCATGAAAGCAACGACCCGAAGAATGGGTGTATCGTGGAGGCAGCGACCCGAAAAAATGGGTGAGTCGTGGAGACAGCGACTCAGAGGGGTGGGCGTGTCATGGAGGTAGTGGCCAATGGAATGGGTGTGTCGTGAAGACTGGCCCAGAAAGGTGGGTGTGCCGTGAAGACTGGCCTGGAAAGGTGGGCATACCGTGAAGGTTGCGGCCTAAATGAATGGGTGTCGTGAAGACTGGCCCGGAAGGTGGGCGTGACGTGAAGACTGACTTGGAAAGGTGAGCGCACCGTGAAGGTTGCGGCCTAAAGAAATGGGTGTGTCGTGAAAGCAATGACTCAAAAGAGTGAGCATGCACTAGAGGCGGCGGCCCAAAGAAATGGGTATGTCGTGGAGGCAATGACCCGAAAAGTGTGGGCATGTCGTGGAGGCAACGTCCCAAAGAAATGGATAGTGGAGGCAGTGACCCAAAAAGGTGGGTGTCCTGTAGGTGAACGTCTCGAAGAAATTGGTGTGTCGATGAGGCAATGTCCCGAAAGGGTGGGCGTGTTGTGAAAGTAGCGGCCCGAAGAAATAGGTATGTCATTGAGGCAGTGACAAGAAGGTGCCTACAACGGTCCAGAGTGGTGTCGTTAGAAGTGTGGGGATGCAAATCCCATTTGAGAGAATTACACAACGGATTGGCTCGGTAACGAGTCACCCATTCGCATGATATATGATTGCGAGGAATAACTGTGTGAGAAACACAAATCCAAGTGCAATACATGCAAATGTACAAGTCATCATGAAACATGCAAGTTGTATGCAAGTTGTTATGCAAGCAAACACAAAAAGGTGGGAAGTGTAATTGCGGACCACCTATGACATGAGGATGCCCCGAAGCAAATGTGGAGTAATGTGTCATTGGGAGGGAGCATATGAGGGTATATGATCAAAGATGCACAATAAGAGTGCAAGTGATGAATGTGCTAGTGCAAAAGCCATGCAATCAATACTAATACACATGCAAAGCACACCCTATGCAAGTGAAATTGGTCGTTTAATCGGTTTGCTTGATTAGGGTGGTCAGCTCGAGGCAACGTAGCCAACGAGCTCAGCCGGTCTAAGGTTACTGACTGGACCAAAGTGATGGGTCAACTAAGCCAGGGCAGCCAGTCGAACCAAAGTGATCGTTCGACTTGGCTGAGGGAGGGCAATCAGATCAAAGTGATCAGTCGACCGGGTCAGGACTGCCATACAAACCAAAGTGATCGTGGACCAGACCAGAGCAGTCAATCTAGCCAATGTGTAAGACTAACAGTGTCGGGGTGGCCGGTCGAGCATATGTGATATGCTGAACGAGCCGGGGCAGCCATTCGAAGCAATGTGCTATGTCAACGAGGTCTTGGCGGTCGGTTGAGTCAACGTGCTATGCCAACCGGGCCTCGACGATCGATCGAGGCAATGTGTTGTGTCGACCGAGCCGAGGCGATCGATCGAGGCAATGTGCTAGCGCAACATACTTCACACAAACACATATCGTGACACAACCGACTTTAATGAGGAAGTGTAGGTTTCCTCTCGATTGCTCGGAGGAACAATTCTCCGCCACTTGCAAAAAGAACTAGCTACAAAACTTTTCTCATTTTACAATTGCAATGTCCGAATCCCTCCACAGATTACACACATACTGCTTAATTCTAATGTATTTACAAATCTAACACCTAAATTTTAATTTTTACATATATGTCACCTTACCTACACATGAAAAGTTGAATTTCAAATATTAAAACTTAAAATAGTGGTATTTTTTATATAATATGAAAGATTTGGATGGTTTAAATGTAAAATAACAATATTTTGGTGTTAGATATGTAAATGTATAGCAATCCGATGGTATGTATGTAAATGGCCCAATAAAAAATAATAAACCTAAATAATTGTCTTTTCTTTTATGCTCATGAGCAATAATACATTATTCGAAATCTAGATTTGGAATGCATTGTGCTCGTTTACTCTATTATGCATTCATGGTTGAGAAAATTTATTGACCTTATTCTAATAATTTTGAGAGAGTTAATATGAAGAAAAGAGAAGCTATTTTAGAGAACATGAAGAAGAAAGTAGTCAATTTTGCTTGTCAAATCACCAACTAAGGATCTCTTTGGGACCATCTTCCTCTCATATGTCACCATCATGTACAAGTAGGCATAATAGAACTTATATATGATAGAAAATAGCCAGGCCCATTTATGCAATTTTGATTTTAGGTGTGTGCAAGTGAGATTAATAATTAAAACATAGTCCTAATAAAATATTTATGAATTTAGAACATTATCCTAATAAAATATTCATGAATTTAGGTTGTCTTTGGAGTAGCTATCGCAATTCAAAAAGCAGCGATGGGAAGTTCTGTCTTGCAACGTGACCTGGCTAAAGTATGGTGGCTGCCAAAAAGATGTGTTTCTACATTTGTAATAGCTACAACAACTTTTTGAGCATCAATGTCTTCTACCCAAACAATCTACTAATGGATGGCTATTTTTAAAGGACTCAAAATTGTATAAATCCTATTTGCAGATTTTGTGATCAAATGCACCGGGCAGGCATGTGAAGTACCCACTTGCATACCTTTTTTTGTTAGTAGTACCTTTCATTACTTTAGCCAAATAGAGTTGTGACCACTATTTGGTCACTGGCTCTGTTTTTTCCTTAATACTATCATATATCAAAATACTACCATGTGAAGAACCAAATGCAATGCAAACATTCTATAATACACAGCTATATGTTTGCAAACAGTAGAAAAAATAAAAAATAAAAGATAAAACTGATCCCAAAAAAGTCAATAATTTATGATTTTTATGTGATAATGATGACAACTAACTGTTATCACTCTTATTCTTTTCAAAAACATAGAACATATTTTCTTATGCTAAGTTTAGTGAAAAAAACAGAACTTTCTGACGTAAGAATGGACCAGAAATGCTACAAGACGATCCTACAAAGATTGAAAACATGTTTTTTATTATATTTATGTAAATAATCTGAAATTCTGCTTGCGCTACATGCAAAAAAATACTGAAGATCATCATTTTCCTTGAAAGTCGATTGTGTTCTTATCTACAGAAGACTGTGTTGTACGATATTTATGACTAACTGTCATCCATTTATGTATATCCAAAGTTGCTGATATTTTTCTTCATCCAAATTTAGCAATGCAGAGCTACTTTCTATTGAAACTTAGACTTTTCACCGGGAAAATAGGCTGTTTAGGACTTGGAATGGTAACTTGTTTATTCTTCTATAAATAAGCATGCAATGCATAAAAAGAAGGGACCTAAAGCTTGAGAGGAAGATAGCGATAGAGAGAGAGAGAGAGAGAGAGAGAGAGAGAGAGAGAGAGAGGGGGGAAGATGGTGGGAATTCTTTTTCTTGGTCTGGTGTTGCTGTTCCTCTTAATTTGCTGTGGAATACTGAGATTGAATGAGCTGAGGTACAGGAAAAAGAGACTTCCTCCAGGAGCAATGGGATGGCCAATCTTTGGTGAGACTACAGAGTTTCTGAGGCAAGGTCCCAGCTTCATGAAGAACCAGAGAGCAAGGTGAGTTTGCCTTCAGGCCTTTTCTTCCTTCATTTTCTTATAAACTCATCAATGCTTCTTCTTCTTCTACTTCTTCTTCTTCTTCTTTTTCTTCTTCTTCTTCTTCTTCTTCTTCTTGATTTGGTTTTTAAAATCTCTGTTAAGTTCTTAGAGATGAGAGGAGAAAATCAATTGCCAATCCAATTAATTGAGAATGATATTATGATGATTTTGTAGCCTTACTGAACCTGCAACTTCCATGTTATTTCTCTGCTGCCAATGCATCACTCTCATTTTGGCCTTTTCCTTCTCAAACCTACTTTAGACCATTTTCTTGTTTCCTTATTTAGCTATTTGAAATTGGCTTTATACATCATTCAAATATTAATTTTACATGTCAAAACCACATGAGTCTGTTTTTCGCTATTATAATCTCATTCATTATAAATCCAATACAATCATTTCTTAATATATATTCAAGTTTTATCATATAATCATCTTAATATTTACCCTTCCATCATATCTGACTTATCATTATAATTATTATTTATAGATATGGGAATGTGTTCAAATCACACATATTGGGATGCCCAACAGTGGTGTGCATGGAACCAGAGCTGAATAGGTACCTGCTAATGAATGAAGGGAAGGGAGTTGTGCCTGGATATCCTCAATCTATGTTAGACATAATGGGGAAATGGAACATTGCTGCAGTTAATGGACTTCTTCATAAGGTTATGAGGGGCTCTATGCTTGGATTAATCAGCCCTAATATGATCAAGGATAAGCTATTATCAAAGATTGATGAGCATATGGTCGCCTTTCTTTGTGATTGGAATGGCCAAGTTGTTGATATTCAACAAAAGACCAAAGAGGTATGAGAAAAACATATGATTTTTTATATTTGCATGTTTGCTTATTTCTATATATATAAGATTTACATGCAAGCCACATAATTCCCATTTACACATCCAAAAACAAACTTCGATTTTTACATCAACAACACTTTACTCATGCATCAAAGGGTGTATTTCACCATTTTAAAAGTTAGTGGTAGTGATATTTTTGATGTGATGAGAAAGATTTGAGTGTTAAAAATTCATAAGAATTTTGTGGTATGTATGCAAGTGCTCCATATATATATCTGTGTGTGTGTGTGTGGGTGGGTGCGCATGCGTGCAAGCCTTGGCCTGTTGGTTGGCGGAGTTACTGTAAGTTTCCTCATGTCAAATATTTGAATCCTCATGGCGCGGTGGTCCTCAAATAATAGCACATGACACGTGCTTCTCACCATAGGGTATAACGCATAAGGAATCGATATTTGGGCCTCTGCCAAATATCAATTCTTTTAATATATATATATATATAGAGAGAGAGAGAGAGAGAGAGAGAGAGATTGTGTGTGTGTGTGAACGGTGGGCATAATAGTAGTTTGATTCCATAGTGATTTAGAGGAATGACACAAATTTTTTGAAATATAAAGAAAAATTATGCATAGTGGCGGAATTAAGATTTCAAATGGGAGGAGATGAAGGGTTTACTGAAGTTTACCACAATCGCAGAGAATTTAAGGATAAAATTTTTCAAGCAATACATTGATCCGCGAAATTTTTCTATATTAATAGAATAGAGCATAGTAGAGTTTCTTTGAGTCAACGAGTGGTTCCAGCACCAGTTGCATTTATCAATCAACTTGCGGGCTCCAAAAAGTCTCGACCGCTCCTCAGGAGACTACTTTCTGCATTTTTTTTATTTTGAGAGAGAAAACTTTTAAGGGTCGAATTTTCAGAAAGCAATTTAAATTGTAGATGAGACATTACCCAAAGATTTCGCCCTCATTTTGCAATGACGTTTTGATTTGGAGTTCAAGATTTCCCATAAGCACAAGCTTCTATAGTTAATTAGGACAACACTTGCAATTAAGTTTAGTCATTAAGAATTTGGTATTCATCATATAACAGCAGCAGACTTAAGATTTAAATTGCAAAATTCACCACTTTGAGCTTAAAGCAGATGGTGGGGGAATAAAAAAGAAACCAATCAAAATCACATGATTTCATCACCCTTAATCGTCAGTGTCTCATTTACTTAGAGGAAGGAGTCGACCCAAGCTGACAGAAAGATTCTTGTCAGCAGCCATAAGTTGCGTTGTTTAAGAGATCCTTGTAGATCTGAGGTAAACGTTTGTCTGAGGAGACAAATTTACATCGACCTTAGCTAACAAAAGATTTTGTGGCAATCAATTGTATCTTTATTATTCACAACTCAAAGTGTAAAAAGTTTTTAGGGAACATATGAGTTGCGTTCATGACCGTAATATAATGGAATCATTTGACGGCAACCACCAGGTCAAAGCGCTCTGACCGTAACCGCTACTTTGTGGAGCATTTGCATCAAACCACGCAGACAGAGAACTCGGGTCATGTTCTTATTGATAAGCAATTATTTTTATTGTGAATATAGAAATGCATTTGATATGACATTTGTTCTCTGTGAGTTGAAGTCAATCAGAAATTTGTCACCCTCGACAAACTGTCGCAGAGGGCAGACGAATTTTGCTTTTAGCTTTTAGTGATTTGAATTTTAGGTTGAATACTTGGTTTGAAATTTTTGGTTTAAAAGATTAAAAATTTAAAAGCTTTTATATTTGAAGAGATGGCATTTAGCCTTGCTAATTTACACTTAGAGAATGGGTCATGTCAACTCCTATCATTGCAAGGAGGAGGATCGGATTAGGTGATTTGGATTTGTAAATTTTTATTTTAGGATTTAGAAATTTATTTCAAAATTACTAGACAACTCAGTTTTTGGGAGGAGGGAGATCGGACTAGTGGAGTGGGAGTTACAACCCTATTCTATAGACGATGCGGTTTGATTAGCCCGCACAACATTCTCAAACCTAGTATTTGAACATTTTATACATTGGATGGAGCACATGCAGGCATTTAAATATCATATTTCAGTTATTTTAGCTGACTTAGGGTATTTGTAGCCTCAGCGTATCCAGCACATTATTCATATAAGTCTTAGAAATACTTATATTAATTTTTAAAATACTGCATTTAACTTAAAAGAAGTAATCCTGAAGATTGATAAACTTTGGAAACTTGAAATATTTGCAATAATATGATATTTAAATCATACAAAATTTCATTTTGGGCTTAAAAAAGGGTCGCCTTCTATTCAATAAAATGCTAGTTTGGTGGCTTTGGATTGGACAATATGTCTCCTATTATGGGTCCGATTGGCCCAATTGCATTATATTTAAAAAAAAAACTCAGTATAATTATTTATAGTAAGAAAGTTTGCCCTAAAATTCTTCAATAATAATATATATTACAAAAGCTTTGCCTTCTAAATATAAAAGGGAAATTAACATAAGTACCACAAAATTCTTATGGATTTACATATCTAACACTTAAGTTTGATTGTTACATTTATAACACATTTGGTGCTACATACCTATGTATAAAGAGATGCATTTGCAATTTAAAAGGTTAATAAAGTGATATTTTCTATGTGATGTTAAAGATTTGAGTGTTATAAATGCAAATATTGAAATGTAGGTGTTAGATATATAAATACATAAAATTGTGGTATGTATGTAAATGCAACAATATAAAATAAACTCTTTTACCCCTCTCATTTGAAATCCTAAATCAGCCACTGACATAACCAAAGTTGAATAGGATGAAACAGTATCTCTCGTCTAGAAATGTGGCATGTGAGAAAAACATAACACAAGAATCACATAGTTATTCTTTTGTCAAAATATAGCTGGCTTCTTGGCGTGAACAACCTAATAGAGAAAACTGATTTGCCATTCACCAGCATTACCCAATAAAAGCATATAAGCTGATAAATTTTCATGTAAAAAATTAAATAACGGTGCATCAATATATTGTTTAAGATTAAAATATGCTTATGAAGTGAAACTATAATTTATTTATAATCTAATGAACTTACCCTTCTCTCCACGGTGAAGATGTGGCTGCTCTCAGCACTGAAACTGATAGCTGGAATTGAAAAAAGTCCACTTTCAGAATCTCTAATGACAGAAATCTATAAGCTTCTAGCAGGGACTCTCTCATTGCCATTCAACTTTCCTGGCACTAACTATTATCGAGGCCTTCAAGTAAGTCTGCAAATTCCAATTGTCTGCTTCATTTTAGAAGTTAAGAGCTTATCAGATTGAGAAAAATGAAATATTTTTTACAGGCGAGGAAGAAGATTATCTCCATGCTGAAAAATATTATCAAACAGAAAAGAAGGGGCTCAGATTGTTCTCCAGCTGATATGCTCGACTGTCTCCTTAGAATGGATTCTGAAAATGATGCAAAATTAACTGATGAACAGATAATAGATACCATTCTAACTTTAATTTATTCAGGATTTGAGACAGTTTCTACTACTTCAATGATGGCTATCAAATATCTTCATGATCATCCACAAGTTCTTGAAGAATTAAGGGTACAAACAATAATACTTAGTGTTCATATCAAAAAGGTACCCTTCTTTTTAATTAACTGATATTTTCTAATTGTTTTTTTCAGAATGAACATTTCGAAATAAGAAAGAACAAAGCGTCTGACTATAAGATTGATTGGAATGACTATAAATCTATGGAGTTTACACGCGCAGTGAGTTTTTTTTAGTTGGTTTTTGGTGAAATTTAGTTGTTTCAAAACTATTTTAACATAAACATGCTTTTTTCTTTTTAAAATATAAATAGGTTATATGTGAAACTCTTAGATTAGCCACAGTAGTTAATGGAGTGCTAAGGAAGACAACAAAAGATATGGAATTAAAAGGTTGGTTAGCTCATATCTCAAAAGAAGCCTTGTTTATATTTTATATACCACATATATTTCATCAATTAGTTTCGAGTTTTCTTTTTTTTAGGCAATATTGTATGAATCAGAATCTTTTTTTTAAATCATGTTAAGCTTTGAAGATCTCTTTTTTTTTTTTTTTTTTTTTTTTTGGTTTTACCATCCCAGAGGGTGGTATGAAATTCTTGTAAATATCATTCCAGAAGGGTGGAAGATATATCTGTATATAAGGGAGATAAACTATGATCCACTAATGTATGATGAACCTTTATCATTTAATCCATGGAGATGGATGGTGAGTCATGAGCCAGAATTATATCTATATATGTACACACACATACACACACATACATATGAAAATCTTTCTTCATACAAAAAGCGATTAATCAAAATGTTTTACCTGATGTAGAACAAGAACATGGAGTCTCATCAGTATTTCCTTACATTTGGAGGAGGTGGAAGGCTATGCCCAGGGAAATACAAATTTCCATATTTCTTCACTACTTTGTGACTAGATATAGGTTTGGTTACCCCTTCTCTAAAATTTAGAATTGGTCATTTTTATCATTTTAAAGAAAATAGTCTCTGCACCAGAAAAAAGAAAAGAAAAAAGATTATGTGCGCCATTTTTTTTTCTTAAAATGTCAATTGTTCGAGTATAATTTCATAAAATAAATAGTTTATATTTAGATATTACTCTATCCAATGACTAAAAAAAGATCACAATAAAAATCATTATTTTCAATTCTTAGTAGTATTATCTTAATTGAATAAGATAATGAAAAACAAATTATAGCACTGCTATTTGAAAAATATATTAGTATGTTATATTTATTATAAATTTAATTTGAACTCTCTGCATTTGCAGATGGGAGGAAATTGGAGGAGAGAAATTGCTGAAATTTCCAAGAGTTGAAGCACCAAATGGATTTCACATTCGAATTTGGGACAACTGAATACATATTATATTATTACCACTATAGCCTTGCAGAAAGTAATGAGGATGAAAATCTCACTTGCCCACTTTTTTTCATTCCTAAATAATAAATCAATAATATAAGTAATAAGCAATCAGATCTTTGAATATCGTCTTTCATTGTCGCCAAGGACCTATTGGATTGGCCCCCCGTTAAATACTAAGACTGAGTTTAGAATTTTTACTGACTTGGGTTGATCAACATAGGAACTTCATTGCAATGTGGGGCCATTTTAGGGCGGTTGAATGCTAAAAGTTTAGGTAATTTATTCTGATATAGTTTAGTAGAACCTTCTAAAATAGCACGATAAAACATTATTAATGACTATCATGTGATTTCGAAAAATTAAGAGGTCGTTTACTAGCTGAAAAAAAAAATGCAATCTAGTTGAAGTATAGTTATTTGAAATAATTTGAAGTTATTTGATTTGAGGTAAAATAAATGTATGATTTTACATATTTTTATTTGGCTCGAAGAAAAATAAAATCAATTTAAAACATGTTCGACAGTAGCATCGACAAGCGTCGGTGACTGTAATGGAAATTATCGACAATGTGTGATGAAAGTGGCAAGATGGGGCTGGCGAGGGCGACGAGTGGATAATGGGTGGGACCAACATTGACAATGGGCTGCAATTTATAGAGTGTTTGTGAATCGCTCAAATTTAACAAATTCAAAACATATCAGTTTTGAACTGCAAGGTGAATTCCAAATTCGCTTAAAATTTACACTGCATTATATTTTTACTCAACCAAGTGATAAAATTTTGAAAATGTCTGTATTTTTTTACTTTACACCACAAATTTATCAAAAAAAATAGCATCTTACATTTATTTTATATAAATGTTTCCAAAATTTATTGTCTTTAAATTTACAATGCTTTATTTTTGTTTAACATTTTAAATCTTAATCAAGGTTTTGAGAAAAAATATTCCATTCTTTTACTTTTTTATAATTTTAACCCAGAAAAAAGATCTGATTTAAATTTTTAGATGTTGTATCATAATTTTAAAGAAACTTTGATGAGAAACATAACATCTGACATTTTTTAATTTATTAGCTCATTATGCATAGCACTGAAAGCATTGCCATTACAAATTCAGCACCCTTTCAAATTCTTGTAGAAATATCAAAATTCACAATAAAACCCCAATGTGTATTTTTTGCTTTTATTTAATATTCAATAATTTCATTATTACATATGCATGAGTTTGGTAGTCAAAAAGTGTTAGTTTCTTATAGACAAAAAAGTTTGAGTGATGGGTATGTAATTATCTTATATCTTTTATTTAGCAATTCAGTTCACCAAATCTTGAGTTTGAAGCCTAACACATCACTTGATTTACTTTTAAAAAACATAATGGTTTTGACATTTTTTAGGATATTTATTATCAGGCATATTTATTCTGGAAAAAATTTTGAATCAATGGATTTATTTGGGATTAGTGAAAATTTTTTTCCTCTTAAATTTTTATTGATTTCATGAAGATTGAGAGTTCTCTCTAAATTTTCATGACTAACAAGTAACAACTTAGCTAATCTGTGGATAACTCAAAAAATAAACCAGTTCGGTTTTGATAAGCCAGCCTGGTCTAAGCATAGTAGCCCAGCTTCTTTCAGGATTGGCCAAACACCTTGCAGCCTACTCGAGTCTAATTTTGTTGTTTTTTTATGAATATTTCCATTTCAATGCATATATAGGTAAGTGTAATTTACTTGAGTAACTAATAGAAGGGTGAAAAAAGAGCACAAAACTCACTATTTTTAAGAGGTCTGATGGAGGGGGAAAGTAATTGACCATACCAATTTGACGTAGGAGAGAATTAATTTCAAAAATTTGACAATAGCTTCTAATGTATTTAATAAGTTAATTGAATTTAAACTAGGACTGTCTATTAGCTTTGGAGTTAGCTTGAAAATAAATATGGCCCGTTGTTTGAATCAAGACTATCTATCAAAGTGGATGAGCCAAATTTGACTCAAATTGAACTTGAATTGAGTCGAGCCAAAATCGAATTAAGTTAAGAAAAGATCATATCATATCATATCTTATCATATGCATTCTCTTAATTATCTTCCTTTGCCATTTTTCTTATTTGCCTATATATATGCCTTGTATTCAACCAACAAGATACACAAATACAACAAAAAATTATTTGTTTCAATATTGTACTTGAGTGTTTCACACATCTTTTTCTTCTCCCTTTTGCATTACTATTGAAATAGATTTCATATAATGTATTCATGCGGAAAATAAGAAGAGATGTCTAGAAAAAAACTGTCCAATTCATCTCAATATATTAAAACTCACGAAAAATTTCAAGTTATAATCAAAGAAAAAAAGTCTTTTCAAATTTTTAAAATTTTTATGGGCTCTTCAAGAAGTGAGAAATCAATCATAAAATAAGGAATAAGAAAACTTCATTGCAAGTTTATAAGAGCTGCATATCTCAATGTAAGCAAATAGAATCGTCAATCATTTCCTGACAGCACTTTCCTATTTAAAGAATTAGAGCAAGTGATCGGCAAAGTCTCCACTTGAAGACCTCAGATGGCTACAAAGCTCAAAAAGCATGGGTACATCAAAGACTTCAAAATGTTGCAAGACTTGAGAAGCACGGGTACATCAATGACCTCAAAATGCAATAAGCCTCAAGAGGCACAAATACGGCAAGACCTCAAAAGACTACAAGTCTCGGAAAGCACCGGCCCATTTCAGGCTCCTAGAATGCATAAGCTTTAGAGGGCACGAGCCTCAGAGGATACACGCTTAAAAGGATACAAATCTCAGAAGGCACAAGTATAAAAAAATATGTGATTCCTTCTATATAAATTTAACGTGCAACTTTGATTGTCGATTTTCGCATGTTTGAGAAAACAAAAAACCTCATAAGGCATAAACCTCAGAAAAGGTGAACACCGATATGTAACCCAGAAGTTGGGTAAGAATACCCCATCTCAAAGGGGCAACTCCGACTCAGAATCAAAGATAAAAACAACCTCATAATAAACATCTAAATTTTTATTGCATCGAGCTAGAGAAAAACGTACAGACAAGCACATCATCACTGTGTACAAATATCGCATCAAACAATTGCAATGTTGCAAAGACCAACATATACTCGTACAAGGCTACAACAAATCAGTTTATCTTCGAGTGAAGTCGACACCGCCTCTCTAAAATTTCAATACTTCTGCTAACCATCAGGTGGTCTCCAAATATTGTCACCACAAAAGCATGAAAATCTCTCCCTCAAAGAGCGGAGGGAAAACATCAGCATTCTTCATCTCCACCAAAATGCACAGCAGCAACAAAAAAGAATATCTTGTTAATTGCCTGCTAAGCAGTAAGGGGACGATTTTCTTCTGCACCGCAACACAAAAAAGGATCCCAGAGGTCCTGCTATGTAGGGTTGGGGATAGCTTTCGAGACGGCTTTCTTCTACTTCTCCACGAGAAAAAACCACAAAAGGAAATCTCGGAGTTCCTACATGGTAGAGTTGAGAATAACTTTTGGGACGAATTTTCTCCTGGTTCTCCATGAGAGAAGTCCGCGAAAGAAAATCCCGGAGAACCTGCGAGATAGGGTAGGTGATAACTTTCTGGACGGCTTTCTCCTGCTTCTCCACGAGAGAAGATTGCAAAAGAAAATTCTAAAGATCCTGTTAGGCATGGTCGAGGATAACTTTCAAGACGGCACTCTCCTACTTCTTCACGACAGAAAATTGCAAAAGGAGAACTGAAGGTTCTGCTAGGCAGGGTCAGAGATAACTTTCGGAACGATTTTTCCTACACTTTCACGGCAAAAAATTAAGAAAGGAGATCCTGGAAGTCCTGCTAGGCATGGTCGGGGATAACTTTTGGGATGGTTTTCCCCTACTTCTTCACGATAGAAGATCAAAAATAGAAGCAAAAGGAAAAATCTCATATCACTAGTGGGTAGGGACGAGGACAACTCTTTCTCCACCTCTTCCTTTTCTTCTCCCTCTTTTTTCCACCTTTTCCTTCTCCCTCTATTTTTACTCCTCCCTCTTTTCCTCTCTTTTTCTCTTCTTCTTCTCATCTCAATTCTAATTTTTTCATCTATTCTTGATCACTATTTATAGGCTTGAGATGTATTCTAGCATTAAAAGCATCTGTATTATTAAAAAAAAATTATAAAATATGCTTTAACATTCTTATCATTTCGTCTTCCAACCTTTGGCCTTCTAACTACAGTTTTCTGACCTTATATCTACCAAGTCTATCTAAAAAATTTTATTTTGAATTTTCTAGTTTTTGACCATCCAAATTCAAGATTTTCAACTCCAAATTCCGCAGCCCGCTGCTCGAGCTCTGCCCGCTTCGAATTTCATCCTGCTGCTCCAAATTTTGCGGTCTGATGGCATCGACCCGCTGCTCCGAATTCCGAGGCTCGCTACTTTAAATTCCAACAATCCAATGGCCTGGCCAATCCCGCTGCTGAAAAAAAAAACAACATTAAAATTTGCAGGGATCAAATGCGCTGCACAACGAACAAAAGACCCAAGCCACTGAGCTGAGCTCAATATTCTTACATATGTATGTTTATTTTTTTCTGATAATACTCTTAATAGTATAATAATATATATATATATATATTAAAATATCATGAAAAAATTTGAAAGCTCCAGATCTTTCATATTTTCGGGCAACGAAGTTAGTCCTGCTTGAAAATAAGAACGCAACTGATACGCCTCCAACAAATATCCATCATGCAGCACAAAATCTCGAGGCAAGACAGCATCTCAATGCAATCTTTTGAGCAAAAAATGTTCAAATTTTGATTAAAAGCCATCTAGCTCTTCGATTTTAGCAAACTTATAGTCAAACTGACTGACTTGACAAAACGGACCCAATGGTACCAATATTGATCCAATCTAAATCAAATCGAGCCTCAATCAAACCATTAAACCTATTTTAGTAGTTTTCTGAACATATTTGGAAAGTCAAACAGGTGTTAAATCAAGTGAGTCTATATTTGAATCGAGCATTTTACAGGACGAATCAAACAAGCCTAAAATCGTTCGATTTTGATATTATTAAGAGACTCAAATGTCTATCAAATATCATCTGATCAAAGGAAGCTCTACAGGTCATCAAAATAAAGTAGTTTATATTCTTTCATTAATTGCAGTCAGAACTCTATAAATAGAACCACCCCCTCCCGGGAGGAGAAGAACAGCTTGAGGCTTGACCAATAGCTTGAAGATTTGAGAATGAGCTGAAATCCAGCATCAATCTTGTCGTTGTCGACCACCGTTGGTCGTCGCCAATTGTTATTGATCGTCATCCGTTCCTTGCAACAAATTTAGACGAACGTCGACGTTATAACTTGGGAGACATTCTAATCATTTCCCTCCTGTGAGAGAAGTGGTTTCAACTGTAATCATCATTTTACAGTGGAACTTTTCAACTAGGTCAGACCCCATAATTTTTTCCTTTACGGGTTTTTCACATAAAACCTTTAGGTGTCATTCCTATTTGTTTTCTTTCTTCTAAGTGTATGTTGAATATTCTTACAATGCTAAGATGATAATCCATTATTCTAACACTGTGTATTTCTAGCACGCATCAAGTATTATTATTATTATATGAATTCTCATGAATTTAGGATTTATGTGGCACCATGTGTGAAGCCAAAAAATATCAATGTCATGATTGAGCCATTGAACTACTCTTTATCGGCTTAAGATAGATAACCCTTACAATCTTATCTGTCATGGGATGGAGATACTCGTGCATTCTTTTAAAATTGTGCTGAATATATTCATGATCCGTTCATGTTATTATATATGTTGTTCATTAAGAGATAATTATCATCTTTGCATTGATAATGATCATATACTAATCGAACATGTTGGTAATTGTGAATCATTTTCAAGGGTAACCATGTGTGGCTCATATACCTATGAGGTTCCTATAAGAGTTGCAACTTAATCGGGCTATATTGGTTTAACGGTTGGAGTAGGATTCCAAGTGCGAGTATTCTTGTGATCTATAAATGTAATTTGTAATATTGTAAATAGGCAATTCATAATCATGTGGGTTCTTACAAGTGTTCCAAATTATGTTTATATGATTGCTATTGAGATCTATATATTACAAATTTCAAATTTAACTAAACTTTTTTAGACATGTGACAGAGGAAATTAGAAAGTTGTAAAACCAAAAAAGAGCATGTAAGAGATAGTTTTTATCAATACCTTTTTCCACCGTCAATGTTATAAGTTCCTGTTGGATCCAAGATTCCTTTGAGTGGGGTGTACTGAGCCCTTAGTTTTAGTCAAATTTAACATTTAGTTTTAGTCAAATTTTCCTCAACCTAGTTCCTACTTATAGTGGAAATTCCTGTTTGCTAGCTAATTTTTCATTGATTAAATTTCTATGTTTTTAAAATTTAAACAATTATTGCATTATCAAGTTCAACTTTCACGCATATTGAGATTACACCAAAATAAAGTGAATTTTAGTATATTTTGTAATATTTGGTTTATGTATCTTGGTTTCTAATATATGACTTACACTCTTAGCATTATCCTAGGTTCGTTAGTTTTTTAAAACCCAAAGTGTTCGGCATATTTTTGTATCAAAAAAACTTTTTTTTTGTCGTCGTATCAACAAAGTATGATATTATAAATGAGCCAATAAAAAAATGATTTAAATAAAATCTTATAAGTGACATGCTCAACATGAGGTCCTAAATTATATATTGAAATTTGAGAGGAGACATGAAGTTAACGGCGAAGTGTTACCACTAATTAGCATAAGCTAATATAAAACATAGACTTGAAGAGCAGCATATGTCAATTAATAAAGATAGGAATCAAGGGCAACATAAATTTAAAGAATGTAAACAGGATCCTTGTCAATTTTAAATTTTCTTCTATGCATTCAAACCACATAGTAAAATTAATGTTTCATATGACATAAAAATGAAATTGGATCCTTGTCAATTCATAAGTTGAATTCTAACTTTTTTTCATTAAACCGCATAAAAATTACAAATAAGAGACCTTCTTGCTCATTGAGATCGTTATAATGCAACTCCTTATGATTAATCAACCGAATGTTTATTGGACATAAATTCATTGCGGAATATTTGGCCGTTCATTTGCTCTTCAATTAGATTCCCAAACAATTGAACAACTACCTCAAAGTGTGAAGAATAAGAGTTCTTGAATCGTGAGACTTCATATTCAAGCTAAATCCGTCATATGCCAAGATTTGCTAAACCCTAATTTGATTACGAGTTAAAGTGATCATCTATACCGATCGGTAGAACTTGAGTTAATACTACTAAAATTCCATGCAAATCATGCTATCGAGCAGTCCATCAAAGAGGATAGAATAAATAATATGGGAAGTAAAATCATCACCTACTGGAAGGTATGAGTATCTCCGCTTCGCCTTCTCTGTAAAACCACCGACCTCTCCGTCTCCGGCTCGTGTCGAACACTGAAGAAGTTTGGCTAGATCCTACTGATGAAGTAGAGAACGCGGAGGAGAGATTAGCTTCCATTTTCCTCGACGTGGAGCTTCAATGAACATTCGCATCAGAAGGCGCCAAAGTTCGGCGCAGGAATTGTTACACAAAATTTGGGAACATCTACATACATAGCACACATTTTATGTATTTAACTGTCCCACATCTCAACTTTCATAACTATACACATAGCATCCAAATATATAATCTCAAATAAAAAATATTTTTATCACATTTTAAAACTTAAATATATATTATGGTATTAAAGCACTAAAATATTACGTATGTAAACATTAAAGTTCGTGTGAGCGGGAGCATAATCATTCTTTTTTTGTGATGGGAAACTGTCTCCTAGGCCCAATATAGTAGGAGACTAGGGCAACAAATGACAGAATGATAGCTCAGGAGGGACACAATTGATATTTTAGGATAAGTAAAAGATCAAATTGTTCTCACATAAGTAAAAGTCTGAATTTAAATGGAGGAGCCGGCCCAAGAGCCTAGGTATGTAAATATATAAGAATTGGGTGCTAGGTATTTAAATTTCACATGAATGTATTCAACAAAATACGGGGCATTTACATTTATACCACCCAATTCGTATGTATTTGCATATATATTGCATGAACTTTGATTTTTATGTTAATACCACTCAATCCTTCATATCACATACAAAAATTATTATTCTCGCTTTTAAGAAAGTGAAAAATGACCTTTCCTCCATATGTAGATTGACATATATATGTAAAAGTTGAAGTTTAGTTGTTAAATTTGTAATTACATTGAATTGAGTGATATTATGTAAATCTTCCAAATAACAATGAAGTAATACGAGTTAAGAGTGATTATGTATATACCAAAACTATCAGCACGAATCTAAAAGAAGACACAGCAATCATGGAGACGAGAGACTCGGGCCCTGTAAGACCTGAGTCAAACGACGAACGAGCCGTGACTCACCTGATGAAACAAATCAACTCGTCAACCGACCCACCGACCATGGCGTAGGCAAGAACCTCTGACCACTGCTAATCAACCAACCCACATTTCACCATGATGGACCAGATCAACTCTCGACCAACACAATATAAGGTCGTCATTCAGTTGGTTGTCTCAACTTGCCAAAGTCAAGCAATTTGACCAGTCAATCACCACAATGTTATAATTCAAATCGTAATACATATATGATATAAAATCCACACAATTAATCATATAATTAATTACATTAAAAATGGTTTCCATAATTGTTTACTCATTTCTGTCATTATATAAACAAGTTCTTATAAATAAGAGAAAAGATGACCAAAATAATAATAATAAAGACAAGCTATTTGGATTATTCATTGTTCTCTAGACAGTAAAGTCTCGACCCAATATACTTTTTATTTCTCTCATTCACTTGACTTTAACTCTCGAGCCATATTCACTAAGAGACTTATGAATAAAGTCCTCATGAATTTATGCACTTATGAATAAAGTCCTCATGAATCCAACTGGCTGATAGCCAACCTAGCCGACTGAAGAGTTGCAACCGACCAAACGACCGCTCAGGCCAATAGGAGACAAGCTTCGATCCACACCAATCTTCTTAAAGGAAACATCTTTAAAAGGGTCCAGCAACTCCAACAATCTAACAAATATCGCCACAAAGCTCTTCCAATAGCTCCTCCAAAGACCACCAAGAAACAATAATCAAGCACGTCAACCGGCCACCAGAAAGCCTCATCAACATAAGTTGTATCAACATAGAAAGTAGAAAAACAAGTTCATAATAGTTCAAATATAATGTCGGGTCGTTAACAGATCAAAAACGTCTTTTTTGATCATCATGCTGGCAAGCTCAATCCCAACCATTTATCATGACCTAAGAAGAATTGTTTCAGACACAGCTCAAAAGTCTCATCATGTTATGTTCTCGATTCCATGTCTCTCATCATTACGAGCAGACGTCTCTCTCTCTCTCTCTCTCTCATAAACAAAGAAGCACATTGATCCCCACACACAAGCTTTTCCATGGAGCCGCCCACCCACTCTAATCAGTGCTGCAAAGAAGCATGTGGGGCAAAAGCTGATGGTTTCTCTATCTCTCGCTCTCTCTAGCAATATTTTAAATCATGATATATGTGACAATAATAAGGAGGAATAATAATATAATGCACACAAACATACAATCTAAGAAAAAATATTACAGTACTACGCACGTAGAGTAGCGTGCGTAGCTAATAAAATCACGTCACGACATCCCGTGCGACAGAGAAAAAGAAACGGCGCAATAACACCGGGAATAATCCTCTGGTATTATAATAACACAATAACACATCAATAACACGGGGGAAAATATTCCCCCGTGTTACTGCGCCGCATTTTTCTCTGTCGGGAATATTCCCCGTGTTATTCAGGTGTTATTGTGTGTTAATCATGGGTTATTGGGTCATGGGTGTTATAACAACACAATAACACATCAATAACGCATGAATAACACACAATAACATACAATAACATATGAATAACACAAGGGGGAATATTTCCCGTGTTACTGCGCCGTTTTTTTTTTTTCTTTCGCCCCGGGGGGGTCTCTGTCGCACGGGGTGCGTGGCGTGATTTCATTGGCTACGCACGTTACTTCTAAGTGCACAGTACTAATGTAATATTTTTTCACAATCCAATAAATATCCTAACAATAGCCTGAACAATCTAGCAAATTTACATATTCATATGCATGTATTATTCATAAAATAATATTTTCATATCTTTTAAAATTTATTAAAATTATACACACGCAATAAATAAATAGAATGTAATGACATTTTATACATTACAAAATTTACTCTCCTAAAATTTAAATGTTCAGTAATAATTATTTTTAAATTTAATAATTATATTTTAAATTTAATAATTATTTTAAATAATTTATCAAATACATTATAATTACCTTATTAAATATACATGTATAATTCTTTTTTAAATATTTTTACAAATAACAAATAAATGTCATTTTAACTAAGTAGTAATATGTATGATGTATTGATGCCGATTGATACAATATAACATGCATGAGATACACCTTCCGTGACCTATTTGAATTCTTCTCATAGTTTGGTAGAAATAGAGATGATCTTCTTGGTTCCAAAGTTGATACTTTAAGAAAAAATGATAAATATATTCCGAATATGCATGCTCATCCCTCTTCGGGTTAAAGAGGCTCTTACAATTATAATATTGATATTTCAGTAGTCACTTTGACACACAAATATTGTGATGAATAACTTATATATAGAGAGTATTATATGATTATCAACTATGAGTTTTGCATTGGATCCTCTAGATGAACATCAATCATTAAAAATTAATGAGATTTTTCAACTTACCAATAAATTTTATCATGCAAATTTCACAGATATAATGAACTAAGCATACAAATTTTATTATAGCATTTTAAAATTGAAGTCTATCATGATCAAAACTTCTCAGAATCTTTCAACAATTTATGTTAAATATTCTTTAAGATAAAGAAAATCAGTTACATTTCAACGGTAAACCTGTTTGACCCCGGTTTTCACCGGTCTAATTATGGTTATTCAAAATCTGGTTATCTCTAGCTTCCGAATCAGTTACCCAACTAGTTCACGATATGACCTGCCAATCCTATTTGGGTTTAATAACTTTGGTAAAAATAAGGTTACAAATAAAATAGAAACTGATTTTTTTAGGACACTCACGATGAAAGATGACATTGCAATGAATTTCAATATCTCATCAATGGTTTAAGATTTTTATGCTATGAAAAAAGTATTAGGCATAATTCAAAATATTTATTCATAACAACAATAACATTAAAAGAAATATTTTTATAATTATAAGTTCATCTCATTTTATTTATTTATTTTGAAAAAAATTAATTTTAAAAAAATTAATTTTAAAATGATTTAGCTTATTCTTTATCTCAATCCCTCCCTTTAAATTTTGGTTACATAAATTCAATTTTTTATATTAAATAAATATAAATTCGATAAAATATTCCTCATAAATATTACTCATAAATATATTAAAATCCTTTAAAAAATAATCCCAATACGTAATAACTATGACCCCACATAATTTTGATAAAATCTTAATAATAATTATTAAAATCCCCACCAAATAAGCTTTTAAGCTCATCCAATAAGTTTTTCTGCAACGGACAAGTAAAAAGGACAACGAGGTCTGAAAAGGTTAACAGGGTAGCTACTGCCATTTACTTGTCTCCTGCCTCCTACCGTCCCCTTCCTCCCCCTCCCCCCCCCCACCCCCCCCCCCCCCCCTCAGGTTGAGATCATGGGCCGCGCAAACTCCAAGCTTCCGAGCTTCTGCCTCAGCCGCATGGCGACTCGGATCAGAGTCCGTTCACCGCCGGTGGACTCCAACCCGGTTCCGGCGGCCGACGGAGAAGCCAAGAAAGTCGAAAACGGCGGCAAGGCGACGGAGGAACGGCGGCGAGTCATGGTGGCGGTTGACTCGAGCACGGAGGCGAAGAGTGCTCTGCTTTGGGCTCTGTCTCATGCTGTGCAGAGCAATGACAGCCTTGTTTTGCTAAAAGTTTCAAAGCCTGCATCCAAGCAAGGTGAGATTTTTGAAGATCTATTTTGATATAGAAATTAAAAATAATATTTTTAAAAAGAATATATTCATGCGGCATTTAGATACATATCACCTGATGCCTCTGTATTTAGCAATCATTTAAAATTTATATTACAGCTTCTTCAAAATAAATTCTGTGTTAAAAAATTCATTCTGTTCATGTTCAGTATATACTGATTCGATTTATTTTCTGAAATGAGCCATTTTTTTGTAAAAATTATGATTGTTAATGTTGATTTTGGTATAAGGTAGGAGGAGATCAGTGTCCACAGGGGAGAGATCCAAAGGGTTATGAGATTCTACAGAGCATGAAAAGCATTTGTCAATCTAAAAAACCAGAGGTAAAAATTACTATCTGCTGATTTTTATTTGGAAATAAAAAAAATAAAAAATAAAAAACAGATATGAAGGATTACCGAGGGGAAAAGGTTTAGCTTTGGATACAGTATAATGAGAAATGCTTTTTTTTTTCCTTTTTGCAATAAAGTAAATACAGTTTTGATATTATTTATAATTTATATCACAATATTAGGAAAAATGCATGGGTGTGATTGAGAAGGATAAACAAGAATAAGAAAATAATGTGCAAAGTAAAATGTTACAAAATAAGTGAAGGAGAGAGAGCATCATCATCCTCATTCTTATTTTCACCATCGATGCTAACACTTTCTTCGGTGCGGTGTTTCTTGCACTAGTAGAGAAGCATATTCACTACACAATTTACAATAATGGTCATAACAAAAACCTCAAAGGGGCACACGAGCTATGTTGCTGGCGAGCTATGAAAATTTGACGCCCCGACTTCCCTCGAAAAGAAATAAATGAGAGAGTTTACTCTGAGGTTTCGGGTCAAATTTTCAGAAGACAAATGAGATAGTGGATAAGACACTACTCAGATATCTCACTCTCATTTTGCAAGTACTTTAAGATACGGGGTTCCAGATTTCTCATAGGCACAAGCCATTATGGTTAGTTAGTTACCCTTCCCAGTAACAAGACATCACTTTTGATTAAGACAAATTATTTGATGATAAGTATTAAGAGTTAGCTTATAATGGGGATTTGAAATTATGAAATCATCACTGCGAGCTTAAGAGCAGATGAAGAGGGAAATGATGATGAACTCGATCAAAATCCCTTATTCTGTCAACACGGGTTGTCTTGGACCTTGATATATTCAGTTATAGCAGATAGTCGATTCAACCTGATAGAAGGATTCCTGTCAGCAGCTATTGGTTGTTATGTTCAAGAGAATCTTGTAGATCTTAGCTAAATATTTATTTAAAATAATTAATCAAAATCGACCTTAACTTATAAAGAGTTTCGTGTCTTATCAGATACATCTTATGCTTCAAAACTTAAAGTGAAAACTATTGAGAAGCATACGAGCTATAACTTTGATCGTAATATGGTGATCATATTATCCAATCACGAAACTCTGATCATAACCATTTCTTTTGTGGAATCGACTGACAAATCTCATCGATAAAAGATTTAGGCTACGTTTTTACTGATACATAATTATTTTGAGTCTGAATTTAGTAGGATGTTGACATAACATTGACTCTTTGCAAGCTTGAGTTAATTTTAAATTTCTTGTTTGGAGGGTAAATAAGTTTTACTTTTAGCTTTTTAGAGATCAATTTTCATTTAAATATTTTATAGATTTTTATAATTTAAAATTTCTTAAATTTTAGAATAAACCCCTCCTATTAAGATGTGCAATGAATATGTACATCATTCAAAATTTAATTAAAATGCTTATTTTGACTTTTAATTGAGTTTAATCACTTAAATATTCAAAATTTAAGTTTATTCATTTAAGTATTCAAAAAGAACATTAGTTCTCTCAACTCCAATTCTTGAAACGAAGAGGATTCAACTAGCTTGGTAGTGGCCTAGTTATGTCAACTCATGTCCTTATTGATATTATTGTAAAATTGGTTTTTTGCTTATGTTTGATTGTGCTTGGATTAATAATTAGCTTTTGTTATAGTGCATATAAGCTCATTTATTTAATGAGCTAAAGATGAGCATAATCTTGTTTGATCATTTCGAGTCAAAATGATTTTGATTGCACTAATATTCTCATCTATTAGAAAATTCTCAACGGTAGAAAAATTAAGCCTTTTCCAACATAATTTTCCAGCGCAAGCAAATATATAAATGCAAGAGATAATCAGATTTTTTTTTTTACTCGGAAAAACTTTGAAAAATGAAATAAACTATAGGGTTTGGCCTAATTAAAGTAATCCACTAGAAAATTAAAAATATATATATATCTATATATTCACTCATCTATTGAACTGTGGAAGATAAAATTATAAAAGTTGGCAATTACAGTTATATATAGTAGTAGTTGACATATCAATTATATACTTAGATATGTTTGTTTTTATATAATCTTTTGAACTAATCATAAACTAAAAAGTCTGACTTAGTTCAAGTGCCAAGCTAAAGCACACTTAAGCTTGCTCAACTTTGGCTCATTTACATGCTTAGTATCTGACCATCTCAACGACCATCAGGTGTTAAAGTTGAAAGGAGTGTTGATAACCTTGTTCTTAATAAACTCCTAAAGGTTAACACAAAAACTTCTATATGATTTTTTTGCAATTAATCTTTCATAAACAACATTCGGTCTCTTTTTACAAACTTATAAGTGTGACAAATTTGATAAATTAGATGAGAATACGAATTTGGTGATTGAGAATGTAGTTAGAACTACAAATCTCTTCAAAATTTTATCCAAATCTTATCAATAACTTTGAAAGCAAGATGCATGAGGAAATGGAGCTTCATGTTTAACAATCTCTTGCCTTCCTTAAAGGTGACATCCTTTCTCAATCATCCAAGAGGGTTGGTAAAGGATTTGTAGTACCCTGGTCATCACTCTAGAGGGCTATGCTAAAGAAGTATTTAAGAAGTTTAAAATTGATGACTTTAATCCATTTGGAATACCAATGGAATATGAAATTATGTTATCCAAAAATGATAAATGAAAAAATGTGGATGTTACTCTTTATAAACGCTATTATGATATTTGTACATGGTCAAATATTATTAATGTAGCTGGAGTAATTATTTGCTATATTGATGCTCTAACTACAAGTCATTTCAATATTGCTAAGCGAATATTTTGATATATCAAAAGTACAATGAATTATGATTTATTTTATTTTTTTTAACAAAAATAAAATTTTTGGATATGACAATATCGACTGTGGTAGAGATTTGGATGATAGAAAAAACATTGTCGAATTTGTGTTATTTATGGGAGATATTGTTTTCACTTAGATATTAATGAAGCACCTACTATTACTCTCTCAACTCGTGAAGTTGAATATGTTATTACAACTTCAAATGTTTGTCTTGCACTTGGTTAAGGAATTTGTCCAAAAAATTATCTATACAATAAATAAGCACTTGCATTGGCAAGAAATCCAATTTGTCACAATAAAAATAAAGTACTTGAGCACCAACGGAGGCGGTGAATATATCTCACATGAACTCACTCAGGCATTACACACCAATTTAGCTGCCCATATACACCCAAACAAAACGATATTGCCGAAAGAAAAAACTTTTACATAGTAGAAACAACAAGAACTCTTATTAATATCGTTTATCTCCCTCTTCCCTTATGGATGTATGCCATACAAACCACAACTTATCTCATAAATCGTCTCCCCTCACTAAACATTTCTAACACTTCTCCCGTTCAACTACATTTTAACACACCCCTTGAATATCATCACCTTGGAACCTTTGAGTGTTTGTGTTTTTCTTGGCAACCACAATCCACTCATCACAAAATGTCTCCTAAATCACTCAGATGCATCTTTACAGGATATAACTTACACCACAATGGCTACCGTTTTTATGATATTCAACTTCATAAATACATTATTTCACGACATGTTTCATTTATCGAAGACTCTTTTTATGTCCACTCCTTTCAATACCTTTTCCCCTGCTCCACATTCCTCGACACCTCCTCCAGCTCTTTTTATCTCAAATTCCACTTTGCTCTTTGTTAATCCTCCTTCCCCTTCCTCTTCTCTTACCACTTTTCCCATAACTCTCACCTCTCCTGAACAACAAACTCCCCCACACTCCTCTCCCTCTATTTTTCAGTCTCCCTCAGCTTCTTCTCCAATTATCACCCGCCCCAAACCCTCTCTCTCATCCTATGATAACTAGACGCCAAGCCGACACTCTTAACCCACTATCATTTTTTATCTCGGCCATATCACAACCGATCCTGGCACTCCCGACACCTATCACAAGCTCTTTCTCATGCTCACTTTAGAAAATCAATATCTGATGAATTCATGGCTCTCCAACAACAGGGGACTTGGTCCCTTGTTCCTCCTTCCAAAGATCACAATATCCTAGGATGTAAGTGTACTTTTTTTAAACAAAACGTCACACTGTCGGCAGTTTTATTTTAAAAAGATTAGTGATTTTATGATTTTTAAAGAAGATATAATTTTGTAAGATATGTAAATAATTTAAATGTAAATATGATCTTTTCGATTTTTGAAAAGTAACATTTTAATTTAAAAATATATGAGACCAAACGGGTCTCACATTTTGGATAGTTTGACTGACAGAGCGCAATACCAAAAGTAATACACTTATCTTGAAGAATAAACATATGTTTGGTCTACGAAACTGTAGTAAGAACTCAATCACCTAAATTAAAGAATTTATGATATATGTTTGGTCTACGAAATAATTTTATATGAGGCTAACAAGTTCCCCTACCTAATATAAGTATTAGATAGAGTTTATTTTACATGGGTTTCAAGTTTTCCTTATAGAGGCAAACCCCTATAGTTAATTACATCTTAAATGACCGGGGTCACTTAAGAAAACTCTTGATTAAGATCAGTGGTTTTACCTTCCAGATTTCAAAGTTTGAGTTTTCAAGATTGGACATGGGAAAATCAAATGGGAGTTGCTCAAACAGGAACAATCATTTTAAGGAATCCAAAGAAATGAAAAGTAGGGGATATCACAGATCCAGGAGAAACCCCGGCGACTTCCCAATTATCCTATTGTTTGGCTTTATGTTTTTTGAAATGATATTATTTAATATTTAATCCTGTAATTTATTTAGAATTTAGGACTTATGTTTGCACGATATCTGATCGTGCAAATAGCCTAAAAAGATAGGAGGATTTACACATTACCGTACGGTACCATCGAAATCCTAAAATGTTAGGACTTATAATTGCATAACCAGGGTTGTGCAAAAGTCTAAAGGTGATATGTGAGGGTTTACGCTGTGCTAAGCAAACCACCTCAAACTCCTATGAATTGTTATTTAAACTAAAGAAAGTGAACGATGCTATGAATGTGTTTTGATGTTGATAATCCATCTTGAAGTTGCTCCTCTAAATGTCCTCGTCTTGTTGCCCACGCTGTTCGTTCCAAGCTCTTCGTCGTAGCAACTCCAGATTTGATGATAATTCCTATATAACCACTAGGTTTTCCTATACTAAGGTATAGTGTATACTTAAACAAATAAAGCATGCGGTATATAAAAAAAATGTACAACATGCTAGGAGAATAATATAACATGCTAGGAAAAAACGGTATAACATGTTAGGAAAAAGCAGTATAATATGCTAAGAAATAAAAATGTTGCAATGTAAATCACACGTATAAATTTGGGAAGTATGTTGCTCTTTTAAGCTAGTTATTATTCACTGTATAAACAAAAGAAACGTTGCTTGGAAAATTTTAGAAAATCGATGAATAAATCCACGACGTAAGACTCAGGAAAATTGATGAGTAACAATTCAAATAAAACTATCAAAACCTCGGGAAAGTTCCGAGGAAAAGACCACAAGTGTTTTGTCCAAAAATTTCAATAAAACATACGAAAAATTCGAAAAGAGGGGACCACAAGCACTCAGGTCAAAGCTAGACTCAAAATTATATATTTGTACTCGAAGGACGTCGAAGGCTACTCGGTCACCTGGATGTATAAAGCCCGCCACTCCATTAGGAGGATATCTTACTGAACCTAACTTAGGAGGGTACTTCTTAGCCCAAGATTGGTAATCAATAAGTGGACAACCCAAATATAACATATTTTAAAATTTAATTTTTAGCATGCACAGGACCTAGGACCACCAACAATCTAAGAAGGTACGGGTCCCCCTCTTGTATTATATTGGTGAATGATACTTTCATCCTACAGTTCATCAAGTCCAGAATTGAGTCCTGGTGTTATAGGATGAGATATTATTCTGCTCTACCACCGGCGTGTCTTTGTCATCATCGCCCTGGCCAATACGCCTCAAAAACAAAATCGACATACTTGCGACCTTGCTTGATGGTTTCACATATAACAAAAGACTATACATGAGCACTTATGTATCAGATATAAGCACAGAAAATCGAATCAAGAAACAAGGAAAAAAAAAGAATAAAAATGGGGATGAGAGGGAGGAGGAATTGATCCACCCAAAAGATCGAAAGACTAGAAGGGTGAAACAATCCTCAAAAGAGAGCCCAAAATCCTTGAATCGATCCAAACAGGATATGAATCGATCCAAAAAGGATATCATTTTCTCAAATTTTATATAATTGGATCAACCCCAGAAGGGCATCCTTATCAAATGGAAATTTTATGAATTTCCAAACCCTTCATGAATTCAATTTATATCAATTCCATGATTTCTCGAAAAACAAAAAAAAAACAAAATCATTAAAAGCTTTTCATATGTCATAAAAAATAAGAGGAATTAATCAGTAGAGGGGGAACCACCACATGAAGCACCACATGAAGAGGTCACCACAGTTAAGGTTCACGGGTAAAGGGGAGCAAGAGGAAAGCCCGCACAGCATAGGCCCACGGGTTAGGGCAACAAAAGAGAACAACCAATATATCATAGGCCTACGGGTAGGGCAACAAGAGGAAGGCCATAAAGGCCATATTCCTCAAATAAGGCTCACAACCAAAACAGGAGGGAAGACATCACCATTACTTAAGCTTGAACCAACCAATTTAAAATAAAAGGAACATAGATAAAATTCATAACCAAGATAAAATGAGAAGCAAATTAAATTCCATCCAACCACAACACAAATCAGAACAATGAGGCTCACGGGTAGGGGAAAGAAGAAAGCCACAAAAGCAACAAACACCAAGTAATGCTCATAGCCAAGGCAACATAAAAGGAAAACCGCCATAAATAGTGTCATTGCATTGTATTTGATATACATAAGAGAGTGAATGGACAAACTATTATAAATCATTAGGATCGAACCTAATTTCATCCCATAAGATATGATAATAAGTTAATTTACTTGTATCAAACATCACCACATATAAATAGATATCGAAATCGTGAATTTTTGGATGACAAACTTGATTACAAATAAAAATCTCAAGAGGAGTCATTAAAGAGGAGACCTCAACCAAATCATGCCCAATAAAAGTGTCATACTGAGCCCAAAGAATAGTCCAAGCAGTAGGAGATTCTAGCCAGCATAAATCACTAAAGGAGCCCAAACCGAGCCCAAGAAAGGGGGCAAACCGAGCCTAGTACAGGGGCAAACCAAGCCCATGGAATGGTCCAAAAACAGTAAGGGATTTCAACCAACATAAATCACCAAAAGAAGCCCAAACCGAGCCCAAGAAAGGGGCGAATCGAGCCCAACACAGGGGGCAAAACAAGCCCACTAAAGGTCCAAACTAGAAAATAATATCCAACATTTATCCATTTTAAAAGATCCAATACTAAGACAACCAAATGAGCCCAAACAGAGATTAGTTTCCAGCATAACTTCATCTCAAAAGAACCAAAAACTAAACACAACCAATGGGTCAAAACAGGGCCAAAATTTCATTTGTAATTTAATTCAAAAGAAGCCCAAACCGAACCCAACTCATGGATTAAAGCAAAGACATTAGTTGACATGAATTTAGTTCAAAAGAGTCCAAACCAATCCCAATATATGAACAAACCGAGCTCAATACATGGGGCAAAACGGAAAGAATGTTTTCAACTATAATTTAATCTAAAAAAGAACAAAATCGAGCTCAAGGAAGAGGCAAACCGAGCCCAGCACAGGGGCAAACCAAAATACATTTTTTTTTTAGCTCAACCAAACCCAGCAAAAGAAAACCCATAACAGATGTATTTTTGAGTCAAACCAATTCCTTTTCTTAAACCAAATTAACCCTCATAAAAGTTAGTGAAGAGGATATAATTTAAGCCCAAAAACCACACCCACTTAATGGTAAAACAGATCAGTATTTCTAACAAGAATCCATCTCAAAAGAGTCAAAGCCGCACCCAACGAATGGGTCAAAACAAGGCAAAAAAAAATTCATCATAAGTTCAGTCCCCAAAAGAGCCAAACTGAACCCAACCATATGGGCTAAATGCAATGCAATTTCTAGTTATCATAAAGCCAACCGAGCCATACAGGGAGGCAAACCGAGCCCCTCACAAGGAGGTCAAAAACAGAAATAAAAGACCTCATCAAGGATCCAAAGCCAAAACCGCATCCAACAGATAGATAAAAAACAACTAAAAAAATACTTCCCCCTTGAAGTCTCACATTTCAAAGTATTGTGTCAACATATACTTCAATATAAAAAAAAATGAATTCCAACATAGATTCTAGATGAGTAAGCATCAATGTAAAATTCATATCCATGACCTTTACGCATCTTAAGCAAGCAAGAAGCATAAACCATCCTTCTCTCTAAACAAATAATCCTCCTTTTAAAAGTAAATTGTTTAAAGAAAGAAAACCACCAATTTCCAGCATGTATATATAGAAATTATAGGAGTGTAAGAAGAAGATTTGTATGTAAGAATGAACCTAAACATGTTTTCTATGTATCTTGAGCAGAAAAGAAAAGAAGTCAGTCATAACATGCTCTATTTCAATATTTCCATGGACTATTTCATGCTAAAGTTTCAGCTAAAGTTTCAGAACAAGCTCAAGCTCCGATCTTTCTTCCACGTGCTCTAGAAGAGATAGAAAATATTTTTATGTCATCTGAAATAGTGTAAAAATAGAGAGGAGGAGGAGAATACCTCTCTAGTGGAGCTTTAAAGCAAAACACTATAAAATAAATTGAAGAAAACACTCCCACAGAAATCCTTCCCGAGGCCTCACGCAAATAGCCACCCACGGTTTCTAGTTCTCGGCACAATAGGTCCTAGCCGCAAGAAAATTTTGGTAGAGACTTCTTTCCTAAAACCTCGAACAACAAAGAAGGAGACAGCCTCTCAAACAACAAAGAAGAAAAATGCAGCATCTTAAACAGCACAAAAGCCACTCCTCTCCTTTCTCTCTATAAATTTTCAACAACCTAAATCAGTAAGCTAGGAAGCCATTTTATAGGCAGAGAAGAGAAGAGAAAGAGCCACCAACCAGCCTCACTAGTAAACGAATCACACGACGAGGCAGTAAATACTACAGTAAAGTGGGAGACGGTAAAGTCTCGAAAAGGAGAAGGGTCGGCTAGCTCGCCTCTTGCAATTGGAGAGCTGAAAAGTCAAGGGTGAGCTCGAAGAGGCAAGCCGTGTATGTGAATCGACAGGGGAAGAGTTGAGAAAGGGGAAAGAAGTCGCCGCGTGAATCGCCCGCGGGAACTAGGGCACGAGAGGGGAACGGGACAAGCTCCGCGGGATCATGCCACAGGATCGAGACGTACGAGGGCTTAAGTGCGCGGGTAAGGGGTAAAATAGGAATTAAAATTATAATTTTAATATTATAAAGTAATAAAATATATAAAATATTTAATATTTCTTAAAAATAAAATTCAATTCACACTTTTTATTTGTGTGTCAAAACATAATCAAATTAGTGTCTATTTTAGGTAATTCTGACGTTCCGGACGCGTTGGCGCGGTTCGTTTCACCGTCGGAGGTCATTTTGACAAATTCATCGATTTGCGTGTCATTTTGCTCGTGTCGGAAATGTGGCAATATGAGTGTATTTTCCTGCTAAAATCGGTGTCCCGAACGCGTTGGCACAGTCCATTTTTTTGTCAGAGGTCGTCCAGAGATGTTCGCATTTTCACCCATCGTTTATGCTCAATTTATGTTCGATCTTGTGCAATTTAGTGAATTTCGTGTATCTTGTGTGCACGTGTGATGATAAAGTCCTGAAGTGACTTTCCTAAGACTTAAAATCTTATTGGAAACTTCTCCCTGAGTCTTCACACAATAGCCCTTAACCGCTCGTCCATAAGACACTGGTTTTGAGACCATAAATGCTAGACATCACAGGAAAATAGGAAGTGGCTGAATTTCTGAAAAAATGGTGGGTCCCAATTCTAGTTTTCTAAGATTGCCAATAGGAACTCCTAGAGCTAGATCTTAGGATTCTAAAGAATAATGACCTAAAAAATGAGGTCAACACACATGCCGACTGCTCCATTGCAAGATACAAAGCCCGTTTAGTAGCTAAAGTATTTAAACAACAACAAGAAGTTGATTTTCACGAAACCTTTAACCCTGTGGCTAAATTTCCCACCATAAAACTCCTTATTGCCTTTGCTACTAATAAGCAATGGGATATCCAACAGCTTGATGATTCAAGTGCATTTCTCTACAACAAACTAGATGATATTGTTTATATGACACAATCACCTGGTTTTACTGACACTACTCACCCAAATTATGTGTACGAGTTACACGAAGACCTTTACGGACTCAAAAAATCACCACACCAGTGGTACTCTATCTTTTGTACCTTTATCTATATTCAAAAATTCACTTTAAGCACGACTGACCCATCTCTACTTATATACAATCATAATAAAACATGCATATATCTACTAATTTATGTGGACGATATACTCATCACATGAAACTAAGCCACTGCTATAAAAAAATTAATTACTATCTTTAATACATAATTTAACTTAAAAAGATTTGGCTCTCACTCGAATCACCTATTGATAAAAATTGATAAAAGCTCTCACTCACACTTCCTTGGCCTTAGCATTAAAACAACTGCTCTGGGCTATTACATCAACCAAACTCAATATCTAACTGATACTTCACAAAACTGGAATGACCCAAGCAAATTCTATTTTAACCCCTCTCCACCAAACCTTATTCTAACGCCTAACCCACTTCTTCTCTCTCAGATCCACAACATTATAGGCAATTCATCGACTCCCTACAATATCTAACCATTACCCGACCTAATATTACCTTCACCATAATTCACCTATGTCCATCAATGCACCAACCCACATTACTACATCAACAAAAAAATAAAAAGATTACTTGGACATTTAATAGGAACTCTCCACTATGGACTTCCTATTATCTCTGAATCTATGCTCTAACATGCTTTTGCGGATGCAGACTGTGCTAGTGATTTTACTGACCGAAAATCTATCTCTGGTTACTGTATTTACTTTGGACCCAACCTCATCTCCTGGTCAGCTAAGATGCAGCCCACTGTAGCAAGATCATCTTTAGAGGCTGAGTATAGGGTACTAGCCTCGACTACTACAAACATAATCTGGCTATGCGGACTCCTTCAAGAGCTCGCCAACTCTCTTTAGAACGACAAAACCTTTGCCATCGCGCTTGCCCTCCCATTTTCGTGCACGCACCAAGCATATCGAAGTGGACTACCACTTCATTTAGGATCACATAAGCCTACAACAAATCCAACTACACCACATTATGATGGAAGACCAAATTGCCGACATTTTCACCAAAGTCCATCCCATCAAATGCTCGCTTCCAAGCTGACGGTCTCCACATCTGACCCTCACCATGAACGGGAGTAATTGATGGAACAAGGTTTCGAGTTTACCTGACCGCCGATCTCACCTTCCTCTGGCCTCTGCTCCTCTCCTCCTGGCATCCAGCTCTCGAGTTAGTCTCGGGCTCACTTGGTATGTATTTTATTTTCATTAGTCATCTTCTATATTAAGACATTTTTACCCTTCTAATTATTTACACATGCCATATAAATAACTACACAAGGGCAATCATGCAAAATGTAATAAATGAGAGAATTAATAAAGATTAGAACTTGGCTTCCTTCATACTTCCTTCCTTCTTCTCCTCTTCATCTTCGTTCATATGAGGGCGGGTAACGTTCTTGAGATGGGACATGAGAAATTTAAGAGCAGTAGGTATAGTAATATCATTTATCTTGTGAAGAGAAGTAGTGGATACCATGTTTGCTTGAGTAGAGGTGGGGCAACTTGAATTCATTTTTGCAGTTAATCAGAGAAGGTCTTTGATACCATATGAACGAAGATGAAGAGGAGAAGGAGGAGAAAGGCAGGAAGAAAGTCTGAAGGAAGCTATGTCCTAATCGTTATTAATTCTCTCATTTATTACATTATGCATGATTGCTCTTATATAGTTATTTATATGGCATAAGAAGGGCATAAAAGGTCTTAATACATAAGAGGACTAATGGAAATAAAATAAACATGAGACCAAGCGAGCCCTAGAATAACTCGAGCAGCTAGACGCCAGAGAGCAGAGGAGCAGAGGCCAGAGGAAGGTGAGATCGGCTCCCAGGTAAACTCGAATCCTTGTTCCATCTATTAGCTATCTCAACATAAGAAATTGTGTTGCAAGAAATGAAGTGGAGTTTAAGTATGTATAACTCAAGAACAAGCGGCGAACATATTTACTAATCCCTTCGAATAAGAAACTTTTGTAGAGTTCAGAAGCATTGTTGGAGTTACAAATCAAGTTTAAAACTGAGAGTCAAAAATAAATTTATTTTGAATAGATGAATAAATAAACTTCTTGAAAAATTGACATGTTAGAAATTCAAATGTTAGGTAAACAATACGATACATGTGTATTTGTTATGCTTGGTAGGTAAAGAATGAGTGGTTGAGATTGTTCTGCGTGATAAAAATATGCGGTGTAGATTATTTTTAAATATGTATAAATACTTAATCTTAAGGATCACGCATGAAGTGACGTGCAAAAGTTCATTAAAAGAGAAGAGAATCAAAATAAAAGAAACATAGCTTTTAAAGATAGCATGTGTGAGTTTAAGAGTTGTATTTTGTAATTTTGAGTTTATAACTATATATATATATATATATATATATATACTGATATACTGAATTCTTCATTTCAGGTAGCAGTGGAGCTGTGTCAGGTTGAAGGAAAAGATCGAGGGCCGGCGATCGTGGAGGAAGCGAGGAAGCAGGGGGTATCCCTGCTTGTTTTAGGGCAGAAGAAGAGATCCATAACATGGAGGCTGCTAATGGTGTGGGCTCATGGCTGGGGGAGTAGAATGGCCTCAGGTGGAGTTGTGGATTACTGTGTGCAAAACTCTCCATGCATGACTTTGGCTGTGAGAAGGAAGAGCAGAAGAGGTGGTGGGTTTCTGATCACTACAAGAAGACACAAGGATTTCTGGCTTTTGGCTTGAGTTTTTTGCCTTCTATTTTGTTTTAGGAAGATTTACATATATACCGCTCAATTCATATATATTTACATATCTAACATTGTACATACCATATTGTTTATGCATGGAAAGGTGTATTTCAAGTTTTGAAGTTTGAAATGGTGGTATTTGTAATGTGATATGAAAGATTTGAGTGGTATGGATGTAAAAAGCATTATTTTAGGCGTTTGATATATAAATACATAGGAATTGGGTGGTATATATGTAAAAGATTTGAGTGAAAGGGTGTATTTCAAATTTTTAACTTTAAAATGGTGGTATTTTTAATTTATTTGATGTAATATGGATGTAAATGGAAATTTGGTTGGAAAAGGCTGCTATTTAATTAATAAATTGTATATAATGGTTGTTGTTGGAAGAATATATGTTATTTAGTGTTGGAAATTGATGAAAATAAATTTTTTTTTTTAGTAAATTGCATTTGCTTCATAAACATTCAATAAACAAATAAAATAAAGCCAAAAATTAGAATTTTAGATTTTAGATCAATTAATAATTAAAATTTTTTTTACAAATATAATGTATAATATTAAAAGGGGCTAATGCATAACTATATTAGAAATTTATACGTCAGATTGGAGAAGGTGGATTTTGATAAATTGGCATAACTATATTAAAAAAAGGTGGATTTTGATAATTTGACATGATTCTTACGTCAGATTGGAAAATGAAGATTGTGGAGTGTGTTATGTAAATTTATTTGTGCAGAGCGGAAATTGGTGTGAGTTCTCTGAATTTCATAGTGAAATTTATGGTGGTGTGGTTCTATGATTTTTTTTCCTGTTCTTGGGATTTTTCATATAAAATTTTTGTGCTTTTCTAATTGCTTTTGATAGTGCTTAAATTTAGATTTTGTTTCAGTTTTCTCAAATCTTGTGTGATTATGTTCTTGTTAGATATGACTCATATACGAGATAAGGGACAGATCCTGGAGTGGAGTGGAGAGGAAACATCTGTCCAATTGGATGAATTTTTTGCTATGTGAGTTGGGGGTGCGGAGGCAACCCCTCGCAGCACGGTACAGGAGTAATTTTGTAATTAAATATTGTACTTCAGGATTATATATGCTAGTTTGTAACTATAGGGCTTATGTTGTATCATGTACTCTTTTTCTGAATTGAAGGAAAGTCGCCGCTTTGCTCCCGACGACGCAAACATCTTTGCTGAACCTTGTTAAATCTTTGTGTTATTCTTCTGGATTTGTTTAGATTTCTGTTTATTTGCCCTAAAATTCTCAATAATTATTTTGTTGTATGGATTTGTTTTTAATTGATCCTAAGCCCAGGTAAAGTTGGGAATTGTTCTCATTATTTTTATCGAACTGGTATCAGAGTGGGGTCGATTCGAACGGGAGCAATGACCGAGGAAGCAAGGTTCAAAGTGTCAAAGTTCAATGGGACGAGCATTACATTTTGAAGATGTTGGTGGAGGATTTGTTGTATCATAAAAAGTTATACTTGCCACTACAATGAAATACAAGAAAGCCTGAGTCTATGCCTATGGACTAATGGGAAGTATTAGATCGAACGACACTAGGTTTTGTATTTTTGGTTCTCTTTAATTTTGGAGTCACCGGCCGGTTAAATCATTGTCTTAAGATTCTCTTTTCCAAAGAGCCCTCTTACTTGAATCGTTGGAACAATGCAAAGGGGATAAGAAAGAAGAAAATAAGACGAAAACTAGATAAACAAATTTAAAAAGAATCATGAAGAGCTTATGTGATATGAACCTCATGTGATATGTCAAAAGTGTACATCCAAAGGAGATCAAATCGAGACACCTTGAACCAAATATCCATGAAAGAATACTTTAATAGGCTACCCATGTAACCAAAAAACCAAATTTATGTGTTTGTCCTGGGTTCAACAGTACTCCCAAAGGGACTTATCTCTTTTAATTAATTTCATCTTGATGGATGCCCAAGAATACTTTCAATTAAAAGAGTAATGTTTACATTCAAATGACGACTATTAAAGGGAGTGTCAAAGGATAATTATATCACAAAACTATTACGGCGCTTTCAAAGCTCATGTCAAGCCATTCAGATAGAGAGTAAATCTCTTACATATGGTGGCTTATTGGAAGTCGAGGCCTATGAAACAACTAGGTCACCTCATTGGATTCGCACTATGCTTTCAGGTTTAACCAGACCATAAAGGTACAAGATGAATCATCGTATCTTGAACTTGCAGTGGTATGTTTGCAATTGGGGCCTAGGAGATGAATTCAACAAAGCATTGAAGGAGCGTCAAGGCTCAAACTGGGTAAAGCAAAAGGAATGGTAGAGTAATCTTAACCGGGTAGTCATGGATCTATCATCCTAAGCTATTTGGACCATAAGTCTACTAATTGTAAAGGTAGTCCAATGAGATGTCGGTAGCCCTAAAGTCAAAAGACGGAAACTCTAAATCCTATGACTCTTTGTGAGTAGAATGAGTAGGGGTGGGACTTATACCTGGCAAAATGGGGAAAAAGTCACTGGAGTTGAAAGAGAAGAGAGGTACGACTTCGAAGTCAAGACTCTCTCACAGAGGACTTATTTCCTGCTTGGGTTGGGAGAGCCTCTAACACCCTAATCGCACTAAACAATCACATAAATAAAAATCTTATGCGTGGTCAAACGAGTTGAAGATGTGCATAGTTTTTTTTTTCTTTGAGACATGTAGAATGATGCAGTCATCTACACAAGTTCTTATGTGAAGGCCCTATTGGTATAACTTGGGTGATATCCAAGCTATGCGATCCATTTTAAATCCGACCCGAAGATCATGTAGAAAATTAAAAACAATTTTGAAAAGCTGAGATGTTTTAATCATAAATTTTAATTAATCTCAATCTCTTATTAAGCTTTTGTAGAAAACTTATAACTTTAAGTTTTCCGGGAGTTTACATTACATTTTCGCATGATTACAAGGGAGAGCTAATATTTTACTATTCATACTACTCAATTATCTTTGTTGCTCTTTCCATATATTTCACATGTATGAACCGATTGTTTGTACAGGTCATATGCCCCGTCGTATGATTTACTAGTGGGTAACTTGAACCTCAATGGAACATGATGGTAGAGGATTGTATACTTCATGTGGCAAGACTCATGAAATCTAATTTGATTAGTAGAAATTTTTAACCTCTTAAAGAAACTCTCCTTAAATAGGACATTGCAATTCACCTCATATAATTTCACTACCAGTATCCCTAAAATGAGCCCAGTCCAACTCTATTGAAGCTGGTGAAGGATTGCAAATATTGATTAATTCTATGAAAATTTGTGGTGGGAGAAGAAACTTAAATGTCATGAGATAATTCCACATGAGCTTCTTTAATTGGCATAATTCTACCAAGTCATTAATTCTGATATTACACTCTATTAGCTTGCTTCCATTAAAAGTTGAACTTGAGCTTGTTGCACATCCATCCTACGTATATGTTCCTCTACAGTTAAAATAATATTGAAAACCTACGAGGTAAAGCCCAAATGAAATAGTCCATTTTGTTAACTGCAACTATAAAATTATGTCCCTTTCGTTAACTAGAGCAGCATGATTACGAAGATAAGCCAAAACTGGGAGATGAGGAGCTGGGTGATGGTGAAATTTGATGGGAATATAGAATCACTAGCAGCGCCTGGCTCGCAACTCATCCGGTCTGGGTCACACCTATGCGCCAAATCATTCGAGTACCACCCCCCCCACACACATATATATATATATATATATATATATTGTTTTGGCCGTTTAACTATTTTGTCCTTTGTTTTGTGTTCTTAGGCATTGAATTGTCTTCTTTTGTGTGGAGTTTTGACTCTCTCTTTTCGTGGCTTTGGAGTATTGACTTCGCTTATCACGACAAGTAGCATGCAGTGGAGTTCTTTTTTAAATTATTTTTTTTAATTTTTTTAAATGCTGGAGTTGAACGAAGGGCTGCGAGAAGAATGGGACGTGGACCAAGCCTGAGAGAACCTATTTTTTATTTTATTATTTTTTAAAGGAAAATACCATTGCCGTTAGATATCAATGAATTGACCACGCCTAGCCTTTCGATAGGTTGGAGGTATTCAATTAATCAAATCAATATCATGATCATGATGAAATAAGCATCATCACATTGGACATTATCATTGCGGCAACAAGATACATATGTACGAATAGATATAACAATTACAAATAGTCGTTTTGAGTCTTAAATGTGTGTGAGGCCTAACAAACATAGAATATATTATATCTAGTTAATCAGATATGCGGACGATTATGTGCATCGCACCAGGGTGCTGTGCATTCAACGGAATGATGCGATCCACATCTTTGTCTGCACATACATCATCCAGATTATCTAACAAACAAGAACTACCAATTAAAAATCCATCATCTTCTCAAAAGCATGCATGGTTGGTGAAGAAAGAGCAAGAGTTATGGATATACTCTCACCCCCCTTACCATAAGTTCGGAAAACGGCCAACTCAGGTGCGAACAACTCAGCCAACTCGACCTGATCCGATGAACCCCAGCCAAAATCCATCGGCTCAATGCCCAACCGGGTCCAACTAGAAATAATGAATGTCCCGGCTAATGACGGTCGAGCCCGAGTTAACTCATAGAAATCAATCGTTGAACGAACAAATCGGTTCGTGACACCCTGAATCGCTTCTTCCACCATTTCGATCGCATGATTTAAAGGCCGGTTCATCAGCAACCCAGCCGGGCAGAGGCAGCAAGCGAGAACGAACCCGTTCCCAAAGTACTCTTGCGGTAGGGGCGGCTCGACCCGGTTCCGAATATCCACCGCAAAGAGCAACTTAATCGGTTCGACCGAGGGGATATTCAGAGCCTTGGTTCGGGCGAACCAGATGAACCCGACCAGCGAAGTGAAGGTGCTCGGCCGGTCTCCGCCGGGAGTTGACCCGAGCTGTTTTAAGCGGGAGAGCTTAGCGGGATCAAATACAAAGCGGCGGACACAGAGTGAATCCGATGCATCGGAGGTATAGGGGGCGAGGTCAACGTACTCTGGATGGCTGACTTTGAACTCCGGGGTTTGACTGGCGCGTAGGATCGAACGGTCCAGAAAGGGCGGCGGCTGAGATAACGGCGATCCGCGAGCCGTTTTAGCCCAAGCCCGACGGAATCTGACGATAGATACGCCGTCAGCTATTGAATGGTTTACAGTCAGGCCTACTGAGTAACCGCCGCATTTGAATTTGGTCAACTGTACGGCCAATAACGGTAGCTGTAGAATATCATGAGAGGGCTGAGGGGAATAAACGAGCTGTAATAGATTCTCTGAGTTTAGAGCATCGGATATGTCTCCGAGCTGCTCGAGCGATGAATCCGCCGTCGCCTCGACGAACGGCACGCCATCATCGTCGCCGAATCGAACGAAGAGCTTCCGGTCGGCGGCGATGGAGAGGCGGCCGGTGAAAGGGTAGAAGTGGACGAGGACCTTTTGAAGGGAGGTTCGCAGGATATTACTGATGTGGTTGTCGTCGTCACCACCGGTGATGCTCCGGCGAGCGGTTGAGGGGAAGCAGTGGAAGGTTTTGATGAGAACTGTTAGGTTTTGGTCGAGATTTGAGAGGAAGTAAGGGGCCGTTGGAGTTGGTTCGGAGGGATGAAGGATCACCGGCGTTGAACGGCTTACTTTCATCATGTTTTCATGCCGAGTATTGCCTTCCAAGTTTGTAGTTATATATATATATATAAATATACGAATTTGCAAATATATCATGTTATTTTTATATATTTACAATTTCATATAAAATACTAATAATATTATTTTTTTATTAATGAATTCAGTTTTTCGAGCACAGATTTCAATGTGGTTGTGATGTTAAAGTGTTGTTTAAATAAGCATTAAAGTTTAGATATTAATTAAATACATATTATTTTGTTGTACTATGTAAATAAAAGTTAAATTATAATCTAGAATGAAGATTTGCATACGCACCACTAAATCTTTTGTATTGACATATTTAACTCACAAACTTTAATTTTTACATGCATGCCACCACCCTCCCTAAGCAAGAGAAGGTCATACAGTTACTTTGGGTGGCATAAATGTAAAAATTAAAGTTTGGGTGTTATATATATATGTAAATGCCCCCTCATATTCACAATATTTTTTTTTTTTTGGAAACCGACTTTTGACCTTCTCATAATTAGATGTTTAAATTTAAGGTTAATATGGTAATAGTTAGGTATTAAATTAATCAATATCTGGTCATCAAGAAATTAAATATCTTATAAAGTAATTTAGTAGTGGTTTTCTCGTTTTTGTCTGTATGTATATGTCCATACATACATACATACATACATACATATCTATAAGATGCGTTTCCTTTGTAAAGACTACATACCACCATTGCAAAACCATTTAAATAATAAGTTTTATATATTGTCCATTTATTCAACGGCTAGGAAAAAAGTCAGCACATCCCCGTCTCTACGTGTTTGTACCTGTATATACATATATATTCTAAATATATTCACTGGTATACGATTTGATTAGGTTAATAGATTGATTTATTAAAATAATTGAGCAACAAATACGATTTAGTTATAGTCCATCAACAAAAGGACGAATCTCTGAGGTATGACATAGATCTCAATGCAATATTTTGAGTAAAAGATTATCAAATCTTGATAAAAGTGATTCAGAGCTTTTATTTTAGCAGACTTAGAGTAAAACTGAATTCGAGCACTACTTTTGCCACTGTTAATAACTGTCAACCATCATGGATAATCGCCGAACACCGTTGACCACTACTAACAGCCATCGACCACCACCTATCGATCTTCACGGATCACCATCGGTTGTCGCCCACTTCTTGCAACGAGTTCATTCGAACGTCAAAGTTGTATTTCTGAAGGCTTTGTAATGTTTTCCCATCTATGGGATAGAGGGGTCTCTGTAATCATCAACTTATAGAATTTTTACAGCTGTGGTCAGTTCTCGTGGTTTTTCTCTTTACAGATTTTTCAATATCACTAATAATTATTTTCTCTTTTCTGAATATGTGTTGAATCTTTATAAATATGCGACTCTACTTCCGCAAATTTTCTAGCACGCGCCAATACTAAAAAAAAATTGAATTTGCTAATTAGCAATTACCAGCCTTTATTTTTTTTTTAATCTTTACAATCTTTGATATTAGCACATGGATAAGCAAAGCCCACTATCAAATGGGCTTGGATTTCACTATACCTCCTCAGAACTGCTCTTTATGGGCCTTATAACTCGCAGGCTGTAAAAACTTATATTGGGTAATTACTTGCAGAACATTTGAAATATGGGTTAAGATGTTATTATGAATTTTGATATTGAGTGAGACTTTGTAATATGGATGAAAAGGGAGGTTGGATTTGTAAGTAGCTATATTTCAAGTGCTCTTAGGTTGGGTTATTTTTTAGGGAAATTTGATGGCAACGACAAAAGAAGGCATTTACATACATACCACACAATTCTTATGTATTTACATATTTACATCCAAACTTATATGTCCACATATATAGCAATCAATTTTTTTACATTACATCAAAAACATCAACACTCGGGGCATTTACATGCATGCCAAAAAAATTCCAGAGTATTCATATATCTCACTGCTAAACTTTATTTTTTTTTACATTTATACCCCTTAAATTTGTCGTATCAATGAAAAAGTTACTACTTCTATAATTTTTAATCTTTCGAAGAGGTCATGTTGGCCGGTTGAGCTTGGTTGTGGTGTGGTCCACGTCAACTGATACGACCCAATTGACAATCATCGATCTCTTATGAGGGGACTCTTGAGTTTTCGCGGTATGGTTGAGGGAAACATTGTGGAATTTAATCTTCTCTTGAGCTGACTCTATTGAGAGGTAGGCTACTGCATTGAGTTTGCTTTCCTATAGCGGTTTAGTCAAATGCTCTTTCATCTAGTCTTCGGTCGGATGACTCGTACTTGGATCATTTGATCATCTTCTTGTTCACCTCATTGCTCAGTTAGTTTTGGCTCGATCGGCTTGGCTCATTTAGTCAAGTGACCCTTCTCAATCTCCTAATAGTAGGCCCACTTTTATCATAAACTTCCATTTTGAACCGTTAGATTCCCTAAAGATCAGTGCATTTACTTTTTAGATGTATACACATATAAATAATTGTGTGCACAAATACGAGTATACGTGATTAATTATCCATAAAATACTCTTAACGAATCGAGCCCACCAATCAAAGTGGTTAAATCAAGCCCATCTAGCGAAGTTGCCGATTTGATCATCTTTATCATTCTCAAGAAGATTATTCATCCTACGTAAGAAATGGTGACAATTTAAAAAAGTTATCATGACTAGCAAAGCCATCTGTCAATCTCACTCATTGAAGACGTCGCTTGCTACTAGAGATTTAGTTCTTTTGCTTTTCGCTCGGATACTAGGGAAGCGATTGGTCGGTGATATATAACATACAGTCGTTTGACTTTAGATCAAGACATCAGAGAGGGGGAATGATATGGTATCAAATGTATTAATTAGATTAATTCTCTCTCTTATGTATAAAAGGGGTGATCATAGGAGCTGATCGAGAAACTTCTTCCACTCGTCCAAAAATGCCCTGGATATTTGGTTTCTTCTCTCTCTATCTAGGATGTTACAGAGAATCTCTCAGAAACCGCCTTCCTTCTTCTTACCGAAGATCAAAAATAAATATAACTCTCAAATCTCCCTCAAAAGATATCATCCATCTCGCTCTCTCTCAGAGCACTTATTCCACTCATCAAGATCTTTTACGGAGTTGTATGTATTAATGAACCATGCCGACAACAATCTCCTAAAAGGATTCAACAGTAATTTTAAGTTATAAAGCTTTAATTTTCAACTAAATATGGAATTATGTATACGAATGAAGGAAACAATTCATTGCAAATTTAAGATATTCTTTGAGGCGAGGCGATGACTGTTGGATGGCTTGAACGTTAGATGGCACCACTCCCGTCACAAAAGAACTTTGCATGGAAAGGTATATAGTTGCTTGTAATTATATTTGACGCCCAGCAAACAATTAATAAATTGCAAATTATTTTTTTTTATTTTTCCGACAGGATGCAATTTTTACTTGGGCGAGAATTGAACAAGTCAACGGGCCATGCCAATGAAGGGACTTTGGGTCGTAGTACCGCTCAACTGCCCGCGGCACATCCGCGTCATCTCGTCCACGTAAGTTGCCGGTCTTTTTTTTTAATTATTTTTTTATTTTGCATTAAAATTTACATAAAAATGTTTTTTCTTATATTTATATACTTTTTTTAAATTATATATATTTATATATATATCTATTTATCTCTCTCTCTATATATATATTATTATGGTGATATTAAATATAAATTCAAAAGCTTTATTTTGCTTTAAAAATATAAATTTTAATAATATATTTTTTATTTAAAATTAAATACTTGGGTTTTGTTTAAATAAATGTTAAAGTTTAGTTAAGAATAATGGACCGGGCCCGGCCCAAATAGTTAGCTGACTCCGAGTCGCCTTACATTTTCTCGGTTCTTTCTGTGTAAACCGCTGAAACATTCAAAGCCAAGCATGCCTCAACCCAGGCACAAAAAAAAAACTACACTTGTCATTATCTTATCAGTCCTAGAACTATATAGCCTGTTCTGTTTTAGACAGCCAATCCTGCCAACAAGGATATTATCGTACTTTTGATAATATATCCCTTTTTAAACGGCTTCTTCCCCTCCCGTCACGATTCAGCTGAAACCAAAGCACCGAAACAGACTGAAACAACTGAGTGATGGAGAAAAACCAGAAGAAGTTCCAGAATTTCATCTTCAAGCTAAGGAAGAACAGTTCCACGCTAACTGTAATCTCATTCTTCTTCCTATTTTCATTATTCTCATTCCTTCTGACATTCAACGATGAATTCCATCAAATTTTCTCCAACCAATTCAACCACCTGAAGCACTTCCTTAACAAAAAGGCTATCTTCTTCTTCTTCAATGTCATCCTGCTCTTCCTAGCTAAAACCTCCGGCTTGCTCGCCTACTCTATGGAGCAACCGCCGATGGCCGCTCGACTCCCCTGTCCGGATTTGGGCGAAAAAACGCAGCTTTCGCCGGCGAAGAAGTTGAATATGGAGGAAAACTCGGAGATTTTGCAGGCGGGGAAGATGACTGTGAAGGAAAACCAACAGCTTCTGTTAGAGGTAAGAGAAGTAGAGAAGAAGATGCCTGCTTTGATGGAAGGCGACTGTATTTTGGAGGAAGAAGAAGAAGAAGAAGAGGTTGGGGGAGAAATGGAGGAATGGGGCATAGATGAATTGAATAAGAAGTGTGAGGAGTTTATATTGAGATTTAGGAAGGAGATAAAAATGGAAGCTTTGCAGATGGTTATGGTTTAATGGAAGCATGGTGAAGAGACCTTCTCCGTCTTCCCTGCAGCACTGCAGTAGAATTTCTTCTTCTTCTTATTTTCTTTTTGGCGTAAATTTTGTGTTTAATCTCCCTGCCCTACTGATTAATAAAACATGGTAGAGACTAGTTTTAAATAATTCAATTTTGTTGAATTTACATACATACCAAATAATTCATGTATTTGCATATCTACCATCTAAAATTTGAAGGCACTTGTAATAATTTAATGTCATAAATTTATGAATGAAATTATGTATTTTATTTAAAAATTACTAATGATAATATGATGTAAATATAAAAGTTTAAATGCTAGATGTATAAATACATGATTTTTTTTTAAGAATATTTAAAATTACTACTAAAAAAAATCTTATATATAGTTTATTGCAGCGATAAAAATCACTGTTATTTTCATTACAAGTGATTTTAAAGTTATATTGAGGTGAATTACAATAAATCAAATTAATTTTTTGTGTTATTTAAATCTAAAATGAATCTTATGATTCTATAAATTATCTAATTAAAAATTGGTCAAAATATAATGACTTTTATTTCAGTAAATATGAGCACAGCAATTTTATATATTAATATGAATATAGTTGTAATAATTATAGCTGTAGCAATCTCCACCTGACACATATTTCATTTTGATTTAATTTTTTAAATTTAAATGAATGTGACAGGTTTTAATATATATATATATATATATATATATATACTAAAAAAATAAAAATCAGTGGCAAGTGAGAAGTTCAACTGCCATCAATTAAGTGAATATGTACAAAGTTTTGTAATGTATTCATTGGAGGTTTAGTATTTATTTATTATTATTATTTTTCTCATTCGCTATATACGATTTAAATTATATTTTGCTTAATTGCATATATTTCTTAATTGAAGCTATGATGATTAGTTGTGTAGGATGGTGTGGCGGGCTGGTTTGACCCATTCATTGCTGTAATCCTGCAAGTCACATGGACGGCTCTTTCATTGAATGATGTTTTGAATTAATACTTTGACTAAGTCTTATGCATTGACTATTGACTTATAATATGTTTGGAGGTTCTAAAACCTTGGAAATTTAAGCACTGCACACACAGATTTGTATAAGATACACCAGTACTTGGCAGAAGGACCGATCGATACGTTATTATCCGCAGAATCATGACTAAGTAACCTGACTGAGTGAATACTAGGCCGACCGTCCTCTTCATACTTCGGCTCATAATTCATGAAAACAACAATCTAGTAAGTCTGATCGGTCGGCGCGTCTAAAGAGCAAGACGATTGGGAGAGTCCCCTAACTTCAATCTCATATTTGTAAAATACCAAGTTAAAGTTCACAATCCTAATAAGATGAGGGCATAAAAGTAATTTTATATTTATGTCTATAAATAAGATGTCATTTCTTGAATAAATGTTACTCAATTTTTACGGTTCATTGCTGTGCTCTGTCTATATTTTTCTGATAGTTTCAGTTTCAATAATAGGGGTACTCGTAGTAAGGATGATCAAATGACAGCAATCGATCTATCATGCACCAATCAAGCAGCCAACCAATCTTAGACCGACCGGCCAGAGGCCAACCGACTAAGAGACCACCCGACAAGAAGATAATCTATCACGATCCAATAAATTTGGTGTCGACCTTGCTACCAAGGACGAATCAATTGTGAGTTTACCGGCTTAATGATTTTCTCACAAGAATGGGCCATACTACCTCCAGCTTCCTCTTCTCGAAGATGGGCAATTTGTTTTGGGCTCCACAGAATTTGAAACCATTGGTCAGGTGGCGTGAATGCGTGTTGAAATTCCTCTAGGAAGTTTGAATTTGTATTACAGTCAAATTTCATGGTGAAAGTATTTACAATTCAATTAGTTCAAACTATTTCGAAAATTTTAAATTTTAAATATATTATTTATAGATCTCTTATAT